>NC_140591.1:1144431838-1144966762 GCF_964204655.1 Triturus cristatus | reverse complement strand
GATGATTGGCCATTGCAGTACAGGGGACTCATGTGGACATGGGGAATTGAGATGTGAGGTGATGGTCATGTAGGTGACATATGTGTCCATGCCCAACAGCACACACCTCAGTACATTGTGGAATGTCATGATCTATCATGTGATATTGAGCCTGGTCATGGCCACATGGGTGGATGAACTGACAATCTTCCTTTGTGTATCTCTGTACTGCAGAGCACCAGCTGTCCATAGACCATTCCCAGACCTTGCGACCATGCAGGAACGCGACTGCATCAGACCGTACCACTTCACCAGGCCACTGATTGAGGAGATGGCGGAGCAGTTGGTGCCACATCTGCTACCTGGCCGGACATACCCTACAGCACTGACCCCTGAGGTGAAGGTGATGGCAGCCCTGCACTTCTTTGCTACTGGTACCTTCCAGTACACTGTGGCAACTGCTGGTGGTATATCGCAAACGATGTTTAGTCGGGTGCTACGCGATGTCTTGGAAGGGATGTGCATTTCCTAGGACCTGTACATCAAGTTCCCTAGCTCAGCTGAACTCTCTGAAATAAAGGATGCCTTTAATACACTGGGGAGGATGCCGAACGTCATCGGATCAATTGATGGGACACATGTGGCCCTGATACAACCACAGGCACATGAGCATGCATACCGGAACAGGAGGCACTACCACTCCATCAATGCTCTGGTGGTATGTCTTGCTGACATATTGTGAGAAGTTGGCCTGGCATATGCTGGTCACTAGTTAAAGTGGCCACCTTGCACCAGTCCAATTCTACTCTTATGGTCGATAGGTTTAAGACAACCTTTTTAAAGAAAGCTATCCTAGTGGTAGCTGTGGAGAGCAGCCTTCAGGCTAAGTCTCTGAGGAATGTAAAGCAGCTTGTTTTATCTTATAATCTCTTGAATTACCAAATGAAAGGACACCACACAGGTATATATATAAAATATACATGTATTTATTACTAGACACACTCTACTAATCTCTTTATGAGATTAGAAGTCAGGAACATATGCACAAATCAATGTTTTGCAACAAATTAAGCACTTATATGGCTGGGGCCCTAGGGGCGTACCAGACCATATACTAAAAAATAGGTATAAGGATAGCGACTTGCAAAGGGAGAAGGCCTAAGGTCTTCAGAAGCGCTGGGGCCTCACTAATCCACCCAAGGCAGGTAAGTAAAGGACCCACGGGAGACGCATGCAGTGTGAGAACACAGCTGCGGATCCCAATAGACTTCAATGGAGCAAGTCGCGGTTGGAATAATAAAGTTCTAGGGTACTTCTGGAGAGTCTACAAGCAAGTCACTTACAGGGTAAGTAGTTCGAGAGCCAACACACACAGGAGCACCGGAGTGCACAAGTTACTTCACCCAGGGAAGCCGGGTGCATAGGTGTCTTTTTTTGTCGGGTCGCGGCGTCGTTTTCAATGGGAGCCAAAGAAGACTTGCTGCTTGTGAAGACGGGAGAAGTGTCCGGTGGAATCCAAGGCTGGATTCAGAAGAAGGAAGACCTGAAAGCAGAAGGGACAGTGTTCAAAGTCACTTGCCAGTGACCCGGGGCCAGGAAGATGGATGCCCACTGTAGTCGGGTGATTGCGGGTGATTCACAGGTGTCTTGACTCTTCAGCCACGAGGTCCAGGAGGCATTGATGATGACCAGGAGCTGGATTCGGAGTGTCCCACAAAGTCTGCAGCTTACTGAGGTATCAGCAACTGGATTGGAGCCAACAAGCCTTGGCAACATCAAGTCTCCTGGAATGTGAAGAAAGAAAGCGGTGCAGACCAGCAAGGTCTGAGGGACTCACCCAGCAAGGGTAAGTCAGGGCAGTCCTGCAGCAACCAGAGGAGCCCTTTGCTTTGATAGGAAAGTCTTCAGAGGACCCACAAGCCAATGGGCAACGGATTGCGAAGACGCCTCAGGCGGATTCACTTCACAGGAGCCCACGGTCACTCTGGACGAGGTAGGCCTCTGATCTTCAGTGGAAATCCTGCTGGAGGCTTGGATCAGATGTAGTCCAATACACAAGTTCATAGAATGTCGTGAAGGGATTGCACTCAAAAAGAGTGCACAGTACCCGGGTATTGCTGTTCCTCGTCACTCGTGGGGTCCACTTGCCTCAGCTCTGCTGGGGACTCACGATGGCCATCAAGAAGTCAGGAAATCCACTTCTGGGGCTGCAGGGACTTCAGACTCCAGCGGGAAAGTTTGCGACCGTTGATTCAAAGTTTTGGTGCCTGCCTTGCAGGGGAGTCACTCCTTGACTCCAAGGGAGATTCTTCAGTCTTCCAAAGGTAGTGGAACATCGACGGTCCAGGATTATTCTTGTAGAGCATCGTCCAGGGATATCTAGTTTGCAATGGCAAGGGTTCCCTATCTTATACTAAAAGAAAGGGAGGGACTAGCTCTATGACCACTCCTCTGGGAGGGTCAGGGGAGTGGGTGGTTACACCCACTTTCCTTTATCCAGTTTCATGCCAGAGCAGGGGCAGGTAGCCCCTGAACCGGTTTGAGCTGGCATATGCACAGAGGAGCCTACTGCTCCCCAGTGCAGGACTTCAAAGCACTCTTGTAGTGCACCACCCAGCCCCAATACACTAAATCCTGTCAGGAAGGTGGTGACACCTCCTTGTGACAGGATGCCTATTGTGGGCCTCCTCCACTGCGGGTTTTGGTCAGCAGCAGGAGGGCAGCCCAGTGTCTGTGCTGGTGGCATCTATTTTGTGATGCCAGGGCTCTTTCAGGATTCTACCGTGTTTCCACAGTAGGTAAATGTCTATCCCTCTAGAAGGGTGGGATCATACTCCCACACCAGTTACTGGTATGGGGGTATGATTCCAAAGCATTTGATACCAAACACGACATGTTTTGATGCAGTCATCCCAGAATTAGCATTTACCGCGAGGTTATAATGCAATTAAGAGTATATGGTTTAACCGCATCCACAAACAGCCACATAGAATAGACTCTGCCAGCTGCAAAGGGGCCCTGCTCAGGCAGAGGCACCCCCTCACATGTAAACCAAGCACCCTGCGCACAGGATTGATAGGGCCTGCCTCAGGGGTGACTGATAGGTTTATATGTGTGTGTATGGTGAGATATAGGGAACCTATATCTCAGTGAGGAGTGCTAACACTACCTCACCAAGGCTGCAGTAGCAGGCCTGTGGTGTCAGATTTAGTCTGCTTCCCAGGGGTGGCACAATACATGCTTCAGCCCCTGGTAGGCCTATGCCCTTGGTACCTAAGGTGCCATATACTAGGGGCTCATAAGGTACCACAGTATCCAATCACTAGTGCATCTAATATGCACTAAAAGTTGTTTAGAGAGAACAGAGTGGCTGGGGCCCTGATTAGCAGGGTCCCAGCCAGACTATAGCCAGAAACCAGTGTTAACATCAGAAAAAAAGTGGGGGCAACATAAGTGCAGATCCTACTCTCCTACACAACCCCCCTCCCAAACGCAGGGACCCTAAACTAACATTGACCAGTTGAGTCTTCGTGTTCTAAGTGGAAATACCTTGAGAGCCCATCTGCATTGGCATGTTGGGTCCCAGGTCTATGTTCCACTGTAAAGTCCATCCCCTGTAGGGAAATGGACAACCTTAAAAGTTTTGGGTTTTCACCTTTCATCTGTTTCAGCCATAGGAGGGGCTTGTGGTCAGTCTGAAATATGAATTGAGTGCCAAACAAGTATTGCCTTAGCTTCTTCAGGGCCCACACCACAGCAAAGGCCTCCCTCTCTATAGCTGACCAACGTTTCTCTCTAGGGGTAAGACTTCTGCTTATAAAAGCTACTGGCTGGTCTTGACCTTCATCATTCAGTTGAGACAGTACAGCTCCCACACCCAGCTCAGAAGCATCTGTTTGGACAATGAACTTTTTGGTGTAGTCTGGACTCTGTAAGATGGGGGCAGTGCACATGGCCTGCTTTAGGTCTTCAAATGCTTTTTGACAGCTAGCTGTCCACTGAACCTTTTTTGGCATTTTCTTTGAGGTGAGATCATTTAAGGGGGTCACTATAGATCCATATCCCTTTACAAACCTCCTATAGTACCCAATCAGGCCCAAAAAGGCTCTCACCTGTGTGTGGGTGGTTGGAGCTACCCATTCCATGATGGTTTGGATTTTGCTCTGTAAAGGTTGAACCTGGCCTCCACCTACAAGGTGGCCCAGGTACACAACCTGACTCTCCCCTATCTGGCACTTAGTGGCCTTGATAGTGAGGCCTGCTTTTTGCAGGGCCTCCAAAACATTTCTGAGGTGGACCAGGTGATCCTGCCAGGTGGTACTAAAGACAGCAATATCATCTAGATAAGCTGAGCAATAAGTTTCCATACCTGTCAGAACTTTGTTCACCAGCCTCTGAAAAGTGGCAGGTGCATTTTTCAAACCAAAGGGCATCACCACAAAGTGATAGTGCCCACCAGGGGTTGAAAATGCTGTTTTGGCCTTGGCATCCTCAGCTAACTTGATTTACCAGTAGCCAGCTGTTAGGTCAAATGTACTAAGATACTTGGCTGAGGCCAAAGTATCAATTAGCTCATCTGCCCTGGGTATGGGATAGGCATCAGTCCTGGTGACTGCATTGAGGCCTCTGTAGTCTACACAAAACCTCATTTCTTTCTTACCACCCTGGGTATGAGGTTTGGGCACTAGGACTACTGGACTAGCCCAAGGGCTATATGAAATCTCAATTACACCTAACTCCAACATTTTCTGGACTTCAGTCTAAGCCTGGACAAAGCACTACGCTACGCTCGCGTAGTTTGCGAAGTTCACGCTACTTCGCACTACGCGAACTGCACGTAGCACAGTGCGAACACGCGTAGCGTAGTGTTGCGTAGTGCTGCGGTCATTTTTTGCTTGCTCGCGGTCCTCAACGTCAAGTTGTCGACCGCGAGCAAGCAAAATGACATCCCGGCGAGACTTTTTCCTTGTTCGCGATCAGCAACATCAAGTTGGCGATCGCGAGCCTGGAAAATAAAACTCCCGGCGAGATTCCCAACGCGAGGAAGTCAGGTTTCTCATTGCGAGTGGTCGCGTATGCTCGCGATCGCTCGCGATGAGAAACTACCAGTTCGCGTTGAGAAAGCTGCCGCTCGAGTAAAAATCTACTCGAGCAGCAGAAAACTACAGCTCGCACTGTGCAAGATTCCATTTTCAATGATTGCACAGTGCCGGTTGCTTGTCCGCACTGTGCAATCATTGAAAATGACGTCTGGCACAGTGCGAACAAGGTACTACGCAGTTCGCGAAGTGCTACGCGTAGCTCGCGTAGTGCGAACTGCACTTTGCGTAGCTTCGTGAAGTGCTACTTCGCGAACTACGCCCAGGGTTACTTCAGTCCTGATACAGTCCCTGACATGGTCAGGTTGCCTGTAGATTTGACTCTTGACAGGTAGACTGTCTCCAGTGTCCACCTCATTGGTGCACCAGGAAGTCTGACTAGGGGTCAGGCAAAACATATGTCTAAACTGTTGCAAAACTTGTGTGCATTCAGTTTGCTGATGATCAGTGAGGCTGCTTGCCAAAGCAACACCATCTACTGACCCATCATCAGGATTCTGTGAGAGCAGGTCAGGGAGAGGGTCACTCTCCTCCTCCTGTTCCTCATCAGTTGCCATGAGCAAGCCCATGTCAGCCCTGTCAACATATGATTTCAATCTGTTGACATGGAGCACCCTAAGGGGGCTCCTGGGAGTTCCAGGAGTCACCAAGTAGGTGACTTTTCCCTTTTACTCAACAATTGTATGGGGGCCACTCCACTTGTCTTGGAGATCTGCTGGGGCCACTGGCTCCAACACCCACACTTTCTGTCCTGGCTGGTATACAGTCAGCACAGCTTTTTGGTCATGCCAAGTTTTTTGTAGTTCTTGGCTGGCCTCCAGGTTTTTGGTTGCCTTCTTCATGTATTCAGCCATCCTGGAGCGGAGACCAATTACATAGTCCATCACATCCTGTTTGGGAGGTTTGAGAGGTAACTCCCAGCCCTCCTTCACCAAACACAATGGACCTCCTACAGGATGCCCATACAGAAGTTCAAATGGGCTGTAGCCAACCCCCTTCTGTGGAATCTCTCTGTATGCAAACAGAAGGCAGGGAAGTAAAAGGTCCCATTTTCGCCTAAGCTTTTCTGGGAGGCCTTTAATCATTCCCTTTGGGGTTTTGTTGAACATTTCAACTAACCCATTGTATTATGGGTGATAACTCCTTCCACATTGCTTTTAGATACCCCGACATGAAGTTGGTACCTCTGTCTGATATAACCTCCTTTGGGAAACCCACTCTGGAGAAAACTCCAATGAGGGCTCTGGCCACCACAGGGGCTCTGGTGGTCCTCAGGGGAATTGCTTCTGGGTACCCGGTGGCATGATCCACTACCACCATGATACACCTGTGCCCAGATGCTTTTGGAGGGTCAGGGGGACCAACAATGTCAATCCCTACCCTTTCAAATGGCACCCCCACCACAGGTAGTGGTATCAGGGGGGCCTTTGTTGTGCCACCTGACTTGCCACTGGCTTGGCAAGTGACACAGGAGCGACACAACTCTTTTGTGTGCTCTGACATATGTGGCCAATGAAAATGTGGAACAAGCCTATCCCCGGGTTTGTTTTGGCCCAAGTGTCCTGCTAATGGGATGTCATGTGCTAGGGTCAAGAGGAACCCCCTAAACTTCTGAGGTATTACCAACCTCCTGGTGGCTCCAGTGGTAGGATCTCTAGCCTCAGAATATAGGAGTCCCTCATCCGAATAAACTTTATTGGAACCCACTAGCACTCCCAGCAGCCACAGCAGCAGCCTGCTGTCTGAGGGGTTCAAGAGAGGGGCAGCACTGTTGCTCTTTGCTCAGATCTTCCCTAGAAGGTCCCCCTGCTCCCAAGAACTCAACATGATCAGGTTCAAGTCCCTTTGGGGCAGTTCCTTCTTCAGGATCCGCTTCACCTCCCTCAAGAGATGAGACAGAGGGAAAGGCACTGCCTTAACCGTACTGCTTCTCTTCTTGGTTAGCATCTGGTCCATACTTTCAGGATCCAGAGCTGGTGCAGCTTTATGCATTTTGGCCTGTGACCTGGTCACAGCAAATACCTCTGCAGGTATGCCCAACATTTCAGCATGAGTCCATAACTCTACTTCAGACCAGGCTGAAGTCTCTAGATCATTGCCCAATAGACATTCGACAGGGAGGTCTGCACTGACTACTACTTTCTTGAGGCCAGTTACCCCTCCCCAGGAGAAATTCACAACTGCCAGACTATGGTTGGTCCTGACATTGCTTGCATTGGTAACCTGGTACATTTCATCCAGGATGATGTGCCCAGGGTCCACAAGATCCTCTGCCACCATGGTGACACTAGCACCTGTGTCCCTGAATGCCAAAGCCTGTTTGCCATGTATTACAGGCTGCTGTTTGTATTTGCCCAGATTACTGGGGCTCACTAGGAAAGACATATCAATGTATCCATCACAAATCAGCAATGCCTGAGTGGGTACTCTGACTAGGCCAGAGTCCACTTCAGAACCCAGGGTCAACCCTACTACATCCTTATTCTGATTACCACCTCCACCAGTAGCTGTACTAGGGGGAACAGTTGCCTTAGGGGCAGGAGTAGTGGTGGTTTGGTCTTTGGACTTGTTAAAGTCAGAAGTCCAGTGCCCTTTCTGTTTAGAGAAATTGCATCAGGGCTTATTTTGGCCTTTCACTTTGTTAGACTGTGAATCCCCACCAGATGCAGGTTTGTGGGGCCCTTGTGAAGACTTCTGGTCTTTTGACTTATCCCCACCTTTCTCTGATCCTTTTGAATCCTGCTTCTTAGTGTCACCCCCTTGGTTCTGGGTTTTCTGCCTCATTCTGGTTCTGACCCATTTGTCTGCCTTCTTTCCCAATTCTTGGGGAGAGGTCAGATCAGAGTCCACCAAGTATTGATGCAACAACTGGTTTTGGCAATTATTAAGGATCTGTTCTCTCATCATAAGATTATACAATCCCTTAAAATCAGTAACTCTGCCATCAACCAGCCAACCCTCCAGAGCCTTGGTTCCACAATCAACAAAGTCAGTCCAGTCCTGAGTCTGTGCTTTTTGGGTGTCTCTGAACTTCAACCTGAACTGTTCAGTGGTTAAGCCAAACCCATCTATCAGTGCACTCTTCAGGACTTCATAATCATCAGCATCCTCTTCTCTAACAGTGAGGAGCTTGTCTCTACCTTTATCAGAAAAGGAGAGCCACAAGATTGCTGCCCACTGTTTCTGGGGGACCTGTTGTACTCTACAGGCCCTCTCCATAGCAGTTATCCATTTGTGGATATCATCCCCACTCTGGGAGGAAGGAACAACCTTGGACAGGTTCCTATGTCTGGAATGTAATCTCTGCCTCTAGGAACACTGTTGCTGCCACCAGGGGTTCTAACCCCTCTTTCCTAGAAGCTCTTTGGAGCTCAAAGGCTTCTTTGTCTAATGCCAACTGCTTGGCTCTGAGGGCTACTCTTGCTTCCTCATACTGCAGCAGTTTGTACATTCTTTCAGAGGAGGTCTCCCTTTTATTAAAGTATGAGTTCCTCTGCTGGACAGATTATCTGCCAGAGTGATATGAGTGGTCAGATTCCCTTGAAGGGGACCTAGGACTCTCTTCCACTCTGTCAGCTCTCTTAGGGAGAATTCCTCAGTCCTTTTCAGATCCCTGTGGATCTGGCCCTTCAATCACAGAGTCCAGGTCATCTAGATTTTCATCATCTGACCCAGAGACTATGGCTGACCCACACCCTGATTCAGACCCCTTAGCTCCTAGAGCTAATCTAAGATCATCTGTGGTCAACAGATCTATCAGGTGTAGTGTGGAGGGACTCTGTCCTATCCTCAGGTGCCTTGCAGCACACATGGCTTTCAAGTCAAAGAAAGTAATGTCCTTATACTGAGGTTGGGTGGACCCACTAGCTCCAGCCCTTAAGGACATTCTAGTGTTGTGCAGTGTTGTACTATCTACACTAGTTTGTGGCCTACTGATCCTAGCTTGAGCTGTAGCAAGGGTGTGCTATCCCTTCACAAACAGCTCTAAGTTCAGTAGAACTTGTTGATACTAAGCTTGACTTTATATGTACCTTGAGTACCTTTAGTGGTTTTCAGTTGGTAATTCAAATAGAGATTTTCTGGTAAAACAATGGCAAGCTGGAATCCCACACGCTTCCCACCAATGTGAGAAGTTGGCCTGGCATATGCTGGTCACTAGTTAAAGTGGCCACCTTGCACCAGTCCAATTCGACTCTTATGGTAGATAGGTTTAAGACAACCTTTTTAAAGAAAGCTATCCTAGTGGTAGCTGTGGAGAGCAGCCTTCCTCTTGACTCTGCTTCCCTGTGAGGGGGTGTGACAGCAATGGCAAGATGGCTGACTGTGAAATCCTGGTGTTTGTTTGGCTACAAGTCCAAAGAGAGCCCCTGTGCTTCACACAGCAGCACCCAGTATGGTGTATCTCTTGCTGATATTTCACAGAGGTGTGGGTCAATGCATTCTATCCGGTGAGTTGTGTGGAGTTTGTGTTGAGGGGTGTGCGTGTCTCCACATGCTGGTAAGTATGGTCAGAGCTGTCAGTCCCTCTTCCCACCCTGCCAGACATCCCACCATGAAACGTGCTTCCATTGTGGGGCGCGCAAGTTGTCTTTCAGGATGTCAGTCAGTGGTGTCCTGCTTCTTATTTGTGCAAATGCCCTAGCAGGGCCTTGTGCTCCCCACAGCAGGAGCCAGTGTCAGCCATCTTGTCAGTCCCTCCCACTCCCTGTGAGGCAAGCATGGTTCAGTGTATGCTTACTGGGCCTTGTGGGTGGGTGTAGATTGTCTGTGACTGCGACTCCCATCATACTCTTGACTACACCCCCCCTTCCCAGCATGCCCATACTTCCTTCCTCTTGTCTCTGCTTCCCTGTGAGGGGGTGTGACAGCAATGGCAAGATGGCTGACTGTGAAGTCCTGGTGTTTGTTGTAGCCCATTTCCCAGCAGTGCCTTGTGCTCCCAACAACAGAGCCCAGTGTCAGACATCTTGGCAGTCCTTTCCCACTCCCTGTAAGGCGAGTATGGTTCAGTTAGAACTTGCTGGGCATGTGGGTGGGTGTAGATTGACTGTGACTCCCATCATACTCTTGGCTACACCCCGCTTCCCAGCATGCCCATACTTTCTTCCTCTTGACTCTGCTTCCCTGTGAGGGGGTGTGACAGCAATGGCAAGATGGCTGACTGTGAAGTGCTGGTGTTTGTTGTAGCCCATTTCCCAGCAGTGCCTTGTGCTCCCCACAACAGAGCCCATTGTCAGACATCTTGTCAGTCACTTCCCACTCCCTGTGAGGCAAGTGTGGTTCAGTGTATGCTTACTGGGCCATGTGGGTGGGTGTAGATTGTCTGTGACTGTGACTCTGAAGAACCAGAACCTTTTGGGCCTGGCGGTGCAGGGTACACCCAAGGTCTCTGGAGTTCACCTGCTTCGCTACACAGAGACACGGGACACTCTGTCGGCGTTAGAAGATTGTATTTATTTAGCTGCAGCTTGTACAGTTATCCTAGGAGTACACAAAGTAGGTTCTCAGGAGACTGCCTCTTCACTCTGTGGCGCATCAGGTTAAATACTATACAATAATACAATTATTAACGAAATACACTCCCAGAGCATATAAGAAAGAGCCAATAAGGAAAGTTGGAAAACAAGGCGGAACCAATAGAAAAGGTTTGAAAACAGAAATATCGGATGACTTGAAGAGACCTCTCCTCCAACTGTGTTTGTCACCCCACCCTCAGGCTAATACATTACAGATTCATAACTAACTTGCAGGTGGCGAGATACTTTTGTGTGTATTGGAGGACAGTCGTGAAACGAGAGAATACTAGCAGGAGACAGTGAAGGCCAGTCGATAAGATAAGGTCGGGAAAGAATAGTGTGAGCCAACAGATAGTTGAGACGCGGATTAGAAAAGCCAGACAGGGATTAGTGTACTCGGCTAGTTCTAACACCAGCTTTGCAAATAGAGGCCGAGGGCATATTTCGACACCAGGCTACAGAAAAAGCAGAATAGACTTTGTTCGCCGTGCTGCCTGAGTGATGGCAACACAAAATGGCGGCGGGCCACAAAATGGCGGGTCGATTCGATCGTGATCAAAAATCGAAGTTCCTCAGACCCTCCTTTTGCCAGAACTCAGGCAAGATGGACTCATGTTAATCTGAGTCCACGTCAATAGCCATGAGGTCATCGAGCTGTTGCTGTAACATCATTCTTATGTTTTCTGTTACTTGTGGCCTGGGTTTTGGGATGCACATAGTAGCACAAAGATCACAGATAGCGGGACCACAGTGCATGCAAAGGCAACAGGAAAATATAATGGTCAGGATCATACCAAGGAACGTCAATGCTTTCCAACCCCATTTGGACAGTAGTCCCCAAAACCATTCCGTTAAATACCAATCTCCTTCGTCCTGATGAATAGACTCAGAGATTATGTGCAACTTGGAGATAGCTTGGTATACTGTCGGAGCATCATTAGGTATGAAAATACAGCAACTTGACCCGATCAATTTGCACACTCCACCACGATCGGCAAGAACAAAGTCTAAGGCAACTCGATTTTGCAAGGTCATAAGACGATCCGCCTGTAGTTCTGCCGTGATGTTACTTAAGGCTCCTACAGTGATGTCTATCGTAGTCCCTACGACACAGACCAATTGCCTTATATTTCTACTGTTCGCCATGGGACCCCAGAAGGGAAGAAAACCTTTAAGGAAATCTCCTCCTTCTTGTCCTGCTGTGTCCTTTGAATCAATAATCCCTCTGCCATATTGGGTTCGGTGATGATTTGCGGAAGCAGTGTAAGTGCAAATATAAGCTCTATCATAGCAGATGAAATAGGTGCCTTGGGAAGGCACTAGAGGAGGCGAGTTCTGAGAGGAATAAACGTACGTGTAGGAGCAGTTATTCCTTTGTGTAGTGTCAGAAGGGCGATCATTGATCTGTAAGCAGAAGTTACCCTGATGCGGTATAGTCCAGATTGGCGACGACTTTCCTTTTCCAACCTTACTATTGAGACTCGACATATATTGGGTGACGTTCCAATTGGTGTATGCTTTTCTTTCGTCGACGGAGATTTTGCTGTTTTCCATGATTTTAGCCATAACTACCATACCCTTAATCAAGGAACTGTGACTAAAATCCGGATAATTAATATGTGAATTAATAGGTCGTCTGAATTTGCTCTGATAAGCATTAGAGAAGATGAAGAAGTAAGCCCAAGCAGAACCTTCATAAGAGAAAGGAAGGACGAGATATAGCATTCCTTTCTCTGTGGTATGTGGCATAAGACCACATACCCAACAATCAGTTGTATTAACCACTAATTGGTGCTGATGTAATAGCTGGATAAAGGAATTGTTATAATACTCAGTTCTTCTGACGAGTTCATGTGAAGGGAGAGTACAAAAGAGGTGTGGAGAGATAGTAGAGGAAGGCAAAGAGGAAGAAGGGGAGGTATTTTTTGGCTGCAAAGCATAAATTATCCACCCAATAATTGCCAAAACAATACATAATGATATAAAAACACATAAAGTTATACTAAAACGACTGTACATTATTTTACAGGATGTTTTCTTCATTTCATCTCTTCTTTCTTTATTACTTAGTGTAGTTTCCATCTTACTAATGGATGCTCACGGCAATTTTCCTCAATCACTGAAGTCACGATGCTCTACCGTCCTATGACACTGAAAATCCTGCAGACCTATTGCCACTACTCAGGTCATGACCTAGACTCCTACCGTGACCCTGCAACCGGGACAGAATACTACACAAGGGAGAAGAAAGTCTTAAATATTCTTTGGTCTGGGCCTTAGATTGTAGTGTTCCTTCCCCGGAACACTCTGATTTTTGAACAATGTTTGTGGTTCAGTCGTATCCAAGCGACGATGCGATGGAATTGCTTCCTGTAAAATGTCGTCGTCCTCTTTCTCAGACAGTGTCCCATTCAGGTGTGCATCACTAAAAGGCACGAATCGTGGAGTCTTTTCGCTTTCACAGTCACCAACCCCTCTACGAACCCACTGATCAAAAGGCAATGGCAAAGGCAAATTCTTGCAATGCACACCGTGAATCCAATTTTTCTTTCCTTCGACTTTAACTGCTGTCCTTGTAGTCAACAAGACCATTCGAGGCTCCCGCCACCTGGGTTGTAAATTGCTGGACCTCTGAAAATTCTTCACAGACACCCAGTCACCTGGTCAGATGGAATGACCTGGGTCTGTGGAGGCCTCCGGCAGAGCACTCTGAACCTGTTGATGAAGAACACGCAATTTAGTCGTAAGGTCATGCAGAGTATCAATCAACATTGGATATGGCAAGTCTGAGAATTTCTTAGGGCGAGGTATTCCCCATACGTTGGCCGGACGGCCAAATACCACTTCGTAAGGGCTAAGTCCCAAACGAGAGTGTACTGCAGTTCTGGTGGATAGCAGAGCTAACGGCAAAGCATCAGGCCAATTGATTCCTGTACTTGCTTGAACCTTTGCTAACTTCAACTTTAAAGTTCCATTGTAACACTCTACTAAACCCGCTGATTGTGGATGATTTGTCGCATGGAACTTTTGCTTGATACCAAGACCTGCACAACCTTTCTGCATGACTTGGCCAGCAAATTCGCTCCCATTGTCACTCCAGACAATGCGCGGCAAACCAAACCTGGGGAAGAACTCTTTTAGTAGGATTTTAGCTGTGGATAGGGCTGTATTATCCTTTAGAGGGTATGCTTCTATCCATCGTGAAAACGCGCATATTACCACCAGAACATATTTGAGGTTGTTGCATTGCTCCATATGAATGTAATCGATTTGCAACACCTCAAATGGATATGTTGGAGGAGCAAAGTGACCTGCTGGAGTTGGGGTTCCCTTTCCTGGGTTGTACATTAAACAAACAATACAGTGCTTTACTACATTGTCTGCACATTTTGGGATATTCTCATTCTGCCACACTGGTGCCAGAAGTTTGCAAATGCCTTTTGCACTTAAGTGGGCTGGACCATGAGCCATAGTAACCACTGGGAGAACATAGGCATCTGGTAACAGCCAACGTTGATGTTCAAATAATTCGACCCAACAACCCATCTCATCTAACATTCCCGTACTTTCTTTCCACTTGCTCAACTCCCTTTCTGAAGCCTCTTTCTGAATCGCTTTCACGCTTTCCACTGTATTCTCACACATTCCTCTCTCTCTGACCCAATTCGCAGGACCTGCCACAAACATTCGACTCATTGAATCTTTCGCTGTTTTCTTCGCTACTTCGTCTGCAAATGCATTTCCTCGACCAACATCATCCGTAATCTTTTTGTGTGCACTACACTTCACTATCGCTATTTGGGTGGGTAAAGCAAGTGACTCAAGGAGATCAGTCACTAATTGACCATGCTGTATTTTGGTGCCATATGAAGTGAGGAAACCCCTCTCCTTCCAGAGACTCCCAAAATTGAATGCTACACCAAAAGCGTATTGGCTGTCAGTGTACACGTTCACTCTCTTCCCTTTCGATAATACACAAGCTCTTGTTACTGCTATCAATTCTGCTGCTTGCGCTGAATTGTGTCTAATACGTGCAGTTTCCACAATCGTGTGTAAGGTAGTTACAGCATAGGCAGAAACCGTATCTCCATTAGGCATCTTAAAACATGAACCATCTACCCATAGAGTCCCATCCGAACTCTCTAGCGGTGTGTCTCTTAGGTCAATTCTTACTTTTGTCTCTTCCTCAGTACGGAAGAAACAATCATGCTGATCCTCAACACTCTCCTTATTCGTAAGGGGCAACAAAGTAGCTGGATTCAGGGTATTACATCGTTTAATGTGTATGTGACTAGCCAAAAGCGTCAGCTCGTAACCAGTTAAACGTGCACTCGTAAGATGCTGTGTTTTTGTTCTGTTTAGCAAAGTATCCACTGCATGTGGCACCATGACAATGAGAGTGTTATCCAACACGATTCCAGCAGACTGTTGGATAGAAATTGCTGCTGCTGCTGTCGCTTTGAGACAACTGGGCAATTCCTTAGCTACGGGATCCAACATAGACGAAAAATAGGCACATGGCCGCTGTTTGTCTCCAAATTGCTGTGCCAAAACTGCCAATTTAAACAAGTGGCGCAATAATGCAACAGTGACATCTTTGCAGATATCTTCTGAATCAGCGGCGACTAACAAGTCGTCCATATATTGAATAAGAGCAGCACCAAACGGCAAGTAAAAAGTATCAAGATGACATTTTAAAGCTTGGCTGTAAATGGAGGGACTTTCACAATAACGTTGGGGTGCGCGCTTAAACCGGAAGCTTCGGCCTCCAAGAGAAAAACCAAAAATGTCCCTACTCTCTTCTGCAATGGGAATACTAAAGAAGGCATTCTTTAGATCGATAACAGAAAAACAAGTCGCTGTGGAAGGTATCATTGTCAACAAAGCAGTGATATCTGGAACAACAGGAAATTGTGGAATCACAATTTTGTTTACTTCTCGCAAATCAATTACGAAACGGTACACAGGAGGCTGAGAAGGATCAGTACGTTTAAGAACAGGAAGAATTGGACTATTGCATGTGTTACCTTTTGTTTCTTCAACCACACCCTTCCGAATTAAGTCATGAATGATTTCCAAAAGCGCTTTCTCACCTTCAGCAGAAATTCTATACTGTGGGATGCGTGGTAATTCAACATTGGGCTTGAGAGTGACAACATAAGGCGGAATCTCAAGACAACCCACATCGTTCGGACCCGTGGCCCAAAGTGCTACTGGAAGAGAAAGTAATTCAGGAGGAAACTGATCTTTGGACAAATACATTGGGGAGATCAATTTCTGTCCTAGAGTAAGATGTACACCAGAAGGAGAACAATATATTGTAGCATGCATTCTTTTCAATAGGTCTACACCCAACAGATTCTCACTGCAACCATTCGTTAACAGAAGTGGAGCTTCCAAATCATAGGGACCAACTGAAATAGGCAAAGGGCAAGAAACTGGATTGCGAACAGGGGTGCCAGAGAATCCTACAGAAACATTTGTTAAGCCAGACAAAGGTGCCCCAGGGAGTTTAGAATGAATGGTAGAACTTCTCATTGCTCCAGTATCCAGAAGAAATGGCTCTGAAACACCCATTGTAGTGACGTTAACATAAGGACCATTTTGATCTACTGGGATTGGCACAACTCCCGTACTCTGTCCATGGCTGTCCTAGTTAGTATGAAGACTCTCATTCTCGCCTTCAACATAATGGTCTTCATTGTAATACTGTGTAGACCTTACATTTTGCTGATCAAAGTAGTTCGCGGAATTGGGAGAAGGGAGGGCACGCTGTTCTTGACTCAACATACCTCGACCTCTACCTCTGTTTGCTGACTGGAGGCCAGCACGACCTCGTGGAGTAGATAACGCTCCATTGCGCTGCAATAAAACCGGACAACTATTCTTAAAATGACCTTCCTCTCTACAATAGGCACATTGATTAGGACCTAACAAAGGTCGCGGATTGTATGGCTCAGGTTTTTGATACAACCTCTGAAACTGCGGAGGCTGCTGAATTTGAGGCTGAGCATAACGTGGCGGATAGGCTTGTTGCAAGAGAACCTTCGTTTTTAATTCTTTTGTCTTTTTCTCTTGCTTTTCTTTTTCTTTCTTGTCCCTATTCTCATAATATTGTGCAGTAGCCAATATCTGAGAAGAAGAAGAAACAGCCCATAAACTTTCTGAATCCTTTAATTTGTGTGACAGCTCGGGAAGTAAATTGAATACAAATTTGTCCACGAATAATCGCTGTCCACCCTCGGTAGCCATGTCTTGACCACTGTGGTCGATAAATGTCTCCTCGAAACGAGTAAAGAAGTCAGAGACACTTTCATCTTTCTTTTGTTTGCATGCTGCTAGTTTATCCCAATTAACTCTCAGTGCAGGCATCATAGTTTTCATTAATGTAATAATTCTACCAGGAAGTTCCGAGATCAGAGCGTCAGGCTTTGCGCCACCCACTTGGTCTCTATCTGTATTAGTTATAACATCCCAGGTAGCTCCTAGTTCCTGTGCGTGATCCTCTCTACGAATCTTAGCCCATATTTTCTGTGGGATTACATTACCCATCAACATATCAATGTCTGCTAGGTTCATAATGCAAGCATCAATTGTCTGCGATAATTCTTTATAATAGCCTGCAGGGTTCTAACGAGGATCTGGTAGAGTCTGCTTAAGAGCCAAAACTTCAGATCTCTTCCAAGGGACATGTACCCATATACGTTGGAAATGAGCAGGAATAGGTGCATTAGCGCCTACAGCCGCAACTGCCTCCTTCCAAACTGGAGGAACCTCTCTCATAGGGTAATTTTTTGACGTCAGTTTTACCGAAGGATCGGAATCAAGAAAACTCTGAGAAAACAATAAGGATCTATAAGAGATAAGTGTCCTTACAGCTTCCTCAACTTTAGAACCTACAATAAGTCCTTTTTCAAAATCAGCCTGAACATTTAACAGATCTTGTGAGATCGGACTCAAACTCACATCTTCCCATTCTTTAATGAGAATGTCGCACATTACATTGAAAACATATCTTTGCGTAGGCGCATTCCATTGCAAAAAGGTAGGCATAATATCAAGCACACTATATTGTGGACCCTTCTTGATCCATCTCCGTGCAAGAGAGTCTAGCTTCTCTCATTCCTCAAAATCTGGGAACTGACTACGAGATTGTCTTCGAGCAAAAGCCGGAGACACATTAAAAGCTCCAAAGAAAGGAGATAGAATACTAGTGACAGAGTCTGTGAGACGCTTACGCACAGACGGTGAATTAGACATTAGAACTGGAGACAAAGTATTAGGAGAACTGACAGGAAAAGAACTGGTAATCGCAGGAGGAGCAGAAGGCAAAGGAGATCTGAGATCAGGAGATGAAGGCACAGAAGTTGAGACTAATGGTAAAACCGGCAAGGGCGGTAATACTGGAGGAGGCAAATGCTGAAGAGCCGGAACCGGCGGAGGTACTACTGGCAGCTGAGCAGGCTGTAACAGCTGAGGTACATTGGCATTTTGCGCATAGGGCGGAGGCAACCTTAATAAATGAGACATTAGGGGATCTTCTTCTATATCTTTCTTATTATCAGAAGGAGAAACAGGCAACACGGATAACATTTATCTATCGCCATACGATGTTGTCTTTCTGAAATTTCAGTCGCATTATCAATTTCATCATTTTTGAACTGTTGGGAAGCCTGTATAATTGTCATACCCTGTGCTTTCCTATCTCGTTTTACTTGTTTAATTTCTTTCTGTTTGGCTTCCTTACGCCAAAGCCGGAAAGAGTCAAACATTGCCGGCCGGGCTTTTCTTTTAAACAAAACTGCTTCTAAATTATCTAGCACATCAGGATCGAAGCTACCGTTTTCTGGCCATTTGACAACACCATCTTTCTTCGTGTATCGAGTCCATGTCTCGTTAAAGGCAATGGGGCCGATACCATGTTTTGAATAGAGCTCGTATGTGGGAGTTTCAACCGAAGGAATCGGACAAGAGTCCTCAAGTCGGGGGTCCCTATTACAACCAAGACAACAAATTCTTCCAAACTTAGTCAGACCAGGCATCTCGAGATGTCTCCGGACTGTTCACAAACTTCAAGGGAGTAAAACTCAGTTTACGCAGCACAAATGCACTTACCCTCGGCTTTATCTTTTGCAATAAATAAATCTAAGAAACCTAAGGAAATCAAACAAAGAACAAAATTGTGGGCGCGACCCATGAAAATACTTAACTAAGGACGTCTTCTTCCACCAACAGAGGCCCGTCTATAGTCCCGCCTTACCATACATCATCAAAGGAATGGGCCAAAGCAGGGCGGCAGTCAGGGCAGCGGTCGTCAGTAGCCGTCAGGAAGGAGTAACCACGCTACAAAAGACCTTCGGACCACTTCCGGCATACAGGGGTCCCTTAGTGTGGCTCGCGAACCCTCCAGAATTTTCTTGCGGGGTTCCTCACGACCTTCGAGCAGAACCGGTACCACTGAAGCCGCCCCGCGTTGGGCGCCAGTTGAAGAACCAGAACCTTTTGGGCCTGGCGGCGCAGGGTACGCCCAAGGTCTCCGGAGTTCACCTGCTTCGCTACACAGAGACACGGGACACTCTGTCGGCGTTAGAAGATTGGATTTATTTAGCTGCAGCTAGTACAGTTATCCTAGAAGTACACAAAGTAGGTTCTCAGGAGACTGCCACTTCACTCTGTGGCGCATCAGGTTAAATACTATACAATAATACAATTATTAACGAAATACACTCCCAGAGCATATAAGAAAGAGCCAATAAGGAAAGTTGGAAAACAAGGCGGAACCAATAGAAAAGGTTTGAAAACAGAAATATCGGATGACTTGAGGAGACCTCTCCTCCAACTGTGTTTGTCACCCCACCCTCAGGCTAATACATTACAGATTCATAACTAACTTGCAGGTGGCGAGATACGTTTGTGTGTATTGGAGGACAGTCGTGAAACGAGAGAATACTAGCAGGAGACAGTGAAGGCCAGTCGATAAGATAAGGTCGGGAAAGAATAGTGTGAGCCAACAGATATTTGAGACGCGGATTAGAAAAGCCAGACAGGGATTAGTGTACTCGGCTAGTTCTAACACCAGCTTTGCAAATAGAGGCCGAGGGCGTATTTCAACACCAGGCTACAGAAAAAGCAGAATAGACTTTGTTCACCGTGCTGCCTGAGGGTTGGCAACACAAAATGGCGGCGGGCCACAAAATGGCGGGTCGATTCGATCGTGATCGAAAATCGAAGTTCCTCAACTCCCATCATACTCTTGGCTACACTCCCCTTCCCAGCATGCCTATACTTCCTTCCTCTTGACTCTGCTTCCCTGTGAGGGGGTGTGACAGCAATGGCAAGATGGCTGACTGTGAAATCCTGGTGTTTGTTTAGCTACAAGTCCAAAGAGAGCCCCTGTGCTTCACACAGCAGCACCCAGTATGGTGTATCTCTTGCTGATATTTCACAGAGGTGTGGGTCAATGTATTCTACCCGGTGAGTTGTGTGGAGTTTGTGTTGAGGGGTGTGTGTGTCTCCACATGCTGGTAAGTATGGTCAGAGCTGTCAGTCCTCCTTCCCACCCGGCCAGACATCCCACCATGAAACCTGCTCCCATTGTGGGGCGTGCAAGTTGTCTTTCAGGATGTCAGTCAGTGGTGTCCTGCTTCTGATTTGTGCACATGCCCTAGCAGGGTCTTGTGCTCCCCACAGCAGGAGCCAGTGTCAGCCATCTTATCAGTCCCTTCCCACTCCCTGTGAGGTGAGCATGGTTCAGTGTATGCTTACTGGGCCATGTGGGTGGGTGTAGATTGTCTGTGACTGCGACTCCCATCAAACTCTTGGCTACACCCCCCTTCCCAGCATGCCCATACTTCCTTCATCTTGACTCTGCTTCCCTGTGAGGGGGTGTGACAGCAATGGCAAGATGGCTGACTGTGAAGTCCTGGTGTTTGTTGTAGCCCATTTCCCAGCAGTGCCTTGTGCTCCCAACAACAGAGCCCAGTATCAGACATCTTGGCAGTCCCTTCCCACTCCCTGTAAGGCGAGTATGGTTCAGTTAGAACTTGCTGGGCATGTGGGTGGGTGTAGATTGTCTGTGACTGCGACTCCCATAATACTCTTGGCTACACCCCCCTTCCCAGCATGCCCATACTTCCTTCCTCTTGACTCTGCTTCCCTGTCAGGGGGTGTGACAGCAATGGCAAGATGGCTGACTGTGAAATCCTGATGTTTGTTTGGCTACAAGTCCAAAGAGAGCCCCTGTGGTTCACACAGCAGCACCCAGTATGGTGTATCTTTTGCTGATATTTCACAGAGGTGTGGGTCAATGCATTCTACCCGGTGATTTGTGTGGAGTTTGTGTTGAGGGGTGTGTGTGTCTCCACATGCTGGTAAGTATGGTCAGAGCTGTCAGTCCTCCTTCCCACCCGGCCAGACATCCCACCATGAAACGTGCTTCCATTGTGGGGCGTGCAGGTTGTCTTTCAGGATGTCAGTCAGTGGTGTTCTGCTTCTGATTTGTGCACATGCCCAAGCAGGGCCTTGTGCTCCCCACAGCAGGAGCCAGTGTCATCCATCTTGTCAGTCCCTTCCCACTCCCTGTGAGGCGAGCATGGTTCAGTGTATGCTTACTGGGCCTTGTGGGTGGGTGTAGATTGTCTGTGACTGCGACTCCCATCAAACTCTTGGCTACACCCCCCTTCCCAGCATGCCCATACTTCCTTTGGACCCCCATGTCACATTGGAGAAGTGGAGAAGTGTGGCTCAATGATTAGAGCGCAGACCCTGATGCAGAGGTCTAGCCCGGGACCAGGGTTCAATTCCTGCCTCGGCGGGTCTTGGGCTCAAAAACTCCACAGACATGATAATTTTTGCCTCGGTGCCTATTCCAATCATGGAGTCCCACTCTGCAACTCTGGGCAATAGCTTGCTTAATCTCCACAACGGCCCGCACAACGCTAAGGGATGCCTGGCCTCCACCTTGGGGGTGCCCAGGAGTGGACGCCTCACAGGGAAAGCCAGGATGGGTTCCACAGCGGTATTCGTACAAGCGCCTTGAGACCCTTGCGGGTGAGTAGTGCGCTATACAAGTATCAATTTTGGACCAATGTACCAAACAAATGTGGCTCTACTCTGATGATCTCGTCTACCAGCACTTCTAACTCACTATCTGTGAATTTTGGATTCTTCTTTGGGGACATGGTGATGGGTGGTGTTGGTGAGGGATGTGTGTGTGAGGGTGCAAGTGAGGGTGGGTTGGTGTTGGTTTTGCTAGCTGTATGTGTGTGTGTTTTTGGATGTGGTGCTGATGGTGTGTGGGTTGTGTGATGCATGAGTTGTGAGTATGTCTGTGGTTGCTGTGTAATGGTGTTTGCTGCTGGCTGTGTCTCCTGTTTGCAAAGGATGATGGTAGTGATTGTAGTCCTTTATATAGTTGGAGTTGTGGGTGTGTCTTTGTCCCAGGTTTTTTTTATTTGATATTTATTGGCTTTGTCCATTGCTTGTTTTGGTCCTTTTTTGTCTTTTTTCCTTTGGGTTTTGTAGGCATGAAGGAGACGTTCATCTGACGGAAACGGACGCTGCTGTTGTCTCGTGCGGGCTTTTCCGCCTCGTTCACGCTGCCTATCTTCTGTGTTTCATACGCGTCGGTCACGAGGGTCTCTATTGCTTGTGGGCCCGGTTGTCTGTGTGTGTCGGTCGTGCGACTTGGTCTCCGTGCGAGTCGGTCTGGTTTTACGCGCATTGCATTGTACTGCGTGGATCGGACATTGTGGGTATGTGTCAGTCGGGTTCATTCCGGGTTTGTGTCGGTCAGTGAAATTTGCGTCGGTTTTCAGGCCGGATCACTATTTTCCCTACGGCTCGGTCGTACGGCTTGTATTCCATATGTGTCAGTTGTAATTCACACGCGTTGCATCGTACTGCACGGGTCGTACGGTGCTGGTCCCTGTCGGTCGATATCCGGTCCAGGTCCGTGTCGGTCGGTTCGTTTTGCGTCCGTAATCGCCCCTAAGTGTCCTAAAGCGGTTAGCAAGCGTATTACACAATCACACACCATATATAACACCCCATTTCCTCACATTGGTGCTTATTGGTGGGATCGACAACTTGTGTTTAACAGTACCATACAGTTGTTGAAGTTGAGACACTGAGAATCCACCTAGACAGGACACCCCAGGATAAGTTCTTGTACCTCCCAAGCAGTTGTTGGGTGGTTGTCGGCTTTAAAAAGACTGTTCAAAAGGATTGCATAAATTTATTCAAGGAGAAGGAACACATTTGGAAAGTTGTGTAAAAGTTTCTAAAGAGTTGAACAAAATTGAAAAAGTTCTCAAAACGTTTTGTCAAAGTTTAGAAGCCACCTCTAACAGTAAGGAAACATGTAGGCTGATATGGTCAACCTGTCTTCATACAAGAGGTATGCGTTCAGAGACTTTTAGAGGGACAGGAAGATCAACATGGGAGCCAAGGCCAGGAAAAATAGTTGACCATGGTCTCAAAGCTTGGAAAGAGGCCCACAGAGTACCCCCATACCTAGAGATGGAATTGCCAGTAGCGGTAAAGAAGATAATGTGCAGGATGATGCCAACAATATCTTGGGAGAGCAGGTGGAAGCCTGCTCCCTAAACAAGACCAAGGGTGACTTCTAGAAGAGGTTCCATCACTAGCCAGAAAGCCTAGCAGCACTGAACCTAGAGGAACGAGCAATATCCTTGGCTGAAAGAAGGTTTGCCCTGGAAGAGAGAAGGGCTGGACTGGGATTAGACCCCCAAAGAAGATAGTGGCAGCAGGTTGGAAAGTGGAGGGGTTGGTAGGGGTGCTCCTATGTAAGGTTGCCTGAAAGGCATTTTCTCTAGTTCTATCCAGGGGGATGATATAGACAAGTGGCTAGCCCCATATGAGAGAGCTCACAAGATGAGGAAGGTGGGTACACAATACCGAAAGACACTTCTCTGGGAGTTAGAGACAGTAGTTGCTATGGATAGACTGCTTACACTTGAGGATGAGGTTACAAAATAATGCCCACACATGAAGGCAACAATTGTCGAATTGTTTGGTATCACTCCTGAAGAGTATAGACAGAAATTCAGGACAACACAAAAGGGGGCAACTCAAACATGCGTGGACTTTGGTGAAACTTTAGCTATGACACTAGATGGTTGGATTAAAGGTAGCAAAGTAGACATATCTCAAGGGCTCTGCAATTTCATTGTTAAAGAGCCCATTTTGAAAAATTGTCATTCAGTGAAGTTGTACCAGCATCTGGTGAACTCCAAGCTGTCAAGCCCAGGGGAACTGTGTAAGATAACTGATGAGAGGGTTCATACCAGGGTTCCTAAAAAGTCCCTGGGAGGTGACCAGAAGGAAAGTGGTCAGTTCCCCCTTCAGGAAAAAGGGTGGGGGGTAAGGATAAAAACAAAGAAAGCCCCTAGTAGCCCCCAAAAGATGCCAAAAAGAGAAAGCCCAAGCTACATCCCACTCACAGGAGAATAGGTATCAAGCAAATAAGTTTGACCCCTTTATTGCTGAGGTGTGTCCTACTCCTGACTTCAATTTGCAAGGACACAAGAGGGGAAATGCAGTGTGGACCAAAGAAAGCCCCAATCATTTGCCAGTCCAAGTGTAGGCCAGTATAGGGACAGTTGGACACTATTACCCCTAAAGATTCCAAAGGGTACACAAAGGTCACCTTAGTGTACCTGGGTGGGGAGAATATTAAACCTTTGGCTCATTGGCCTCCAAGAATGGAGAAATACCAACCTTGGCCAAACATCAATGAGGCAGAGTTGAAGGCTCTGAGGGATACAGGTGGCAGAATGAACATGGGTATGGCCAAACTGGTTTCCTCAGACCAGATCCTACCCGAAGAGATGTGCAAGATTGTCAATGCTGACAATGTCACAAAGTCCCACCCTTTGGCTGTGGCTGACTTTGAGTGGGGATGAGTTACTAGCCCAAAAAGATAGCTGTGCCCCCTGCCATCCCAGTAGAGTGTTTAATGGGGAATGACCTGGACATCTGTGCTTGAGCAGAAGTAGAGAAGAGGACCCATGCTACCATGCTGGCTGGGTCTATGTGAAGGGGTGTGTGTTACTACAAGAGCATAGAAGGCCCTGAAGTTCAGTCAGGAGATACTCGAGGCTAAAACTATGAACCAGCTCCCCAAATCCAACAAGAGAGACAGGAAGGCTGACTTCCCAGCTACCAAAGGCCCACAGGCACAAAGGAGCCCACACCTCAGGGGGAAGGCCTGGTGACACTGCTTCTGGAAACCTGCCGATCTGTCAATAATCCATGGGTCAGGGGGTCTCTCTAGGGAGAACTAAGTAATGGACAAAGGACCTGTCCTTCTCTGGGAGACCTGCAACAGTTGGCTGTCAGGCAGGAACAAGGGGATACTAGTGGTACCCATAAGTTATAATGGGAGAAGCATCCCTGTACAGCGAGCAAAGAAACCCCAATCCAGAGGCATCCAGGAGACTGGTGGTCCCTCAGCAGTCCAGGGAATTCCTCTTTAACCTTTCACGTGATATCCCTTTAGATGGACAACTGGGGCAGACCAAGACCTTAGAGAGGCTGGTTGTTAGACCTGGCATCCTTGATGTGGTTTCCCCTGACATGTTTTTGCCTTCTGACCTCCTGTTTGGCTGACACAATTGTTGCTGACTTTAGCAGTCTGGGCAGTTTACCACTTTACCACTAACCAGTGCTAAAGTGCAGGAGCTTGTTCCCTAAAACATGGCAACATTTGCTCATCCACAATTGGCATATTTAATTTACTTTTAAGTAAAGTGTACTATATGTGCCCTTGGCTTGTAAATTAAATGTTACTAGTGGGCCTGCAGCACTGATTGTGCCACACACTTCAGTAGCCCTTTAAAATGTCTCAGGCCTGTCATTGTAGAGCCTGTTTGGGCAGTTTTAAAATGCCATGTCGAACTGGCAAGTTAACCCTCTTGCCAGGCACAAGTGATCATTTGTAATACATATAAATGACCCCTAAGGTAGGCCCTAGGCAGCCCAAGGTCAGGGTGCAGTGTTTTAAAAAATGTAAACATGTACGTTTAAGTTTTACATGTCCAGGTAGTAAAAACTCATTAATTCGTTTTTCACTGCTGCAAGGTCTATCACTCCCATAGGTTAATATTGGGATTACCTTATTACATTTTATAAGTGCAATTATCAATTCGGAAAAGATAGATATTTTGAGTTTGCTGTCTCTGGAAGTTAAAATCACCACTTATCTTAAAGTTGGATTTTAAGTTGCAAGTCTGAAATGTCACTTTTAGAAAATTGTCATTTTCTTACTTGAACCATTCTGTGCATTCTGCTTGTCTCTGAATACATGTCTGGGGTGGGTGACAGCTGGGCCTTGTGCATTTCCTCTAGACAGCCACACACAATGGAAGCTTAGGTGTGAATTGATGGGCCTTAATGAACCATTAATTGGCTTGATGGGGAGGGCGGAGCTAAGCACAGCCCCACTTACTTCTAAATAGGGTGTGCCCTGTCTCTACATAATAGTCCTACTACTCTGTATTGACACTCCAGCTCGCTTGGAGTCAGGGCAGGAGTGGAAGGGGATTCCTTGCAATTCACTGCTACTGTCGCAAAGCTTCTCCCACATTCCTGAACCAGGTCACCGAAGTATAAATACTGGATCTCAGACACCACTTAAATACACTTATGAATATGTGGATACTCTGCCAGGAAGAAGGACTGCTGTGCTGCTGAATTGACTTTCATTCTGCTTGACTCCTGCTCTGCTGTGTTGACCTGCTGCCTGCTGCCCCCCTTGCCTGGTAGGGAGAAGAACTGGACTTACATCTCCCCAACCCATAACCAAAGTGACTCCAAGGGCTTGATGGCTTGCCTCCTGTTTTCTGAAGTCTCACAGACACAAAAGACTTCCAACGCCCCTTGGCTCTCCCATTTGTAAGTCTACCATGCCAAGTAGTGCCCCCCTGTCCTGGACCCTTGAAAGTGGACCTAAGGTGCTCTGCCTTCTTTAGTCCTCCTTGGAAGCGACACCGGATAATGCAATAACTTGCAAAATAACACCCGTAAACTGTGCGGTTGCTTGTGGGTCTTTGTAGCCAGCCTATGCTCCATCTTGGTCAGCCTAAACTTGTGACTTCGTCCCGGTCTGGAGCGACCAGATAGCCCCAGTTGGCGCTTTGTGCTTTCATGCACTACTTTCACCAAATTCTTTAAAAACTCTCTCTGATTGGGATTTTTGATTGTTCAATCCTCTCTGATTGGCATTTTTGATGTTTCCTAAAATAATGTCTCTAACTGGAGGTTCTACATCTGCACCTGCATAAATGGAGTTTGAGCTGGACAAACCTTAGGGTGACACTGTGGCCCAGCTCAAGGATTTCTGCAAGGACTTTGAGCTTCCTGTAAAGAGCACCACCAGGAAGGTGGAGCTGCAAAAGGCAATGATAGCCTCGTCTGAGGCCCATGCTACATTGAAAGAGATCCCAGAGGAGGAGGAGGATGAGGATGAATAGGAGCTGGATTGGGAGGATTATTTGGAGCAGGGCCCAGGAGAGGGTCTTGGACTGCTGACTGTGGAGGCGGGAGTACCATCCTTCCAGGGCTGGTGATTCCACCCTGGGCAGGGACGAGTGTTTCATCTAGAGGCTTTTCTCCAAAGGAACTTGAGGATAGGAGAGAGGAAAGGAAGTTAAAATTGAAGCTGGCTAAGTTCAAATTGGAGAGAGCATTAGAGGAGAAAAATATTTAAGTGGAGGAAAAGGAAAAGAATACAAGGTTGGTCATGGAGCAGCAAAAACGGGCCCATGAGGGAGAGGCTTGCTCCAAAGCCGTTGGCGCATGCCAGGAGCCCAAAGGAACTGAATTTTAAAGTTTAACAATTAGAGTCCAGAGGTGGCAGCAATAATGCAGTGTCTTCAGAGAGTTGGGTCCACATCCCCAAGGATTTGGTGTCTGACTTTGTGGTTTGAAGACGGATAGACAGATGGTTTGAGGCCTATGAGATTGCTTTACAGATGCACAAGGTTCCTGAGGAGAATTTGGGAGTTAGTCTCTGGAGGCACGTTCCTAGTGAGGAAAGAGACACCCTTCTGGCCCTAGAGGGGGTGACAGGATGAAGGAAGCCCTAATCAGGAAGTTTGGTTTGACCACCAGAAAAGTACAGACAGAAATTTAGGGATAGTCAGAAGCTTTTTCAGCAGAACTGAGTGGATTGTGTGGATTCGTTTTGCAAGGCACTGGAGGGTTGGGTAAAGAGCAGTGATGTGAAAAATTACCAGCGGTTGCACACTTTGATTGCACAAGAGGACCTGTACAGTCTTTGTTTTGCAGATCTGCACCAACTCCATGTGAATAGTAAGTTCACTGACCCCAATGAGCTTGCTAATGAGGCAGACCACTGGGCCAGCACCAGGATCCGTAAGAAGGTACCTGGGGGGGGTTACCACAAGGGTGGGCAGGGTTTTCACTAAAAGATAGAGGGGAGGCCACAAATAAAAGCAAGGAGTTCTAGAAAGGGCCATAAACTCATTCTGTGGGTCAGGGCCCCCATTCCCCTACTGAAAAGAATACGAAATGGTTCCCTGACAGTAAGTCTTCATGGAAGGCACCCCTGAAGTTCTTTAAGTATCAGAAGGAAGGGCACTTCAAGTGAGATGACAAGTGTCCCAAGCGCCCCCCCCACCGGTGGGTAATCACTGGAGCTGGAAAGAGTAGAGCTTGGGTAAGAGATTGTCCCTGATAGTTTAGGGGACAGTGCAAAGGTTACCCTAGAGTCCCTGGGTGACAGTCAGATGGTGCAGATAACCTACATGCCTGACCACAATAGAAAGTACAGTCAGTGGGTCACCATCAATGGGCCGAGGATAGAGGCTCTGGGAGACACAGAAGCCAGCATGACAACCGTCAAGTGTCATCTGATTTCTTCAGAGCAGGTAGCCCCTAATGCGATCCATCAAGTGGTTGCAGCTGACAACTGTGAGAGCCACTAACCAGTGGTTCTGATCGCCATTGACTGGGGGAGGTCTCAGATTTGCTTAAGGTAGTTGTGAGTACATCCATGCCTGTGGATTGTCTGCTGGTTAATGACCTGGAGCATACTACTTGGAAGGATGTGGAGTTCAGGGCCCACATGGAGATGTTAGGGCTGCCTGAGGAAATGTACCTGACCTTGCGGTCCATGGCAGCACAACAGGATGGTCAAGATGGCCAGGCACCTGCCAAAAGAGGGAAGGGCAAGGGATGTGAGAAACACACTCCTGAGATTCCCATGAGCTGGGAGGAGGCTGGAGGAAGTGGCCTAACTGGGAAACCTGCCCCCCTACAACATTTTCCAGTCATTTGCACTCCCATTGAGAGGCATCAACATCATTGTGCTTCTAAACCGCGAGACAGCCATTGGCAAAATATTTATTCTGGTCTTGGTGGACCATGCCACTCCGTACATGGAAGCTACACATCTGATGACAGTGACTGTGCCTGCCATAGCCAGAACATTGATGGGGATTGTCACACTAATGGGTTCCCCAAGGAGGTGGTATCTGACTGGGTTACCAACTTAATGTCTTACTGCATGAAGGCCATATGGAAGGAGTGTGGGGTAATCTACTAGTTCTCCTTTCCATACCACCCCCAAACCAATTGGCTGGTTGAGAAATTCAACCAAACCCTAAAACACATGATTATTGGTGTACCAGAATCCATGAGTAGTAACTGGGACGTCCTCTTGCCATTTCTTTTGCTTGCATACAGGGTGGTACAGCAGAAGGGTGTTGGTTTTCGCCCCTTTGAACTTCTGTATGGGCACCCTGTTAGAAGGCCTCTCTGTTTGGTAAAAGAGGACTGGGAGAAAGCTCCCAGGAGAGCCCCCCAGGGTGTGAACAGCTACATGCTGGCCCTTCACAACCTAACAGCCCACTTCTGAAAACTTGTCTAGGAGAATCTGGAAGCCAGCCAGAAGGACATGAAATGCTGACATGACCAGAATGCCACTCTGGTTAAGTTTCAGTCTGGCCACAAAGCATGGGTAATAGAGCTCATTGAGCCCCATGCTCTGTAAGACCACTGGTCTTGGCTCTGAGGTAAAGGAGCGCAAGAGCAATGTCATCTGCCAGGTGGACCTCAAAACTGCTAGGAACCCTTTTGGGTCCTGCATGTTAGTTGCTTCACTTTGAGAGGTCTGAGATTACTATGCTCTTGTCAACTGATGGGTTGGAAGATGAGAGAGAACCTCTTCCAGACCACCTATCTTCCAAAGAGCAGGATGGGTCAGTAGAACGTGTCAGCCTTTACTCTACACTGACCCTAGATCAAAGGAGAGACTGCCGCCAGTTGTTGGGACAGTTTGCCTCTCTTCACATTTACCTCAAGCATCACTACATAGTGCACCCATGATATTGACACTGGGGGCAGCCTACCTGTGAAAAATACAATTTACAGGTTGTCTGATAAAGTGAGAGATAACCTTAACCCCTTCGCTGCCAGGCCTTTTCCCCCTCCTATTCCAAGCCTTTTTTTGGCTATTTGGGGTAGTGCGCGATGAGGCCCCTGTAACTTTTAGACCATATAAGGTATCCACGCCAAACTTGCGTCCTTTTCTTCCAACATCATGGGGATTCTAAAGGTACTCAGGGTTTGTGGATTCCCATGGAGGGGTCACAGAAATGAGCCAAAATACAGCAATTTTTTAATTTATTTTTTCGGAAAAATTGGAAAAACGGGCTGCAAATGAAAGCATCTGGGTTTGTCCCTGCAAATGTTATCAAAAAAGGGTTTTTGGGGTTGAAATTACCAGTTTCCCAGCTTTTAGGGGATACCAGACTTTTGTCAGAAACCCAACATTTTTTACACAGTTTTGGCATTTTTCTGGGACATAGCCTATTTTTACTATTTTTTGTGCTTTCGACCTCCTTCCAGTTAATGGTAGAAATGGGTACAAAAGCAATAATGGATCCTATACATTTTAGAGAAGTAGACAAAATTCTGAATTCAGCAAGGGGTCATTTGTGTAGATCCATCAAGGTTTCTTTATAGAAACTAACAGTTAAATATAGGATAAATTGAAAATTAGTTGAAAAAAACAGCCTTTTGTGTCAACGTTTTCGCCTGTACCTTCTTATAGTTATGACAGCTCTTTGAAAGCAATATACCGTTACATCCACTGGACATTACTGGTTGTGGGGATATATAGGACTTGTAGGTTCACCAAGAACCCGACGAACCCAGAGCCAAAAACTGAGCAGCAACTTGCAATGGTTTTTTATTATGTACCGGGTATACAGTAATTATTCTGTAAAAATGTGTACATGGAGATATCGATATGAAAGACACCTATGTATTTCTGAAATGGGAACAAAATATAGAGTTTAGAAACAGTAGATATTTGCACATTTCCGAAATTGGGAATACTCATACTAGCATGAGAATTATCAGTCATTTTTTAGAATTACTTCTTTTTTACACAAAGTCTTTCATTTGGAAGGCAGAAATGCATCGAAAGTCAATAGGTAATAACAGTTCCTTTACAAATCTGAATTACCCTAAGTCTCCCGATAACAATGGTACCTCACTTGTGTGGGTTGGCATAGTGCCCACGACAGGAAATAGCTCAAAACCCAACGTGAACACACCACATTTTCACAATGAAAATGTACCCTTTTTTTGCGAAGTGTCTAGCTGTAGTTTTTGAACACTAGCTCTGCCGGCACCTAGTGAAATGTTGCAAACCTATACATTTTTGAAAACTAGACACTAAGGGGAATCCAGGATGGGGTGACTTGACTGCCTCCCACCAGGTTTTGTTACCCAAAATCCCTTGCAAACCTAAAAAATTGTAAAAAAAAACACATATTCCCCACATTTCTGTGGTGGAAAGTTCTGGAATCTGTGTGGATCTACAAATTTCCATCCACCCCGCATTCCCCAAAGTCTTACAAAAAAAATGGTACCTCACTTGTGGGGGTCGGCCTAGTGCCTGTGACAGGAAACGGCGCAAAACGCAACGTGGTCACACCTCAATTTTGCAGTGAAAAATGACCCTTTGTTGGCAAAGTGCCTAGCTCTAGTTTTTGAACCCTAGCTCTGCGGGCACCTTGAGAAACCTAGCAAACCTATACATTTTTGAAAACTAGACACGCAGGGGAATCCAGGATGGGGTGACTTGACTGCCTCCCACCAGGGTCTGGTATCCAGAATCCCTTACAAACCTAAAAAATTGTCAAAAAACCCATATTTGCTCCATATTGCTGTGGTGGAAAGTTCCGGAATCTGCGTGGATCCACAAATTTCCACCCACCCCGCGTCCCCCAAAGTCTTACAAGAAAAACGGTACCTCACTTGTGCGGGTCGACCTAGTGTTTGCGACAGGAAAGGGAGCAAAACACAACGTGGTCACACCTCAATCTCGCAGTAAAAAATGGCCCTTTTTTGGCAAAGTGCCTAGCTGTAGTTTTTGAAACCTAGCTCTGCGGGCACCTTGGGAAACCTAGCAAACCTATATATTTTTAAAAACTAGACACCCAGGGGAATCCAGGATGGGGTAACGTGACTGCGTCCCACCAGGGTCTGTTACCCAGAACTCCTTGCAAACCTAAAAGATTGTCAAAAAAAACTATTTTCTCCACATTTCTGTGGTGGAAAGTTCCGGAATCTGCGTGGAGCCACATATTTCCATCCACCCCGCGTTCCCCAAAGTCTTTTGAGAAAAATGGTATCTCACTTGTGCGGGTCGGCCTTGTGCCCGCGACAAAAGGCGCAAAACGCAACGTGGTCACACCTCAATTTCGCAGTGAAGAATGACCCTTTTTCGGCAAAGTGCCTAGCTCTAGTTTTTTAACCCTAGCTCTGCGGGCACCTTGGAAAACCTATCAAACCTATACATTTTTGAAAACTAGACACCCAGGGGAATCCAGGATGGGGTGACTTGACTGCCTCCCACCAGGGTCTGTTACCCAGAATCCCTTGCAAACCAAAAACATTGTCAAAAACCCACATTTTCCAAAATTTCTGTGGTGGAAAGTTCCGGAATCTGCGTGGATCCACAAATTTCAACACACCCCGCGTTCCCCAAAGTCTTATGAGAAAAATGGTACCTCACTTGTGCAGGTCGGCCTAGTGCCCGCGGCAGGAAACAGCGCAAAACGCAATGTGGTCACACCTCAATTTCGCAGTGAAAAATGACCCTTTTTTGGCAAAGTGTCTAGGTCTAGTTTTTGAACCCTAGCTCTGCGGGCACCTTGGGAAACCTAGCAAACCTATACATTTTTGAAAGCTAGACACCAGGGGAATCCAGGATGAGGTGACTTGACTGCCTCCCACCAGGCTCTGTTACCCAGAATCCCTTGCAAACCTAAAAAATTGTCAAAAAAAACATATTTTCTCCACATTTCTGTGGTGGAAAGTTCCGGAATCTGCGTGGATCCACAAATTTCAACCCACCCCGTGTTCCCCAACGTCTTACGAGAAAAATGGTACCTCACTTGTGTGGGTCGGCCTAGTGCCCGCGACAGGAAATGGCGCAAAATGCAACGTGGTCACATCTCAATATCGCATTGAAAAATGACCCTTTTTTGGCAAAGTGCCTAGCTCTAGTTTTTTAACCCTAGCTCTGCGGGAACCTTGGGAAACCTAGCAAACCTATACATTTTTGGAAAGTAGAAACACAGGGGAATCCAGGATGGGGTGACTTGACTGCCTCCCATCAGGGTCTGTTACCGAGAATCCCTTGCAAACCTAAAAAATTGTCCAAAAAAACACATTTTCCCCACATTTCTGTGGTGGAAAGTTCCGGAATCTGCGTGGATCCACAAATTTCCACCCACCCTGCGTTCCTCAAAGTCTTACGAGTAAAATGGTACCTCACTTGTGTGGGTCGGCCTAGTGCCCGCAACAGGAAACAGCGCAAAACGCAACGTGGTCACACCTCAATTTCGCAGTGAAAAATGACCCTTTTTCGGCAAAGTGCCTAGCTCTAGTTTTATAACCCTAGCTCTGCGGGCACCTTGGAAAACCTAGCAAACCTATACATTTTTTAAAACTAGACACCCAGGGGAATCCAGGATGGGGTGACTTGACTGCCTCCCACCAGGGTCTGTTACCCAGAATCCCTTGCAAACCTATAAAATTGTCAAAAAAACCCAATTTTCCAAAATTTCTGTGGTGGAAAGTTCCGGAATCTACGTGGATCCACAAATTTCAACACACCCCGCGTTCCCCAAAGTCTTATGAGAAAAATGGTACCTTACTTGTGCAGGTCGGCCTAGTGCCCGCGGCAGGAAACGGCGCAAAACGCAATGTGGTCACACCTCAATTTCGCAGTGAAAAATGACCCTTTTTTGGCAAAGTGTCTAGGTCTAGTTTTTGAACCCTAGCTCTGCGGGCACCTCGGAAAACCTAGCAAAACTATACATTTTTGAAAACTAGACACCCAGGGGAATCCAGGATGGGGTGACTTGACTGCCTCCCACCAGGGTCTGTTACCCAGAATCCCTTGCAAACCTAAAAAATTGTCAAAAATAACAAATTTTCCAAAATTTCTGTGGTGGAAAGTTCCGGAATCTGCGTGGATCCACAAATTTCAACACACCCCGCGTTCCCCAAAGTCTTATGAGAAAAATGATACCTCATTTGTGCAGGTCGGCCTAGTGCCCGCGGCAGGAAACGGCGCAAAACGCAACGTGGTCACACCTCAATTTCGCAGTGAAGAATGACCCTTTTTCGGCAAAGTGCCTAGCTCTAGTTTTTTAACCCTAGCTCTGCGGGCACCTTGGGAAACCTAGCAAAACTATACATTTTTTAAAACTAGACACCGAGGGGAATCCAGGATGGGGTGACTTGACTGCCTGCCACCAAGGTCTGTTACCCAGAATCCCTTGCAAACCCAAACAATTGTAAAAAAAACACATTTCCCCCACATTTCTGTGGTGGAAAGTTCCGGAATCTGCGTGGATCCACAAATTTCCACCCACCACACGTTTCCCAAAGTCTTACGAGAAAAATGGTACCTCACTTGTGTGAGTCGGCCTAGTGGCCGTGACAGGAAACGGCGCAAAACACAACGTGGTCACACCTCAATCTCGCAGAAAAAATGGCCCTTTTTTGGGAAAGTGCCTAGCTGTAGTTTTTGAAACCTAGCTCTGCGGGCACCTTGGGAAACCTAGCAAACCTATACATTTTTAAAAACTAGAAACCCAGGGGAATCCAGGATGGGGTAACGTGACTGCCTCCCACCAGGGTCTGTTACCCAGAATTCCTTGCAAACCTAAAAGATTGTCAAAAAAAACTATTTTCTCCACATTTCTGTGGTGGAAAGTTCCGGAATCTGCGTGGAGCCACATATTTCCATCCACCCCGCGTTCCCCAAAGTCTTTTGAGAAAAATGGTATCTCACTTGTGCGGGTCGGCCTTGTGCCCGCGACAAAAGGCGCAAAACGCAACGTGGTCACACCTCAATTTCGCAGTGAAGAATGACCCTTTTTCGGCAAAGTGCCTAGCTCTAGTTTTTTAACCCTAGCTCTGCGGGCACCTTGGAAAACCTATCAAACCTATACATTTTTGAAAACTAGACACCCAGGGGAATCCAGGATGGGGTGACTTGACTGCCTCCCACCAGGGTCTGTTACCCAGAATCCCTTGCAAACCAAAAACATTGTCAAAAACCCACATTTTCCAAAACTTCTGTGGTGGAAAGTTCCGGAATCTGCGTGGATCCACAAATTTCAACACACCCCGCGTTCCCCAAAGTCTTATGAGAAAAATGGTACCTCACTTGTGCAGGTCGGCCTAGTGCCCGCGGCAGGAAACGGCGCAAAACGCAATGTGGTCACACCTCAATTTCACAGTGAAAAATGACCCTTTTTTGGCAAAGTGTCTAGGTCTAGTTTTTGAACCCTAGCTCTGCGGGCACCTTGGGAAACCTAGCAAACCTATACATTTTTGAAAGCTAGACACCCAGGGGAATCCAGGATGAGGTGACTTGACTGCCTCCCACCAGGCTCTGTTACCCAGAATCCCTTGCAAACCTAAAAAATTGTCAAAAAAACCATATTTTCTCCACATTTCTGTGGTGGAAAGTTCCGGAATCTGCATGGATCCACAAATTTCAACCCACCCCGTGTTCCCCAACGTCTTACGAGAAAAATGGTACCTCACTTGTGTGGGTCGGCCTAGTGCCCGTGACAGGAAATGGCGCAAAATGCAACGTGGTCACATCTCAATATCGCATTGAAAAATGACCCTTTTTTGGCAAAGTGCCTAGCTCTAGTTTTTTAACCCTAGCTCTGCGGGAACCTTGGGAAACCTAGCAAACCTATACATTTTTGGAAAGTAGAAACACAGGGGAATCCAGGATGGGGTGACTTGACTGCCTCCCATCAGGGTCTGTTACCGAGAATCCCTTGCAAACCTAAAAAATTGTCCAAAAAAACACATTTTCCCCACATTTCTGTGGTGGAAAGTTCCGGAATCTGCGTGGATCCACAAATTTCCACCCACCCTGCGTTCCTCAAAGTCTTACGAGTAAAATGGTACCTCACTTGTGTGGGTCGGCCTAGTGCCCGCAACAGGAAACGGCGCAAAACGCAACGTGGTCACACCTCAATTTCGCAGTGAAAAATGACCCTTTTTCGGCAAAGTGCCTAGCTCTAGTTTTTTAACCCTAGCTCTGCGGGCACCTTGGAAAACCTAGCAAACCTATACATTTTTTAAAACTAGACACCCAGGGGAATCCAGGATGGGGTGACTTGACTGCCTCCCACCAAGGTCTGTTACCCAGAATCCCTTGCAAACCTAAAAAATTGTCAAAAAAACCAAATTTTCCAAAATTTCTGTGGTGGAAAGTTCCGGAATCTCCGTGGATCAACAAATTTCAACACACCCCGCGTTCCCCAAAGACTTATGAGAAAAATGATACCTCATTTGTGCAGGTCGGCCTAGTGCCCGCGGCAGGAAACGGCGCAAAATGCAAAGTGGTCAAATCTCAATATCGCATTGAAAAAGGACCCTTTTTAGGCAAAGTGCGTAGCTCTAGTTATTGAACCCTAGCTCTGCGGGAACCTTGGGAAACCTAGCAAACCTATACATTTTTGGAAAGTAGAAACACATGGGAATCTAGGATCGGGTGACTTGACTGCCTCCCATCAGGGTCTGTTACCCAGAATCCCTTGCAAACCCAAATAATTGTCCAAAAAAACAAATTTTCCCCACATTTCTGTGGTGGAAAGTTCCGGAATCTGCGTGGATCCACAAATTTCCACCCACCCCGCGTTCCTCAAAGTCTTACGAGTAAAGCGGTACCTCACTTGTGTGGGTCGGCCTAGTGCCCGCAACAGGAAACGGCGCAAAACGCAACGTGGTCACACCTCAATTTCGCAGTGAAAAATGACCCTTTTTCGGCAAAGTGCCTAGCTCTAGTTTTTTAACCCTAGCTCTGCGGGCACCTTGGAAAACCTAGCAAACCTATACATTTTTGAAAACTAGACACCCATGGGAATCCAGGATGGGGTGACTTGACTGCCTCCCACCAGGGTCTGTTACCCAAAATCCCTTGCAAACCTAAAAAATTGTCAAAAAACACCAAATTTTCCAAAATTTCTGTGGTGGAAAGTTTCGGAATCTGCGTGGATCCACAAATTTCAACACACCCCGCGTTCCCCAAAGTCTTATGAGAAAAATGGTACCTCACTTGTGCAGGTCGGCCTAGTGCCCGCGGCAGGAAACGGCGCAAAACGCAATATGGTCACACCTCAATTTCGCAGTGAAAAATGACCCTTTTTTGGCAAAGTGTCTAGGTCTAGTTTTTGAACCCTAGCTCTGCGGGCACCTTGGGAAACCTAGCAAACCTATACATTTTTGAAAACTAGACACCCAGGGGAATCCAGGATCGGGTGACTTGACTGCCTCCCATCAGGGTCTGTTACCCAGAATCCCTTGCAAACCCAAATAATTGTCCAAAAAAACAAATTTTCCCCACATTTCTGTGGTGGAAAGTTCCGGAATCTGCGTGGATCCACAAATTTCCACCCACCCCGCGTTCCTCAAAGTCTTACGAGTAAAACGGTACCTCACTTGTGTGGGTCGGCCTAGTGCCCGCAACAGGAAACGGCGTAAAACGCAACGTGGTCACACCTCAATTTCGCAGTGAAAAATTACCCTTTTTCGGCAAAGTGCCTAGCTCTAGTTTTTTAACCCTAGCTCTGCGGGCACCTTGGAAAACCTAGCAAACCTATACATTTTTGAAAACTAGACACCCAGGGAAATCCAGGATGGGGTGACTTGACTGCCTCCCACCAGGGTCTGTTACCCAGAATCCCTTGCAAACCTAAAAAATTGTCAAAAAAACCAAATTTTCCAAACTTTCTGTGGTGGAAAGATCCGGAATCTGCGTGGATCCACAAATTTCAACACACCCCGCGTTCCCCAAAGTCTTATGAGAAAAATGGTACCTCACTTGTGCAGGTCGGCCTAGTGCCTGCGGCAGGAAACGGCGCAAAACGCAATATGGTCACACCTCAATTTCGCAGTGAAAAATGACCCTTTTTCGGCAAAGTGCCTAGCTCTAGTTTTTTAACCGTAGCTCTGCGGGCACCTTAGAAAACCTAGCAAACCTATACATTTTTGAAAACTAGACACCCAGGGGAATCCAGGATGGGGTGACTTGACTGCCTCCCACCAGGGTCTGTTACCCAAAATCCCTTGCAAACCTAAAAAATTGTCAAAAAACACCAAATTTTCCAAACTTTCTGTGGTGGAAAGTTTCGGAATCTGCTTGGATCCACAAATTTCAACACACCCCGCGTTCCCCAAAGCCTTATGAGAAAAATGGTACCTCACTTGTGCAGGTCGGCCTAGTGCCCGCGGCAGGAAACGGCGCAAAACGCAATATGGTCACACCTCAATTTCGCAGTGAAAAATGACCCTTTTTTGGCAAGGTGTCTAGGTCTAGTTTTTGAACCCTAGCTCTGCGGGCACCTTGGGAAACCTAGCAAACCTATACATTTTTGAAAACTAGACACCCAGGGGAATCCAGGATGAGGTGACTTGTCTGCCTCCCACCAGGGTCTGTTACCCAGAATCCCTTGCAAACCCAAAAAATTGTCAAAAAAACCATATTTTCTCCACATTTCTGTGGTGGAAAGTTCCGGAATCTGCGTGGATCCACAAATTTCCACCCACCCCGCGTTCCCCAAAGTCTTACGAGAAAAATGGTACCTCACTTGTGTGGATCGGCCTAGTGCCCACGACAGGAAACGGCGCAAAATGCAACGTGGTCACACCTCAATTTCGCAGTGAAAAATGACCCTTTTTTGGCAAGGTGTCTAGGTCTAGTTTTTGAACCCTAGCTCTGCGGGCACCTTGGGAAACCTAGCAAACCTATACATTTTTGAAAACTAGACACCCAGGGGAATCCAGGATGAGGTGACTTGTCTGCCTCCCACCAGGGTCTGTTACCCAGAATCCCTTGCAAACCTAAAAAATTATCCAAAAAAACAAATTTTCCCCACATTTCTGTGGTGGAAAGTTCCGGAATCTGCGTGGATCCACAAATTTCCACCCACCCCGCGTTCCTCAAAGTCTTACGAGTAAAACGGTACCTCACTTGTGTGGGTCGGCCTAGTGCCCGCAACAGGAAACGGTGCAAAATGCAACGTGGTCACACCTCAATTTCGCAGTGAAAAATGACCCTTTTTTGGCAAAGTGTCTAGGTCTAGTTTTTGAACCCTAGCTCTGTGGGCACCTTGGGAAACCTAGCAAAACTATACATTTTTGAAAACTAGACACCCAGGGGAATCCAGGATGAGGTGACTTGACTGCCTCCCACCAGGGTCTGTTACCAAGAATCCCTTGCAAACCTAAACAATTGTAAAAAAAACACATTTCCCCCACATTTCTGTGGTGGAAAGTTCCGGAATCTGCGTGGATCCACAAATTTCCACCCACCGCGCGTTCCCCTACGTCTTACGAGAAAAACGGTACCTCAATTGTGCGGGTCGGCCTAGTGACCGCGACAGGAAACGGCGCAAAACGCAACGTGGTCACACCTCAATTTCGCAGTGAAGAATGACCCTTTTTCAGCAAAGTGCCTAGCTCTAGTTTTTTAAACCAAGCTCTGCGGGCACCTTGGGAAACCTAGCAAACCTATACATTTTTAAAAACTAGACACCCAGGGGAATACAGGATGGGGTGACTTGACTGCTTCCCACCAGGGTCTGTTACCCAGAATCCCTTGCAAACCAAAAAAAAGTCAAAAAAAACATATTTTCTCCACATTTCTGTGGTGGAAAATTCCGGAATCTTCGTGGATCCACAAATTTCCAACCACCGCGCGTTCCCCAAAGTCTTACAAGAAAAACGGTGCCTCACTTGTGCGGGTCGGCCTAGTGACCGCGACAGGAAACGGCGCAAAACACAATGTGGTCACACCTCAATTTCGCAGTGAAGAATTACCCTTTTCCGGCAAAGTGCCTAGCTCTAGTTTTTTAACCCTAGCTCGGCGGGCACCTTGGGATACCTAGCAAACCTATACATTTTTGAAAACTAGACACCCAGGGGAATCCAGGATGGGGTGACTTGACTGCCTCCCAACAGGGTCTGTTACCCAGAATCCCTTGCAAACCTAAGAAATTGTTAAACAAAACATATTTTCTCCACATTTCTGTGGTGGAAAGTTCCGAAATCTGTGTGTTTCCACAAATTTCCATCCACCCCGCGTTCCCCAAAGTCTTACGAGAAAAATGGTACCTCAGTTTTGCGGGTCGGCCTAGTGCCCGTGACAGGAAACTGCGCAAAATGCAACGTGGTCACATCTCAATATTGCAGTGAAAAATGACCCTTTTTTGGCAAAGTGTCTAGGTCTAGTTTTTGAACCCTAGCTCTGCGGGAACCTTGTGAAACCTAGCAAACCTATACATTTTTGAAAACTAGACACCCAGTAGAATCCAGGATGGGGTGACTTGACTGCCTCCCACCAGGGTCTGTTACCCAAAATCCCTTGCAAACCTAAATATTGTCCAAAAAAACACATTTTCCCAACATTTCTGTGGTGGAAAGTTCCGGAATCAGCGTGGATCCACAAATTTCCACCCACCCCGCGTTCCTCAAAGTCTTACGAGTAAAATGGTACCTCACTTGTGTGGGTCGGCCTAGTGCCCGCAACAGGAAACGGCGCAAAACGCAACGTGGTCACACCTCAATTTCGCAGTGAAAAATGACCCTTTTTCGGCAAAGTGCCTAGCTCTAGTTTTTTAACCCTAGCTCTACGGGCACCTTGGAAAACCTAGCAAACCTATACATTTTTGAAAACTAGATACCCAGGGGAATCCAGGATGGGGTGACTTGACTGCCTCCCACCAGGGTCTGTTACCCAGAATCCCTTGCAAACCTAAAAAATTGTCCAAAAAAACAAATTTTCCAAAATTTCTGTGGTGGAAAGTTCCGGAATCTGCGTGGATCCACAAATTTCAACACACCCCGCGTTCCCCAAAGTCTTATGAGAAAAATGGTACCTCACTTGTGCAGGTCGGCCTAGTGCCCGCGGCAGGAAACGGCGCAAAACGCAATGTGGTCACACCTCAATTTCGCAGTGAAAAATGACCCTTTTTTGGCAAAGTGTCTAGGTCTAGTTTTTGAACCCTAGCTCTGCGGGCACCTTGGGAAACCTAGCAAACCTACACATTTTTGAAAACTAGACACCCAGGGGAATCCAGGATGAGGTGACTTGACTGCCTCCCACCAGGGTCTGTTACCCAGAATCCCTTGCAAACCTAAAAAATTGTCCAAAAAAACATATTTTCTCCACATTTCTGTGGTGGAAAGTTCCGGAATCTGCGTGGATCCACAAATTTCAACCCACCCCGCGTTCCCCAAAGTCTTACAAGAAAAATGGTACCTCACTTGTGTGGGTCGGCCTAGTGCCCGCGACAGGAAACGGCGCAAAATGCAACGTGGTCACATCTCAATATCGCATTGAAAAATGACCCTTATTTGGCAAAGTGCCTAGCTCTAGTTTTTGAACCCTAGCTCTGCGGGAACCTTGGGAAACCTAGCAAACCTATACATTTTTGGAAAGTAGAAACACAGGGGAATCCAGGATGGGGTGACTTGACTGCCTCCCATCAGGGTCTGTTACCCAGAATCCCTTGCAAACCTAAAAAATTGTCCAAAAAAACACATTTTCCCCACATTTCTGTGGTGGAAAGTTCCGGAATCTGCGTGGATCCACAAATTTCTACCCACCGCGCGTTCCCCTAAGTCTTACGAGAAAAACGGTACCTCAATTGTGCGGGTCGGCCTAGTGACCGCGACAGGAAACGGCGCAAAACGCAACGTGGTCACACCTCAATTTCGCAGTGAAGAATGACCCTTTTTCAGCAAAGTGCCTAGCTCTAGTTTTTTAAACCTAGCTCTGCGGGCACCTTGGGAAACCTAGCAAACCTATACATTTTTGAAAACTAAACACCCAGGGGAATACAGGATGGGGTGACTTGACTGCCTCCCAACAGGGTCTGTTACCCAGAATCCCTTGCAAACCTAAAAAATTGTCAAAAAAAACATATTTTCTCCAAATTTCTGTGGTGGAAAGTTCCAGAATCTTCGTGGATCCACAAATTTCTACCCACCGCGCGTTCCCCAAAGTCTTACAAGAAAAATGTTGCCTCACTTGTGCGGGTCGGCCTAGTGACTGCGACAGGAAACGGCGCAAAATGCAATGTGGTCACACCTCAATTTCGCAGTGAAGAATGACCCTTTTCCGGCAAAGTGCCTAGCTCTACTTTTTTAAACCAAGCTCTGCGGGCACCTTGGGAAACCTAGCAAACCTATACATTTTTGAAAACTAGACACCCAGGGGAATACAGGATGGGGTGACTTGACTGCCTCCCAACAGGGTCTGTTACCCAGAATCCCTTGCAAACCTAAAAATTTGTTAAACAAAACATATTTTCTCCACATTTCTGTGGTGGAAAGTTCCGAAATCTTTGTGGATCCACTAATTTCCATCCACCCCGCGTTCCCCAAAGTCTTACGACAAAAATGGTACCTCAGTTGTGCGGGTCGGCCTAGTGCCCGTGACAGGAAACGGCGCAAAATGCAACGTGGTCACATCTCAATATTGCAGTGAAAAACGGACTCTTTTTTGGCAAAGTGTCTAGGTCTAGTTTTTGAACCCTAGCTCTGCAGGCACCTTGTGAAACCTAGCAAACCTATACATTTTTGAAAACTAGACACCCAGTAGAATCCAGGATGGTGTGACTTGACTGCCTCCCACCAGGGTCTGTTACCCAAAATCCCTTGCAAACCTAAATATTGTCCAAAAAACCACATTTTCCCCACATTTCTGTGGTGGAAAGTTCCGGAATCTGCGTGGATCCACAAATTTCCACCCACCCCGCGTTCCTCAAAGTCTTACGAGTAAAACGGCACCTCACTTGTGTGGGTCGGCCTAGTGCCCGCAACAGGAAACGGCGCAAAACGCAATGTGGTCACACCTCAATTTCGCAGTGAAAAATGACCCTTTTTCGGCAAAGTGCCTAGCTCCAGTTTTTTAACCCTAGCTCTACGGGCACCTTGGAAAACCTAGCAAACCTATACATTTTTGAAAACTAGACACCCAGGGGAATCCAGGATGGTGTGACTTGACTGCCTCCCACCAGGGTCTGTTACCCAAAATCCCTTGCAAACCTAAATATTGTCCAAAAAAACACATTTTCCCCACATTTCTGTGGTGGAAAGTTCCGGAATCTGCGTGGATCCACAAATTTCCACCCACCCCGCGTTCCTCAAAGTCTTACGAGTAAAACGGCACCTCACTTGTGTGGGTCGGCCTAGTGCCCGCAGCAGGAAACGGCGCAAAACGCAACGTGGTCACACCTCAATTTCGCAGTGAAAAATGACCCTTTTTCGGCAAAGTGCCTAGCTCCAGTTTTTTAACCCTAGCTCTACGGGCACCTTGGAAAACCTAGCAAACCTATACATTTTTGAAAACTAGACACCCAGGGGAATCCAGGATGGGGTGACTTGACTGCCTCCCACCAGGGTCTGTTACCCAGAATCCCTTGCAAACCTAAAAAATTGTCAAAAAAAACAAATTTTCCAAAATTTCTGTGGTGGAAAGTTCCGGAATCTGCGTGGATCCACAAATTTCAACACACCCTGCGTTCCCCAAAGTCTTATGAGAAAAATGGTACCTCACTTGTGCAGGTCGGCCTAGTGCCCGCGGCAGAAAACGGCGCAAAACGCAATGTGGTCACACCTCAATTTCGCAGTGAAAAATGACCCTTTTTTGGCAAAGTGTCTAGGTCTAGTTTTTGAACCCTAGCTCTGCGGGCACCTTGGAAAACCTAGCAAACCTATACATTTTTGAAAACTAGACACCCAGGGGAATCTATGATGGGGTGACTTGACTGCCTCCCACCAGGGTCTGTTACCCAGAATCCCTTGCACACCTAAAAAATTGTCAAAAAAAACAAATTTTCCAAAATTTCTGTGGTGGAAAGTTCCGGAATCTGCGTGGATCCACAAATTTCAACACACCCCGCGTTCCCCAAAGTCTTATGAGTAAAATGATATCTCACTTGTGCAGGTCGGCCTAGTGCCCGCAACAGGAAACGGCGCAAAATGGAAAGTGGTCACATCTCAATATCGCATTGAAAAATGACCCTTTTTTGGCAAAGTGCCTAGCTCTAGTTATTGAACCCTAGCTCTGCGGGAACCTTGGGAAACCTAGCAAACCTATACATTTTTGGAAAGTAGAAACACAGGGGAATCCAGGATCGGGTGACTTGACTGCCTACCATCAGGGTCTGTTACCCAGAATCCCTTGCAAACCCAAATAATTGTCCAAAAAACAAATTTTCCCCACATTTCTGTGGTGGAAAGTTCCGGAATCTTCGTGGATCCACAAATTTCTACCCACCGCGCGTTCCCCAAAGTCTTACAAGAAAAATGTTGCCTCACTTGTGCGGGTCGGCCTAGTGACTGCGACAGGAAACGGCGCAAAATGCAATGTGGTCACACCTCAATTTCGCAGTGAAGAATGACCCTTTTCCGGCAAAGTGCCTAGCTCTACTTTTTTAAACCAAGCTCTGCGGGCACCTTGGGAAACCTAGCAAACCTATACATTTTTGAAAACTAGACACCCAGGGGAATACAGGATGGGGTGACTTGACTGCCTCCCAACAGGGTCTGTTACCCAGAATCCCTTGCAAACCTAAAAATTTGTTAAACAAAACATATTTTCTCCACATTTCTGTGGTAGAAAGTTCCGAAATCTTTGTGGATCCACTAATTTCCATCCACCCCGCGTTCCCCAAAGTCTTACGACAAAAATGGTACCTCAGTTGTGCGGGTCGGCCTAGTGCCCGTGACAGGAAACGGCGCAAAATGCAACGTGGTCACATCTCAATATTGCAGTGAAAAACGGACTCTTTTTTGGCAAAGTGTCTAGGTCTAGTTTTTGAACCCTAGCTCTGCAGGCACCTTGTGAAACCTAGCAAACCTATACATTTTTGAAAACTAGACACCCAGTAGAATCCAGGATGGTGTGACTTGACTGCCTCCCACCAGGGTCTGTTACCCAAAATCCCTTGCAAACCTAAATATTGTCCAAAAAAACACATTTTCCCCACATTTCTGTGGTGGAAAGTTCCGGAATCTGCGTGGATCCACAAATTTCCACCCACCCCGCGTTCCTCAAAGTCTTACGAGTAAAACGGCACCTCACTTGTGTGGGTCGGCCTAGTGCCCGCAACAGGAAACGGCGCAAAACGCAATGTGGTCACACCTCAATTTCGCAGTGAAAAATGACCCTTTTTCGGCAAAGTGCCTAGCTCCAGTTTTTTAACCCTAGCTCTACGGGCACCTTGGAAAACCTAGCAAACCTATACATTTTTTAAAACTAGACACCCAGGGGAATCCAGGATGGTGTGACTTGACTGCCTCCCACCAGGGTCTGTTACCCAAAATCCCTTGCAAACCTAAATATTGTCCAAAAAAACACATTTTCCCCACATTTCTGTGGTGGAAAGTTCCGGAATCTGCGTGGATCCACAAATTTCCACCCACCCCGCGTTCCTCAAAGTCTTACGAGTAAAACGGCACCTCACTTGTGTGGGTCGGCCTAGTGCCCGCAGCAGGAAACGGCGCAAAACGCAACGTGGTCACACCTCAATTTCGCAGTGAAAAATGACCCTTTTTCGGCAAAGTGCCTAGCTCCAGTTTTTTAACCCTAGCTCTACGGGCACCTTGGAAAACCTAGCAAACCTATACATTTTTGAAAACTAGACACCCAGGGGAATCCAGGATGGGGTGACTTGACTGCCTCCCACCAGGGTCTGTTACCCAGAATCCCTTGCAAACCTAAAAAATTGTCAAAAAAAACAAATTTTCCAAAATTTCTGTGGTGGAAAGTTCCGGAATCTGCGTGGATCCACAAATTTCAACACACCCTGCGTTCCCCAAAGTCTTATGAGAAAAATGGTACCTCACTTGTGCAGGTCGGCCTAGTGCCCGCGGCAGAAAACGGCGCAAAACGCAATGTGGTCACACCTCAATTTCGCAGTGAAAAATGACCCTTTTTTGGCAAAGTGTCTAGGTCTAGTTTTTGAACCCTAGCTCTGCGGGCACCTTGGAAAACCTAGCAAACCTATACATTTTTGAAAACTAGACACCCAGGGGAATCTATGATGGGGTGACTTGACTGCCTCCCACCAGGGTCTGTTACCCAGAATCCCTTGCACACCTAAAAAATTGTCAAAAAAAACAAATTTTCCAAAATTTCTGTGGTGGAAAGTTCCGGAATCTGCGTGGATCCACAAATTTCAACACACCCCGCGTTCCCCAAAGTCTTATGAGTAAAATGATACCTCACTTGTGCAGGTCGGCCTAGTGCCCGCAACAGGAAACGGCGCAAAATGCAAAGTGGTCACATCTCAATATCGCATTGAAAAATGACCCTTTTTTGGCAAAGTGCCTAGCTCTAGTTATTGAACCCTAGCTCTGCGGGAACCTTGGGAAACCTAGCAAACCTATACATTTTTGGAAAGTAGAAACACAGGGGAATCCAGGATCGGGTGACTTGACTGCCTACCATCAGGGTCTGTTACCCAGAATCCCTTGCAAACCCAAATAATTGTCCAAAAAAACAAATTTTCCCCACATTTCTGTGGTGGAAAGTTCCGGAATCTGCGTGGATCCACAAATTTCCACCCACCCCGCGTTCCTCAAAGTCTTACGAGTAAAACGGTACCTCACTTGTGTGGGTCAGCCTAGTGCCCACAACAGGAAACGGCGCAAAACGCAACGTGGTCACACCTCAATTTCGCAGTGAAAAATGACCCTATTTCGGCAAAGTGCCTAACTCTAGTTTTTTAACCCTAGCTCTGCGGGCACCTTGGAAAATCTAGCAAACCTATACATTTTTTAAAACTAGACACCCAGGGGAATCCAGGATGGGGTGACTTGACTGCCTACCACCAGGGTCTGTTACCCAGAATCCCTTGCAAACCTAAAAAATTGTCAAAAAAAACAAATTTTCCAAACTTTCTGTGGTGGAAAGTTCCGGAATCTGTGTGGATCCACAAATTTCAACACACCCCGCGTTCCCCAAAGTCTTATGAGAAAAATGGTACCTCACTTGTGCAGGTCGGCCTAGTGCCCGCGGCAGAAAACGGCGCAAAACGCAATGTGGTCACACCTCAATTTCGCAGTGAAAAATGACCCTTTTTTGGCAAAGTGTCTAGGTCTAGTTTTTGAACCCTAGCTCTGCGGGCACCTTGGAAAACCTAGCAAACCTATACATTTTTGAAAACTAAACACCCAGGGGAATCTATGATGGGGTGACTTGACTGCCTCCCACCAGGGTCTGTTACCCAGAATCCCTTGCACACCCAAAAAATTGTCAAAAAACCAAATTTTCCAAAATTTCTGTGGTGGAAAGTTCCGGAATCTGCGTGGATCCACAAATTTCAACACACCCCGCGTTCCCCAAAGTCTTATGAGAAAAATGGTACCTCACTTGTGCAGGTCGGCCTAGTGCCCGCGGCAGAAAACGGCGCAAAACGCAATGTGGTCACACCTCAATTTCGCAGTGAAAAATGACCCTTTTTTGGCAAAGTGTCTAGGTCTAGTTTTTGAACCCTAGCTCTGCGGGCACCTTGGAAAACCTAGCAAACCTATACATTTTTGAAAACTAGACACCCAGGGGAATCTATGATGGGGTGACTTGACTGCCTCCCACCAGGGTCTGTTACCCAGAATCCCTTGCACACCCAAAAAATTGTCAAAAAACCAAATTTTCCAAAATTTCTGTGGTGGAAAGTTCCGGAATCTGCGTGGATCCACAAATTTCAACACACCCCGCGTTCCCCAAAGTCTTATAAGTAAAATGATACCTCACTTGTGCAGGTCAGCCTAGTGCCCGCGGCAGGAAAGGGCGCAAAATGCAAAGTGGTCACATCTCAATATCGCATTGAAAAATGACCCTTTTTTGGCAAAGTGCCTAGCTCTAGTTATTGAACCCTAGCTCTGCGGGAACCTTGGGAAACCTAGCAAACCTATACATTTTTGGAAAGTAGAAACACAGGGGAATCCAGGATCGGGTGACTTGACTGCCTACCATCAGGGTCCGTTACCCAGAATCCCTTGCAAACCCAAATATTGTCCAAAAAACAAATTTTCCCCACATTTCTGTGGTGGAAAGTTCCGGAATCTGCGTGGATCCACAAATTTCCACCCACCCCGCGTTCCTCAAAGTCTTACGAGTAAAACGGTACCTCACTTGTGTGGGTCAGCCTAGTGCCCGCAACAGGAAACGGCGCAAAACGCAACGTGGTCACACCTCAATTTCGCAGTGAAAAATGACCCTATTTCGGCAAAGTGCCTAGCTCTAGTTTTTTAACCCTAGCTCTGCGGGCACCTTGGAAAACCTAGCAAACCTATACATTTTTGAAAACTAGACACCCAGGGAAATCCAGGATGGGGTGACTTGACTGCCTACCACCAGGGTCTGTTACCCAGAATCCCTTGCAAACCTAAAAAATTGTCAAAAAAAACAAATTTTCCAAACTTTCTGTGGTGGAAAGTTCCGGAATCTGTGTGGATCCACAAATTTCAACACACCCCGCGTTCCCCAAAGCCTTATGAGAAAAATGGTACCTCACTTGTGCAGGTCGGCCTAGTACCCGCGGCAGGAAACGGCGCAAAACGCAATGTGGTCACACCTCAATTTCGCAGTGAAAAATGACCCTTTTTTGGAAAAGTGTCTAGGTCTAGTTTTTTAACCCTAGCTCTGCGGGCACCTTGGAAAACCTAGCAAACCTATACATTTTTGAAAACTAGACACCCAGGGGAATCCAGGATGGGGTGACTTGACTGCCTCCCACCAGGGTCTGTTTCCCAGAATCCCTTGCAAACCTAAAACATTATCAAACAAAACAAATTTTCCAAAATTTCTGTGGTGGAAAGTTCCGGAATCTGCGTGGATCCACAAATTTCAACACACCCCGCGTTCCCCAAAGTCTTATGAGAAAAATGATACCTCACTTGTGCAGGTCGGCCTAGTGCCCGCGGCAGGAAACGGCGCAAAATGCAAAGTGGTCACATCTCAATATCGCATTGAAAAATGACTCTTTTTTGGCAAAGTGCCTAGCTCTAGTTATTGAACCCTAGCTCTGCGGGAGCCTTGGGAAACCTAGCAAACCTATACATTTTTGGAAAGTAGAAACACAGGGGAATCTAGAATAGGGTGACTTGACTGCCTCCCATCAGGGTATGTTACCCAGAATCCCTTGCAAACCCAAATAATTGTCCAAAAAAACAAATTTTCCCCACATTTCTGTGGTGGAAAGTTCCGGAATCTGCGTGGATCCACAAATTTCCACCCACCCCGCGTTCCTCAAAGTCTTACGAGTAAAACGGTACCTCACTTGTGTGGGTCGGCCTAGTGCCCGCAACAGGAAACGGTGCAAAACGCAACGTGGTCACACCTCAATTTCGCAGTGAAAAATGACCCTTTTTCGGCAAAGTGCCTAGCTCTAGTTTTTTAACCCTAGCTCTGTGGGCACCTTGGAAAACCTAGCAAACCTATACATTTTTGAAAACTAGACTCCCAGGGGAATCCAGGATGGGGTGACTTGACTGCCTCCCACCAGGGTCTGTTACCCAAAATCCCTTGCAAACCTAACTAATTGTCAAAAATATTTTTTTTCCAAACTTTCTGTGGTGGAAAGTTCCGGAATCTGCGTGGATCCACAAATTTCAACACACCCCGCGTTCCCCAAAGCCTTATGAGAAAAATGGTACCTCACTTGTGCAGGTCGGCCTAGTGCCCGCGGCAGGAAACGGCGCAAAACGCAATGTGGTCACACCTCAATTTCGCAGTGAAAAATTACCCTTTTTTGGCAAAGTGTCTAGGTCTAGTTTTTTAACCCTAGCTCTGCGGGCACCTTGGAAAACCTAGCAAACCTATACATTTTTGAAAACTAGACACCCAGGGGAATCCAGGATGGGGTGACTTGACTGCCTCCCACCAGGGTCTGTTACCCAGAATCCCTTGCAAACCTAAAAAATTGTCAAAAACCACCAAATTTTCCAAAATTTCTGTGGTGGAAAGTTTCGGAATCTGCGTGGATCCACAAATTTCAACACACCCAGCGTTCCCCAAAGTCTTATGAGAAAAATGGTACCTCACTTGTGCAGGTCGGCCTAGTGCCCGCGGCAGGAAACGGCGCAAAACGCAATATGGTCACACCTCAATTTCGCAGTGAAAAATGACCCTTTTTTGGCAAAGTGTCTAGGTCTAGTTTTTGAACCCTAGCTCTGCGGGCACTTTGGGAAACCTAGCAAACCTATACATTTTTGAAAACTAGACACCCAGGGGAATCCAGGATGAGGTGACTTGTCTGCCTCCCACCAGGGTCTGTTACCCAGAATCCCTTGCAAACCTAAAAAATTGTCAAAAAAAACATATTTTCTCCACATTTCTGTGGTGGAAAGTTCCGGAATCTGCGTGGATCCACAAATTTCAACCCACCCCGCGTTCCTCAAAGTCTTACGAGAAAAATGGTACCTCACTTGTGTGGATCGGCCTAGTGCCCGCGACAGGAAACGGCGCAAAATGCAACGTGGTCACATCTCAATATCGCATTGAAAAATGACCCTTTTTTGGCAAAGTGCCTAGCTCTAGTTTTTGAACCCTAGCTCTGCGGGAACCTTGGGAAACCTAGCAAACCTATACATTTTTGAAAACTAGACACCCAGGGGAATCCAGGATGAGGTGACTTGACTGCCTCCCACCAGGGTCTGTTACCAAGAATCCCTTGCAAACCTAAACAATTGTAAAAAAAACACATTTCCCCCACATTTCTGTGGTGGAAAGTTCCGGAATCTGCGTGGATCCACAAATTTCCACCCACCGCGCGTTCCCCTACATCTTTCGAGAAAAACGGTACCTCAATTGTGCGGGTCGGCCTAGTGACCGCAACAGGAAACGGCGCAAAACGCAACGTGGTCACACCTCAATTTCGCAGTTAAGAATGACCCTTTTTCAGCAAAGTGCCTAGCTCTAGTTTTTTAAACCAAGCTCTGCGGGCACCTTGGGAAACCTAGCAAACCTATACATTTTTGAAAACTAGACACCCAGGGGAATACAGGATGGGCTGACTTGACTGCCTCCCACCAGGGTCTGTTACCCAGAATCCCTTGCAAACCTAAAAAATTGTCAAAAAATACATATTTTCTCCACATTTCTGTGGTGGAAAGTTCCGGAATCTTCGTGGATCCACAAATTTCCACCCACCGCGCGTTCCCCAAAGTCTTACAAGAAAAACGGTGCCTCACTTGTGCGGGTCGGCCTAGTGACCGCGACAGGAAACGGCGCAAAACGCAATGTGGTCACACCTCAATTTCGCAGTGAAGAATGACCCTTTTCCGGCAAAGTGCCTAGCTCTAGTTTTTTAACCCTAGCTCTGCGGGCACCTTGGGATACCTAGCAAACCTATACATTTTTGAAAACTAGACACCCAGGGGAATCCAGGATGGGGTGACTTGACTGCCTCCCAACAGGGTCTGTTACCCAGAATCCCTTGCAAACCTAAAAATTTGTTAAACAAAACATATTTTCTCCACATTTCTGTGGTGGAAAGTTCCGAAATCTTTGTGGATCCACAAATTTCCATCCACCCCGCATTCCCCAAAGTCTTACGAGAAAAATGGTACCTCAGTTGTGCGGGTCGGCCTAGTGCCCGCGGCAGGAAACGGCGCAAAATGCAAAGTGGTCACATCTCAATATCGCATTGAAAAATGACTCTTTTTTGGCAAAGTGCCTAGCTCTAGTTATTGAACCCTAGCTCTGCGGGAACCTTGGGAAACCTAGCAAACCTATACATTTTTGGAAAGTAGAAACACAGGGGAATCTAGGATCGGGTGACTTGACTGCCTCCCATCAGGGTATGTTACCCAGAATCCCTTGCAAACTTAAATAATTGTCCAAAAAAACAAATTTTCCCCACATTTCTGTGGTGGAAAGTTCCGGAATCTGCGTGGATCCACAAATTTCCACCCACCCCGCGTTCCTCAAAGTCTTACGAGTAAAACGGTACCTCACTTGTGTGGGTCGGCCTAGTGCCCGCAACAGGAAACGGCGCAAAACGCAACGTGGTCACACCTCAATTTCGCAGTGAAAAATGACCCTTTTTCGGCAAAGTGCCTAGCTCTAGTTTTTTAACCCTAGCTCTGCGGGCATCTTGGAAAACCTAGCAAACCTATACATTTTTGAAAACTAGACACCCAGGGGAATCCAGGATGGGGTGACGTGACTGCCTCCCACCAGGGTCTGTTACCCAAAATCCCTTGCAAACCTAAAAAATTGTCAAAAAAAACAAATTTTCCAAACTTTCTGTGGTGGAAAGTTCCGGAATCTGCGTGGATCCACAAATTTCAACACACCCCGCGTTCCCCAAAGCCTTATGAGAAAAATGGTACCTCACTTGTGCAGGTCGGCCTAGTGCCCGCGGCAGGAAACGGCGCAAAACGCAATGTGGTCACACCTCAATTTCGCAGTGAAAAATTACCCTTTTTTGGCAAAGTGTCTAGGTCTAGTTTTTTAACCCTAGCTCTGCGGGCACCTTGGAAAACCTAGCAAACCTATACATTTTTGAAAACTAGACACCCAGGGGAATCCAGGATGGGGTGACTTGACTGCCTCCCACCAGGGTCTGTTACCCAGAATCCCTTGCAAACCTAAAAAATTGTCAAAAAACACCAAATTTTCCAAAATTTCTGTGGTGGAAAGTTTCGGAATCTGCGTGGATCCACAAATTTCAACACACCCCGCATTCCCCAAAGTCTTATGAGAAAAATGGTACCTCACTTGTGCAGGTCGGCCTAGTGCCCGCGGCAGGAAACGGCGCAAAACGCAATATGGTCACACCTCAATTTCGCAGTGAAAAATGACCCTTTTTTGGCAAAGTGTCTAGGTCTAGTTTTTGAACCCTAGCTCTGCGGGCACTTTGGGAAACCTAGCAAACCTATACATTTTTGAAAACTAGACACCCAGGGGAATCCAGGATGAGGTGACTTGTCTGCCTCCCACCAGGGTCTGTTACCCAGAATCCCTTGCAAACCTAAAAAATTGTCAAAAAAAACATATTTTCTCCACATTTCTGTGGTGGAAAGTTCCGGAATCTGCGTGGATCCACAAATTTCAACCCACCCCGCGTTCCCCAAAGTCTTACGAGAAAAATGGTACCTCACTTGTGTGGATCGGCCTAGTGCCCGCGACAGGAAACGGCGCAAAATGCAACGTGGTCACATCTCAATATCGCATTGAAAAATGACCCTTTTTTGGCAAAGTGCCTAGCTCTAGTTTTTGAACCCTAGCTCTGCGGGAACCTTGGGAAACCTAGCAAACCTATACATTTTTGGAAAGTAGATACACAGGGGAATCCAGGATGGGGTGACTTGACTGCCTCCCATCAGGGTCTGTTACACAGAATCCCTTGCAAACCTAAAAAATTGTCCAAAAAAACACATTTTCCCCACATTTCTGTGGTGGAAAGTTCCGGAATCTGCGTGGATCCACAAATTTCCACCCACCCAGCATTCCTCAAAGTCTTACGAGTAAAATGGTAACTCACTTGTGTGGGTCGGCCTAGTGCCCGCAACAGGAAACGGTGCAAAATGCAACGTGGTCACACCTCAATTTCGCAGTGAAAAATGACCCTTTTTTGGCAAAGTGTCTAGGTCTAGTTTTTGAACCCTAGCTCTGTGGGCACCTTGGGAAACCTAGCAAAACTATACATTTTTGAAAACTAGACACCCAGGGGAATCCAGGATGAGGTGACTTGACTGCCTCCCACCAGGGTCTGTTACCAAGAATCCCTTGCAAACCTAAACAATTGTAAAAAAAACACATTTCCCCCACATTTCTGTGGTGGAAAGTTCCGGAATCTGCGTGGATCCACAAATTTCCACCCACCGCGCGTTCCCCTACGTCTTACGAGAAAAACGGTACCTCAATTGTGCGGGTCGGCCTAGTGACCGCAACAGGAAACGGCGCAAAACGCAACGTGGTCACACCTCAATTTCGCAGTTAAGAATGACCCTTTTTCAGCAAAGTGCCTAGCTCTAGTTTTTTAAACCAAGCTCTGCGGGCACCTTGGGAAACCTAGCAAACCTATACATTTTTGAAAACTAGACACCCAGGGGAATACAGGATGGGCTGACTTGACTGCCTCCCACCAGGGTCTGTTACCCAGAATCCCTTGCAAACCTAAAAAATTGTCAAAAAAAACATATTTTCTCCACATTTCTGTGGTGGAAAGTTCCGGAATCTTCATGGATCCACAAATTTCCACCCACCGCGCGTTCCCCAAAGTCTTACAAGAAAAACGGTGCCTCACTTGTGTGGGTCGGCCTAGTGACCGCGACAGGAAACGGCGCAAAACGCAATGTGGTCACACCTCAATTTCGCAGTGAAGAATGACCCTTTTCCGGCAAAGTGCCTAGCTCTAGTTTTTTAACCCTAGCTCTGCGGGCACCTTGGGAAACCTAGCAAACCTATACATTTTTGAAAACTAGACACCCAGGGGAATCCAGGATGGGGTGACTTGACTGCCTCCCAACAGGGTCTGTTACCCAGAATCCCTTGCAAACCTAAAAATGTGTTAAACAAAACATATTTTCTCCACATTTCTGTGGTGGAAAGTTCCGAAATCTTTGTGGATCCACAAATTTCCATCCACCCCGCGTTCCCCAAAGTCTTACGAGAAAAATGGTACCTCAGTTGTGCAGGTCGGCCTAGTGCCTGTGACAGGAAACAGCGCAAAATGCAACGTGGTCACATCTCAATATTGCAGTGAAAAATTACCCTTTTTTGGCAAAGTGTCTAGGTCTAGTTTTTGAACCCTAGCTCTGCGGGCACCTTGTGAAACCTAGCAAACCTATACATTTTTGAAAACTAGACACGCAGTAGAATCCAGGATGGGGTGACTTGACTGCCTCCCACCAGGGTCTGTTACCCAAAATCCCTTGCAAACCTAAATATTGTCCAAAAAAACACATTTTCCCCACATTTCTGTGGTGGAAAGTTCCGGAATCAGCGTGGATCCACAAATTTCCACCCACCCCGCGTTTCTCAAAGTCTTACGAGTAAAACGGTACCTCACTTGTGTGGGTCGGCCTAGTGCCCGCAACAGGAAACGGCGCAAAACGCAACGTGGTCACACCTCAATTTCGCAGTGAAAAATGACCCTTTTTTGGCAAAGTGTCTAGGTCTAGTTTTTTAACCCTAGCTCTGCGGGCACCTTGGAAAACCAAGATAACCTATACATTTTTGAAAACTAGACACCCAGGGGAATCCAGGATGGGGTGACGTGACTGCCTCCCACCAGGGTCTGTTTCCCAGAATCCCTTGCAAACCTAAAAAATTGTCAAAAAAAACAAATTTTCCAAAATTTCTGTGGTGGAAAGTTCCGGAATCTGCGTGGATCCACAAATTTCAACACACCCCGCGTTCCCCAAAGTCTTATGAGAAAAATGGTACCTCACTTGTGCAGGTCGGCCTAGTGCCCGCGGCAGGAAACGGCGCAAAACGCAATGTGGTCACACCTCAATTTCGCAGTGAAAAATGACCCTTTTTTGGCAAAGTGTCTAGGTCTAGTTTTTTAACCCTAGCTCTGCGGGCACCTTGGAAAACCTAGCAAACCTATACATTTTTGAAAACTAGACACCCAGGGGAATCCAGGATGGATTGACTTGACTGCCTCCCACCAGGGTCTGTTTCCCAGAATCCCTTGCAAACCTAAAAAATTGTCAAAAAAAACAAATTTTCCAAAATTTCTGTGGTGGAAAGTTCCGGAATCTGCGTGGATCCACAAATTTCAACACACCCCGCGTTCCCCAAAGTCTTATGAGAAAAATGGTACCTCACTTGTGCAGGTCGGCCTAGTGCCCGCGGCAGGAAACGGCGCAAAACGCAATGTGGTCACACCTCAATTTCGCTGTGAAAAATGACCCTTTTTTGGCAAAGTGTCTAGGTCTAGTTTTTAAACCCTAGCTCTGCGGGCACCTTGGAAAACCTAGCAAACCTATACATTTTTGAAAACTAGACACCCAGGGGAATCCAGGATGGTGTGACTTGACTGCCTCCCACCAGGTTCTGTTACCCAGAATCCCTTGCAAACCTAAAAAATTGTCAAAAAAAACAAATTTTCCAAAATTTCTGTGGTGGAAAGTTCCGGAATCTGCGTGGATCCACAAATTTCAACACACCCCGCGTTCCCCAAAGTCTTATGAGAAAAATTATACCTCACTTGTGCAGGTCGGCCTAGTGCCCGCGGCAGGAAACGGCGCAAAATGCAAAGTGGTCACATCTCAATATCGCATTGAAAAATTACTCTTTTTTGGCAAAGTGCCTAGCTCTAGTTATTGAACCCTAGCTCTGCGGGAACCTTGGGAAACCTAGCAAACCTATACATTTTTGGAAAGTAGAAACACAGGGAAATCTAGGATCGGGTGACTTGACTGCCTCCCATCAGGGTATGTTACCCAGAATCCCTTGCAAACCCAAATAATTGTCCAAAAAACCAAATTTTCCCCACATTTCTGTGGTGGAAAGTTCCGGAATATGCGTGGATCCACAAATTTCCACCCACCCCGCGTTCCTCAAAGTCTTACGAGTAAAACGGTTCCTCACTTGTGTGGGTCGGCCTAGTGCCCGCAACAGGAAACGGCGCAAAACGCAACGTGGTCACACCTCAATTTCGCAGTGAAGAATGACCCTTTTTTGGCAAAGTGTCTAGGTCTAGTTTTTGAACCCTAGCTCTGCGGGCACCTTGTGAAACCTAGCAAACCTATACATTTTTGCAAACTAGACACCCAGTAGAATCCAGGATGGGGTGACTTGACTGCCTCCCAACAGGGTCTGTTACCCAAAATCCCTTGCAAACCTAAAAAATTGTCAAAAAAAACAAATTTTCCAAACTTTCTGTGGTGGAAAGTTCCGGAATCTGCGTGGATCCACAAATTTCAACACACCCCGCGTTCCCCAAAGCCTTATGAGAAAAATGGTACCTCACTTGTGCAGGTCGGCCTAGTGCCCGCGGCAGGAAACGGCGCAAAACGCAATGTGGTCACACCTCAATTTCGCAGTGAAAAATGACCCTTTTTTGGCAAAGTGTCTAGGTCTAGTTTTTTAACCCTAGCTCTGCGGGCACCTTGGAAAACCTAGCAAACCTATACATTTTTGAAAACTAGACACCCAGGGGAATCCAGGATGGGGTGACTTGACTGCCTCCCACCAGGGTCTGTTACCCAGAATCCCTTGCAAACCTAAAAAATTGTCAAAAAACACCAAATTTTCCAAAATTTCTGTGGTGGAAAGTTTCGGAATCTGCGTGGATCCACAAATTTCAACACACCCCGCGTTCCCCAAAGTCTTATGAGAAAAATGGTACCTCACTTGTGCAGGTCGGCCTAGTGCCCGCGGCAGGAAACGGCGCAAAACGCAATATGGTCACACCTCAATTTCGCAGTGAAAAATGACCCTTTTTTGGCAAAGTGTCTAGGTCTAGTTTTTGAACCCTAGCTCTGCGGGAACCTTGGGAAACCTAGCAAACCTATACATTTTTGAAAACTAGACACCCAGGGGAATCCAGGATGAGGTGACTTGTCTGCCTCCCACCAGGGTCTGTTACCCAGAATCCCTTGCAAACCTAAACAATTGTCAAAAAAAACATATTTTCTCCATATTTCTGTGGTGGAAAGTTCCGGAATCTGCGTGGATCCACAAATTTCAACCCACCCCACGTTCCCCAAAGTCTTACGAGAAAAATGGTACCTCACTTGTGTGGATCGGCCTAGTGCCCGCGACAGGAAACGGCGCAAAATGCAACGTGGTCACATCTCAATATCGCATTGAAAAATGACCCTTTTTTGGCAAAGTGCCTAGCTCTAGTTTTTGAACCCTAGCTCTGCGGGAACCTTGGGAAACCTAGCAAACCTATACATTTTTGGAAATTAGAAACACAGGGGAATCCAGGATGGGGTGACTTGACTGCCTCCCATCAGGGTCTGTTACACAGAATCCCTTGCAAACCTAAAAAATTGTCCAAAAAAACACATTTTCCCCACATTTCTGTGGTGGAAAGTTCCGGAATCTGCGTGGATCCACACATTTTCACCCACCCCGCGTTCCTCAAAGTCTTACGAGTAAAATGGTACCTCACTTGTGTGGGTCGGCCTAGTGCCCGCAACAGGAAACGGTGCAAAATGCAACGTGGTCACACCTCAATTTCAAAGTGAAAAATGACCCTTTTTAGGTCTCGCGAGCCAAAGGCTCGAAGAGACATTTTATATCTGGGCTTCTCAAAGTGCTTTTTAGGTCTCGCGAGCCAAAGGCTCGAAGAGACATTTTATATCTGGGCTTCTCAAAGTGCTGCCGTGGCCTAAAGCTACAGTGCACGTGAACGTGCACGCGCGCAGCGCCATGTGTCTTTCCTCCGTGGGGATCGTAAACACGATCACTTTCACTTTTGCGGGCTCCTCTGTTGCTCACATTCCCCCCTCCCTTCTCGCCCAGCCCTTGTTTAATCTCCCTTTGCCTCTGCCCCCACCGCCTGCACGATACTGCGTGCCTACAGCTGACAGCAGACACCAAGCCTCCTGCGCTCTGATAAGCCGTGCACTCTTAGGGATATTTGATGTGCTTGTATTTATCCCTCAATGAACCGCCGCTCGTCACAAAAGATCACCGACCACTGCACTCTACTTTAAATTTTTTTACTAATAACACTTAAAGCACTGGTCCTGTTACGTGGACGCAGGCTTGGAGATGCACTGAAAAATACATTGTTTCCGGTGTCGGAACAGCTAACCGTCAAGCCAGTACTGAGCATAGAGTCCGCAGATGTCAGATTCGTTAACAGTCCGCGCCATCCGCTACCATGGAAACAGAACGACGCCGCTCTACGGCGCACAGGAAGCTCTGGACTCGTGCGCCGAGAGGAGGCAACCCTACGTAGTCACATGATCCGAGGACTTTGTACTGAAGTAACCTCGGCCAACAGTGACCTTTGCCCCCTTCCAGTCTTTGCTGTCATCAGTCCTCAACCAAGATGGCTGCGTTCAGCAAGTCTATCCCACATAGCTGCTATGAAATCGGGCATACCTGGAACCCTTCCTGCACCGGCACGTACCTTCAGATTACACAGGGCGCTCTGGAGGATTTCCTGAAGATATATGCTCCGCTCTACTTGGTGAGTGACATATCTCCTTCCCCGGGTTTCCCAGGCCTGGGTACAGCATCCTCCTACTGCACTTTACACTGGTGCATACTTTGCAACCTAGCTTTGCATCCCAGGTCTCGCAGTTGTTAAGAGTTTGAGCTATTGGCACTATAAATGGCAATGCCTTTTATTTATGTGTGGGTTTTTAAAACATAAATAAAAGGCATTGTCATTTACAATGCCAATAGCTCAAACTCGTATAAATGCGAGACCTATTGCATTGCAAATGCTTGTTTGGCAAAGTGTCTAGGTCTAGTTTTTGAACCCTAGCTCTGTGGGCACCTTGGGAAACCTAGCAAAACTATACATTTTTGAAAACTAGACACCCAGGGGAATCCAGAATGAGGTGACTTGACTGCCTCCCACCAGGGTCTGTTACCAAGAATCCCTTGCAAACCTAAACAATTGTAAAAAAAAACACATTTCCCCCACATTTCTGTGGTGGAAAGTTCCGGAATCTTCGTGGATCCACAAATTTCCACCCACCGCGCGTTCCCCTACGGCTTACGAGAAAAACGGTACCTCAATTGAGCGGGTCGGCCTAGTGACCGCGACAGGAAACGGCGCAAAACGCAACGTGGTCACACCTCAATTTCGCAGTGAAGAATGACCCTTTTTCAGCAAAGTGCCTAGCTCTAGTTTTTTAAACCAAGCTCTGCGGGCACCTTGGGAAACCTAGCAAACCTATACATTTTTGAAAACTAGACACCCAGGGGAATACAGGATGGGGTGACTTGACTGCCTCCCACCAGGGTCTGTTACCCAGAATCCCTTGCAAACCTAAAAAAATGTCAAAAAAAACAGATTTTCTCCACATTTCTGTGGTGGAAAGTTCCGGAATCTTCGTGGATCCACAAATTTCCACCCACCGCGCGTTCCCCAAAGTCTTACAAGAAAAACAGTGCCTCACTTGTGCGGGTCGGCCTAGTGACCGCGACAGGAAACGGCGCAAAACGCAATGTGGTCACACCTCAATTTCGCAGTGAAGAATGACCCTTTTCCGGCAAAGTGCCTAGCTCTAGTTTTTTAACCCTAGCTCTGCGGGCACCTTGGGAAACCTAGCAAACCTATACATTTTTGAAAACTAGACACCCAGGGGAATCCAGGATGGGGTGACTTGACTGCCTCCCAACAGGGTCTGTTACCCAGAATCCCTTGCAAACCTAAAAATTTGTTAAACAAAACATATTTTCTCCACATTTCTGTGGTGGAAAGTTCCGAATTCTTTGTGGATCCACAAATTTCCATCCACCCCGCGTTCCCCAAAGTCTTACGAGAAAAATGGTACCTCAGTTGTGCGGGTCGGCCTAGTGTCCGTGACAGGAAACGGCGCAAAATGCAACGTGGTCACATCTCAATATTGCAGTGAAAAATGACCCTTTTTTGGCAAAGTGTCTAGGTCTAGTTTTTGAACACTAGCTCTGCGGGCACCTTGTGAAACCTAGCAAACCTATACATTTTTTTAAACTAGACACCCAGTAGAATCCAGGATGGGGTGACTTGACTGCCTCCCACCAGGGTCTGTTGCCCAAAATACCTTGCAAACCTAAATATTGTCCAAAAAATCACATTTTCCCCACATTTCTGTGGTGGAAAGTTCCGGAATCAGCGTGGATCCACAAATTTCCACCCACCCCGCGTTCCTCAAAGTCTTACGAGTAAAACGGTACCTCACTTGTGTGGGTCGGCCTAGTGCCCGCAACAGGAAACGGCGCAAAACGCAACGTGGTCACACCTCAATTTCGCAGTGAAAAATGACCCTTTTTCGGCAAAGTGCCTAGCTCTAGTTTTTTAACCCTAGCTCTACGGGCACCTTGGAAAACCTAGCAAACCTATACATTTTTGAAAACTAGACACCCAGGGGAATCCAGGATGGGGTGACTTGACTGCCTCCCACCAGGGTCTGTTACCCAGAATCCCCTGCAAACCTAAAAAATTGTAAAAAAAAACACATTTTCCGAAATTTCTGTGGTGGAAAGTTCCGGAATCTGCGTGGATCCACAAATTTCAACACACCCCGCGTTCCCCAAAGCCTTATGAGAAAAATGGTACCTCACTTGTGCAGGTCGGCCTAGTGCCCGCGGCAGGAAACGGCACAAAACGCAATGTGGTCACACCTCAATTTCGCAGTGAAAAATGACCCTTTTTTGGCAAAGTGTCTAGGTCTAGTTTTTGAACCCTAGCTCTGCGGGCACCTTGGAAAACCTAGCAAACCTATACATTTTTGAAAACTAGACACCCAGGGGAATCCAGGATGTGGTGACTTGACTGCCTCCCACCAGGGTCTGTTACCCAGAATCCCTTGCAAACCTAAAAATGTGTCAAAAAAACTAAATTTTCCAAAATTTCTCTGGTGGAAAGTTCCGGAATCTGCGTGGATCCACAAATTTCAACACACCCCGCGTTCCCCAAAGTCTTATGAGAAAAATGGTACCTCACTTGTGCAGGTCGGCCTAGTGCCCGCGGCAGGAAACGGCGCAAAACGCAATGTGGTCACACCTCAATTTCGCAGTGAAAAATGACCCTTTTTTGGCAAAGTGTCTAGGTCTAGTTTTTGAACCCTAGATCTGCGGGCACCTTGGGAAACCTAGCAAACCTATACAGTTTTGAAAACTAGACACCCAGGGGAATCCAGGATGAGGTGACTTGACTGCTTCCCACCAGGGTCTGTTACCCAGAATCCCTTGCAAACCTAAAAAATTGTCCAAAAAAACATATTTTCTCCACATTTCTGTGGTGGAAAGTTCCGGAATCTGCGTGGATCCACAAATTTCAACCCACCCCGCGTTCCCCAAAGTCTTACGAGAAAAATGGTACCTCACTTGTGTGGGTCGGCCTAGTGCCCATGACAGGAAACGGCGCAAAATGCAACGTGGTCACATCTCAATATCGCATTGAAAAATGACCCTTATTTGGCAAAGTGCCTAGCTCTAGTTTTTGAACCCTAGCTCTGCGGGAACCTTGGGAAACCTAGCAAACCTATACATTTTTGGAAAGTAGAAACACAGGGGAATCCAGGATGGGGTGACTTGACTGCCTCCCATCAGGGTCTGTTACCCAGAATCCCTTGCAAACCTAAAAAATTGTCCAAAAAAACACATTTTCCCCACATTTCTGTGGTGGAAAGTTCCGGAATCTGCGTGGATCCACAAATTTCCACCCACCGCGCGTTCCCCTAAGTCTTACGAGAAAAACGGTACCTCAATTGTGCGGGTCGGCCTAGTGACCGCGACAGGAAACGGCGCAAAACGCAACGTGGTAACACCTTAATTTCGCAGTGAAGAATGACCCTTTTTCAGCAAAGTGCCTAGCTCTAGTTTTTTAAACCTAGCTCTGCGGGCACCTTGGGAAACCTAGCAAACCTATACATTTTTGAAAACTAAACACCCAGGGGAATACAGGATGGGGTGACTTGACTGCCTCCCACCAGGGTCTGTTACCCAGAATCCCTTGCAAACCTAAAAAATTGTCAAAAAAAACATATTTTCTCCACATTTCTGTGGTGGAAAGTTCCGGAACCTTCGTGGATCCACAAATTTCCACCCACCGCGCGTTCCCCAAAGTCTTACAAGAAAAATGGTGCCTCACTTGTACGGGTCGGCCTAGTGACTGCGACAGGAAATGGCGCAAAATGCAATGTGGTCACACCTCAATTTCGCAGTGAAGAATGACCCTTTTCCGGCAAAGTGCCTAGCTCTAGTTTTTTAAACCAAGCTCTGCGGGCACCTTGGGAAACCTAGCAAACCTATACATTTTTGAAAACTAGACACCCAGGGGAATACAGGATGGGGTGACTTGACTGCCTCCCACCAGGGTCTGTTACCCAGAATCCCTTGCAAACCTAAAACATTGTCAAAAAAAACATATTTTCTCCACATTTCTGTGGTGGAAAGTTCCGGAATCTTCGTGGATCCACAAATTTCCACCCACCGCACGTTCCCCAAAGTCTTACAAGAAAAACGGTGCCTCACTTGTGCGGGTCAGCCTAGTGACCGCGACAGGAAATGGCGCAAAACACAATGTGGTCACACCTCAATTTCGCAGTGAAGAATGACCCTTTTCCGGCAAAGTGCCTAGCTCTAGTTTTTTAACCCTAGCTCTGCGGGCACCTTGGGAAACCTAGCAAACCTATACATTTTTGAAAACTAGACACCCAGGGGAATCCAGGATGGGGTGACTTGACTGCCTCCCAACAGGGTCTGTTACCCAGAATCCCTTGCAAACCTAAAAATGTGTTAAACAAAACATATTTTCTCCACATTTCTGTGGTGGAAAGTTCTGAAATCTTTGTGGATCCACAAATTTCCATCCACCCCGCGTTCCCCAAAGTCTTACGAGAAAAATGGTACCTCAGTTGTGCGGGTCGGCCTAGTGCCCGTGACAAGAAACGGCGAAAAATGCAACGTGGTCACATCTCAATATTGCAGTGAAAAACTGACCCTTTTTTGGCAAAGTGGCTAGGTCTAGTTTTTGAACCCTAGCTCTGCGGGCACCTTGGGAAAACTAGAAAACCTATACATTTTTGAAAACTAGACACCCAGGGGAATCCAGGATGAGGTGACTTGTCTGCCTCCCACCAGGGTCTGTTACCCAGAATCCCTTGCAAACCTAAAAAATTGTCAAAAAAAACATATTTTCTCCACATTTCTGTGGTGGAAAGTTCCGGAATCTGCGTGGATCCACAAATTTCAACTCACCCCGCAGTCCCCAAAGTCTTACGAGAAAAATGGTACCTCACTTGTGTGGATCGGCCTAGTGCCCGCGACAGGAAACGGCGCAAAATGCAACGTGGTCACATCTCAATATCGCATTGAAAAATGACCCTTTTTTGGCAAAGTGCCTAGCTCTAGTTTTTGAACCCTAGCTCTGCGGGAACCTTGGGAAACCTAGCAAACCTATACATTTTTGAAAACTAGACACCCAGGGGAATCCAGGATGAGGTGACTTGACTGCCTCCCACCAGGGTCTGTTACCCAGAATCCCTTGCAAACCTAAAACATTGTAAAAAAATATATATTTTCTCCACATTTCTGTGGTGGAAAGATCCGGAATCTTCGTGGATCCACAAATTTACACCCACCGCGCGTTCCCCAAAGTCTTACAAGGAAAATGGTGCCTCACTTGTGCGGGTCGGCCTAGTGACCGCGACAGGAAACGGCGCAGAACGCAATGTGGTCACACCTCAATTTCGCAGTGAAGAATGACCCTTTTCCGGAAAAGTGCCTAGCTCTAGTTTTTTAACCCTAGCTCTGCGGGCACCTTGGGAAACCTAGCAAACCTATACATTTTTGAAAGCTAGACACCCAGGGGAATCCAGGATGGGGTGACTTGACTGCCTCCCAACAGGGTCTGTTACCCAGAATCCCTTGCAAACCTAAAAATTTGTTAAACAAAACATATTTTCTCCACATTTCTGTGGTGGAAAGTTCTGAAATCTTTGTGGATCCACAAATTTCCATCCACCCCGCGTTCCCCAAAGTCTTACGAGAAAAATGGTACCTCAGTTGTGCGGGCCGGCCTAGTGCCCGTGACAGGAAACGGCGCAAAATGCAACGTGGTCACATCTCAATATTGCAGTGAAAAACTGACCCTTTTTTGGCAAAGTGTCTAGGTCTAGTTTTTGAACCCTAGCTCTGCGGGCACCTTGTGAAACCTAGCAAACCTATACATTTTTGAAAACTAGACACCCAGTAGAATCCAGGATGGGGTGACTTGACTGCCTCCCACCAGGGTCTGTTACCCAAAATCCCTTGCAAACCTAAATATTGTCCAAAAAAACACATTTTCCCCACATTTCTGTGGTGGAAAGTTCCGGAATCTGCGTGGATCCACAAATATCCACCCACCCCGCGTTCCTCAAAGTCTTACGAGTAAAAGGGCACTTCACTTGTGTGGGTCAGCCTAGTGCCCGCAACAGGAAACGGCGCAAAACGCAACGTGGTCACACCTCAATTTCGCAGTGAAAAATGACCCTTTTTCGGCAAAGTGCCTAGCTCTAGTTTTTTAACCCTAGCTCTACGGGCACCTTGGAAAACCTAGCAAACCTATACATTTTTGAAAACTAGATACCCAGGGGAATCCAGGATGGGGTGACTTGACTGCCTCCCACCAGGGTCTGTTACCCAGAATCCCTTGCAAACCTAAATAATTGTCAAAAAAACCAAATTTTCCAAAATGTCTGTGGTGGAAAGTTCCGGAATCTGCGTGGATCCACAAATTTCAACACACCCCGCGTTCCCCAAAGCCTTATGAGAAAAATGGTACCTCACTTGTGCAGGTCGGCCTAGTGCCCGCGGCAGGAAACGGCGCAAAACGCAATGTGGTCACACCTCAATTTCGCAGTGAAAAATGACCCTTTTTTGGCAAAGTGTCTAGGTCTAGTTTTTGAACCCTAGCTCTGCGTGCACCTTGGAAAACCTAGCAAACCTATACATTTTTTAAAACTAGACACCCAGGGGAATCTAGGATGGGGTGACTTGACTGCCTCCCACCAGGGTCTGTTACCCAGAATCCCTTGCAAACCTAAAAAATTGTCAAAAAAAACAAATTTTCCAAAATTTCTGTGGTGGAAAGTTCCGGAATCTGCGTGGATCCACAAATTTCAACACACCCCGCGTTCCCCAAAGTCTTATGATAAAAATGGTACCTCACTTGTGCAGGTCGGCTGTAGGAGAGTAGGGTCTGCTATCCTATGGTCACCCCAAATTTTTGCTTTTTGCTTCACTGGTTTTTGACATATTGAGGCTGTGGGCCTGCCAATCAGACCCCCAGCCTGCTGTTCTCTCTACTAAATTAAAACTATGCACCCTAGGTGCATAACCAATTGGAAGTGGATCACCCTGTCTGCCCCTGTACCAGTGTACACTAGGTACCCAGGGCATTGGTGTACCCAAGGCCTGCCAAGGGCTGAAGCATGTATTATGCCACCCCAGGCTTGGCCTAACAATTTGACACAACTGGCTGATCACTCAGCTGGGGTAAGTTGGTGTAATCACCTCTTACTTAGGTGTAGTATACCTATACCTAACCTTAAATGGGACACCTGGTAACCTATAAGTCACTCCTATGGCAGGCCTTAACAATCCTGAAGGCAGAGTGCTTGGTTCCATGTGAGATGGTGCTCTGGCATGAGCTGAGCCTGTCTGCAGTGGTCGGAACAACTTCCTTCTACTGTTTCCGGATATCGTCATACCATATACTCTTAAGTGCATTATGAACCTCGCGGTTAAATGCTATCTTTGGTTTGGCTTTATCAAAACATGTCGAGTAAGGTGTCATACGAATTGGAATACTAACCCCTCGCCAATTCTGGCGACGGGGTTAGCATTCCACCCTTCTAGAGGGACACGACATGTACAGTACCTGAAACCCGGGTAAAATCAGACATAGCCTCAGCTCCACCAAATGGATGCTGCCACCACAGACACAAGTCTGCCCTCCTGCTGCTGGGAGTCCTTCCAGCTTGGGAGGTGTGGACAAAGGGTTTCCTGCCAGGGGAGGTGCATGCACCACCCCAGACAGGATTTTGTGTATTGGTCAGGTAGGGCTTGAAAGAAACCAGACATGCCTGTGGCTCACAAGGAGCCTCGGTGCATATGCCAGTTCAAACCGGTCCTGGGGCACACCAGTCCCGGGCCTGGGGCGAGCTGGACAAAGGATTGGGGGTGTAACCACCCCCCTTCCTGGTCCCACCCATAGGGAGGGACCTAGCAGGTAGTCCGGCCCCTAGAATCCGCTTAAAGGTAGGAGCTGTGTCCTAAGACTTCAGACATCCTGGAATCAACTTAACACTAAGAAGAAGACGGGAACTTCGACGCTCTGCTGCACAGAGGACTGAAGCAAATCTCCCCTGTGGTCAGGGAGTGACCACCTTGCTAACGCAAGCACCATCCAGCGAATCAACGTCTGCTTTGCCGTCACCTCCCGCCGGAGCCCGAGCCCAGAGACTGACAAGACCTGGACCTCCAGACCTCTCACCGCCCGATCCACAGTCCCTGAAAAGAGGAGACCCGTGGAGGCACCGAGACACGTAGAGCCAGCCATCTTGAAACGACCACGACAAGCTGACAAGTGCAACAACCGAGGCTCCCTCCAAGTTGTGCTTTGGGATCTGAGAAGCCCAACACCCGAGCAGCATCTGCACCAAAGGTGAGCCCTCCAGCATCTCCACGATCTGCGTGGGGCCCTTCTGCATTTTGCCACTCGACGCGCCTAACCGGTTGCTGGCCCGCTGGCTATTAGCCATCTTGGCAACGAACTTCAAGAAATACACCGCTGGTCTGGTTGCTCCAGACTGGCCCTTGCTTCCCTCCAAAGGAGCAGTCCTTCTGACCTTGCTGGTCAGAACCATCAGCTTATTTCATCTCCTACAACAATTGCTTTTGCCAAGGCTTGTTTGCTTCGATCTAGTCTCCGACACCGCCGACAGCGAGAGCCTGCGTGGGACAGCTCGTGAACCGACTCCTGGACGTCGTCGACCTCCAGGGACCACGTGGCTGCAGAGACAAGCTACACCTTTCTTCCTGTTTGCACCCGACATCGCCTGGTACCCACCTGGTGCCACGCTGGTCACTGGCTAGTGACTGTGAACACTGTCCCCTCTGCTTACAGGTCTTCAACATCTCCGATCCACTCTTGGATCCACTGCATCTCTCCCGGACCGACCGCCTGCAGCATCTTTGTCTTCAGGCTCCACGGAACAGATAGAAGAAACCCGACGCACTTCGAGGCCTATGCACCCGCTTCCTGTGGGTGAGGTAAAGCTGGCACACCTGTGCCCAAGTGTAGTATTACATCTCTAGTGCCTGTGTTCCAAATCTTGAGTTCCTAGTCCATCCGGAAGATCCTCTTTGCAGTAACTTTGTACTTTTTACGCACCCATTGAAACCTATGGGAGCACGCGTGTGACTATTTGCTCTGCACACGCCACCCGTGGACCTCCTGGTCACTAACTGACGTTAGCTCCTTGTAGGCCCAGCGATTCTAGAGGCCCTAGGCCTTTTCCCTTTTCTGTTCGTGGTACTTATACCACTATTTTAGTATATGGTTCGAGTGGCCACCAGGGCCTATCCATATAAAGTGCAACTTCTGTGTATTCTACTGTAATCTTGTTTGACGATTTGTGCTCCTGTGCTCATAAAGAGACTAGGGGTTACTTTGAGAAATAAATACATATATATTTTGAATATATATCTGTGTGGTGTCCTTTCATTGGTATAAAAGGGGGTTGCATTTGGTAAAACAGCTGGCTTAACACGCTTCACGAGTTTAGCCTCAAAGACTGCTTAGCCTACGCTACCACTAGGGCAGCTAGTCCGAAAAGGTTGACTTACAACCACACCATAAGGGTTGCTTGGCATGGTACAAGGTGATCACTTTAACTAGTGAGCATCATATACCAGGCCAACTTCTCACATTGGTGAGCAGAGGTTGGATTTGAGCTTGCTGTGTTTTACCATTGTAATCTCTTGGTTACCAATTGAAAGATCACATAGGTACCTGTAGGTACATATAAAACAAGATTAGATATACATAAGTTCTACTGAACTTAGTTGTTGTAGAGCAAAGGGAGTAGCACACCCTGACTACAACTACTAGATAGGTTTAGTAGGTAAACACAAGTGTAGGTAGATTGCAACACATCCACCCACACTTAAGAGCAATGGCCGGGGCAGAGGGGTCCACTGTACCCATCTCTGTTGAGAGTGACCCCCAGAGGGCACCATCCAGCTTTGCTACCCTTAACCAGAATGAGCTCAGGCATTTGGCAACTCTTAGAGGCCTTAAACAGCCCAAGAACCCTACCTCTGCTGAGCTCAGAGAACTCTTACAGAATGATGAGAATCAGAGAGAACTCAGGAAAGCTTCCCAGTTAGCCCCCTTAGGGTCAGGAACAGGAGGCCCCCCTTCTGAAGATGCTACAGAGGTACCCAGTTCCAATAGCCATCCCTTAGATGAGAATCATACTACAGGGGAGGAAAGTGGTGAGGATACAGAAAGTAGTGATGATGAAGGGAGAACTAGCCCAGTGCCAAGTGTTATACTTGGCCCAGCTAAACTAAGGCTATTGGGGATTGACAGTGGGTTTACCCCATTGGATCTCCCCAGTGGACTTAACACAGGGCTTGGGAGGCAAAGGAATCGCTCAGGTGACTCCAATGCTTCCCATGGCTCTAGAGGCTCTCAAGGTCACTCCAGGAAAAGGATGACCACCCCTCAGAGGAGGAGACATGAGGCCAGAATGCAGGAAGCCCAGCTGAGGATCAGGAAGCAGGAGCTAGAAGTAGCCCTGATGGAAGAAAAACTGAACAAGGCTAGGCAACCTAGAGAGAGTGGGTCTATACCCACTGGTGGCAGCATTGTCCCTAAGGACAAAGATAGGGTCTTTGATAATAGGAACCTGTCTAAGGTTGTGCCCCCCCTACAAAAGTGGGGATGACATCCACAAATGGATAACTGTTTTTGAGAGAGCCTGCAAAGTACAGCAGGTTCCTGAAGACCAGTGGGCAGCAATCCTCTGGCTCTCCTTTGAAGGAAGAGGCAGAGACAGACTCCTCACTGTTAGAGAAGAGGATGTCAGAAACTACAGAGTCCTGAAGAGTGTTCTGGTAGATGGGTTAGGCTTAACCACTGAACAGTACAGGTTAATGTTCAGAGACACCCAAAAGACACAGACTCAGGACTGGTCTGAATATGTTGAATGTGCCACTAAGGCTTTGGAGGGTTGGTTGCTGGGAAGTAAGGTATCTGATTTTACAGGATTGTATAATTTGATGATGAGAGAACAGATTTTAAATAACTGTCAAAACCAGCAACTGCATCAACACTTGGTTGACTCTGATCTGACCTCTCCCCAAGAATTGGGAAAGAAGGCAGACAAATGGGTCAGAACCAGGGTTAAGCAAAAGAACCAGAACCAGGGCCAAGGGGGTGATCAGAAGAAAACAGACCAAAAGGGTGGAGATCAGAAACCTAAAGACCAGAAGTCTTCAACAGGGCCCCAAACTACTGCTAAGGAGGGTGGGTCCCAACAGTCCAAAAAGAAGAAAGAAGGTCAAAAGAAACCCTGGTGCAATCATTGCAAAAATACAACTCACTGGACTAGTGATTGCAAAAAGGGTGGAGCCCCCAACACTGTTGCCCCTAAGGCACCTGCTCCCAGTACTACTGTTAGCAGTGTTGGTCCCCAGACAAAGGGTGTAGTGGGAATCACTATGGGAACTGAAGGAGATTCTGACTTAGACAGAACCCTGACACAGGCAGTCTTGATCTGTGATGGGGACATTGATTTGTCCCTGACTGTGAGCCCCAGTAACCTGGGCAAGTACAGACAGACTCCTTTAATTAATGAAAAAGTGGCTCAAGCCTACAGGGACACATGTGCCAGTGTCACTATGGTGACACCAGGCTTTGTGGACCCTGGACAGTACATACCAGGTGAGAACTACCTGGTGACCAATGCCAGCAATGCCACTACTTCACATAGTGTGGCAGTTGTTAACTTCTCATGGGGAGGGGTAACTGGCCTCAAAAGGGTTGTGGTTAGTGCAGACCTCCCAGTAGAATGTTTGTTGGGCAATTACCTAGAGAGTTCTCTATGGTCAGAAGTGGAGTACAGGACTCATGCAGAGATGTTAGGTATATCATCACATGTCCTTGCTGTGACCAGGTCACAGGCCAAAAAGTGCCTCACTGAACCTCAGGTCTTGGATCCTGGAACAATGGACCAAGCACCTACCAAGAAGAAGAACAGGAGGGTCAAGGCTGTGCCTTCCCCCCTGCCTCAGAGTGATGATCAGCCTTCCCAGGAAGCTGATCTAGAGGACCCTGAAGGAACTGTCCCTGAAGAGCTTGAACCTGATCAGGTTGAGTTTCTGGGGACAGGGGGACCTTCAAGGGCTGACTTGAGGCAGGCTCAGTTATCCTGTCCCTCTCTTGAACCCCTCAGACAGCTGGCTGCTGCTGAGGCTGCTGGGAATGCTCAAGGTACACATAAAGTGTATTGGGATGAAGGGCTCCTTTATTCAGAGGCTAGAGACCCCAAGCCTGGTGCTACCAGGAGGTTGGTTATACCTCTGCAATTTAGGGGCTTCCTTCTTACCTTGGCCCATGACATTCCTTTAGCAGGACACTTAGGCCAGAATAAGACTTGGGACAGGCTTGTCCCTCACTTTCACTGGCCTCACATGAATGAAGATACAAAGGAGTTTTGTCGCTCCTGTGTTACCTGCCAAGCCAGTGGCAAATCAGGTGGCACAACAAAGGCCCCCCTAATACCACTACCTGTGGTGGGGGTCCCCTTTGAAAGAGTGGGAATAGACATAGTGGGTCCCATGGATCCTCCCACTGCATCTGGGCACAGATTTATACTGGTGGTAGTGGATCATGCCACCAGGTATCCAGAGGCAATTCCCCTTAGGACCACTACAGCTCCTGTTGTGGCCAGGGCCCTGCTGGGAGTATTCTCCAGAGTGGGGTTTCCTAAGGAGGTAGTATCTGACAGAGGTACCAACTTTATGTCAGGATACTTGACAGCTATGTGGAAGGAATGTGGTGTCAACTACAAGTTCACCACCCCTTATCACCCACAATGCAATGGGCTTGTTGAGAGATTCAACAAGACCCTAAAGGGTATGATCAAAGGATTACCTGAAAAGCTCAGGCGAAGATGGGACATCCTTCTACCCTGCCTTCTGTTTGCTTACAGAGAGGTCCCACAAAAAGGAGTTGGCTACAGCCCCTTTGAATTGTTGTTTGGGCACCCTGTGAGAGGCCCACTGTGTTTGGTGAAGGAAGGATGGGAGTTACCTCTCAAAAAGCCTAAGCTAGACATAGTGGACTATGTACTTGGTCTCCGCTCCAGGATGGCTGAGTATATGGAGAAGGCATCCAAAAACCTTGAGGCAAGCCAGGCCTTACAGAAAGCTTGGCATGACCAAAAGGCTGTCTTGGTTGAGTTTCAGCCAGGACAGAAGGTATGGGTGTTGGAGCCAGTGGCCCCAGCAGCACTCCAAGACAAATGGTCTGGACCCCATACAATCCTGGAAAAGAAGGGAGAGGTCACCTACTTGGTCGACCTAGGAACTCCCAGGAGTCCCACAGGGTACTCCATGTTAACAGGCTTAAAGCATATGTTGACAGGGCAGACATGGGCTTGCTCATGGCTACAGATGAGGGACAGGAGGAAGAGAGTGACCCTCTCCCAGACCTGTTGTCTCAGAACCCTGAAGATGGCTCAGTTGAAGGAGTGACCCTTGGAGGCAACCTCACTGCCCATCAGCAGACTGAATGTAGACAGGTTCTACAATCATTTTCACATATGTTTTCCTTGATACCTAGTCAAACTAACTGGTGTACCCATGTGGTGGACACTGGTGACAGTCTGCCTGTAAAGAACAAGCTTTACAGACAACCTGACCACGTCAGGGACTGTATAAAGGCTGAGGTACATAAAATGCTGGAATTAGGTGTCATTGAACCCTCAGAGAGCCCCTGGGCTAGCCCAGTGGTTCTGGTCCCCAAACCTCACACCAAAGATGGCAAGAGAGAGATGAGGTTCTGTGTGGACTACAGGGGTCTCAATGCTGTCACCAGGACAGATGCACACCCTATTCCAAGGGCAGATGAGCTCATAGACAAACTAGCTTCTGCAAAGTTTTTGAGCACATTTGACTTAACAGCTGGCTATTGGCAAATCAGATTAGCTGAGGAGTCTAAGGCCAAAACAGCATTCTCAACCCCAGGTGGGCACTACCAGTTTGTGGTGATGCCCTTTGGTCTGAAGAATGCACCTGCCACCTTCCAAAGGCTGGTGAACCAAGTCCTTACTGGGTTGGATGACTTTTGCGCAGCATATCTTGATGACATTGCTGTCTTTAGCTCCACCTGGGAGGATCACCTGATCCACCTGAAGAAGGCTCTTGAGGCTCTGCAAAGGGCAGGCCTCACTATCAAGGCTACTAAGTGCAAGATAGGGCAGAGTAAGGTTGTATATTTGGGCCACCTTGTAGGTGGAGGCCAAGTTCAACCACTGGAGAGTAAGATACAATCCATCAAGGACTGGTCCCCTCCAACCACCCAGACTCAAGTTCGAGCTTTCTTGGGCTTGACTGGGTACTACAGGAAGTTTGTTAAGAACTATGGGTCCATTGTGACTCCTCTTAATGATCTGACATCCAAGAAGATGCCCAAAAAGGTTCAGTGGACAGTAAGCTGTCAAAAGGCATTTGATGACCTGAAGGAGGCCATGTGCTCTGCACCTATCCTGAAAAGTCCTGACTACTCCAAAGAGTTTATTGTCCAAACAGATGCTTCTGAGTTGGGTGTGGGAGCTGTGCTGTCACAACTTAATGTAGATGGTCAAGACCAACCCATTGCTTTTATTAGCAGAAGGTTGACCCCCAGAGAGAAGAATTGGTCAGCTATTGAGAGGGAGGCCTTTGCTGTGGTGTGGGCCCTGAAGAAGCTGAGGCCATACTTGTTTGGCACTCACTTCAAGATTCAGACCGACCATAAGCCCCTCTTGTGGCTAAATCAGATGAAGGGTGAAAACCCCAAACTGCTTAGGTGGTCCATTTCCCTACAGGGGATGGACTTTACAGTGGAGCACCGGCCAGGTACTGACCATGGGAATGCAGATGGTCTCTCCAGGTACTTCCACTTAGGACATGAAGACGAGACTGGTCAAGGCTAGTTTAATGTCCCAGCGTTTGGGGGGGGGTTGTGTAGGAGAGTAGGGTCTGCTATCCTATGGTCACCCCAAATTTTTGCTTTTTGCTTCACTGGTTTTTGACATATTGAGGCTGTGGGCCTGCCAATCAGACCCCCAGCCTGCTGTTCTCTCTACTAAATTAAAACTATGCACCATAGGTGCATAACCAATTGGAAGTGGATCACCCTGTCAGCCCCTGTACCAGTGTACACTAGGTACCCAGGGCATTGGTGTACCCAAGGCCTGCCAAGGGCTGAAGCATGTATTATGCCACCCCAGGCTTGGCCTAACAATTTGACACAACTGGCTGATCACTCAGCTGGGGTAAGTTGGTGTAATCACCTCTTACTTAGGTGTAGTATACCTATACCCAACCTTAAATGGGACACCTGGTAACCTATAAGTCACTCCTATGGCAGGCCTTAACAATCCTGAAGGCAGAGTGCTTGGTTCCATGTGAGATGGTGCTCTGGCATGAGCTGAGCCTGTCTGCAGTGGTCGGAACAACTTCCTTCTACTGTTTCCGGATATCGTCATACCATATACTCTTAAGTGCATTATGAACCTCGCGGTTAAATGCTATCTTTGGTTTGGCTTTATCAAAACATGTCGAGTAAGGTGTCAAACGAATTGGAATACTAACCCCTCGCCAATTCTGGCGACGGGGTTAGCATTCCACCCTTCTAGAGGGACACGACATGTACAGTACCTGAAACCCGGGTAAAATCAGACATAGCCTCAGCTCCACCAAATGGATGCTGCCACCACAGACACAAGTCTGCCCTCCTGCTGCTGGGAGTCCTTCCAGCTTGGGAGGTGTGGACAAAGGGTTTCCTGCCAGGGGAGGTGCATGCACCACCCCAGACAGGATTTTGTGTATTGGTCAGGTAGGGCTTGAAAGAAACCAGACATGCCTGTGGCTCACAAGGAGCCTCGGTGCATATGCCAGTTCAAACCGGTCCTGGGGCACACCAGTCCCGGGCCTGGGGCGAGCTGGACAAAGGATTGGGGGTGTAACCACCCCCCTTCCTGGTCCCACCCATAGGGAGGGACCTAGCAGGTAGTCCGGCCCCTAGAATCCGCTTAAAGGTAGGAGCTGTGTCCTAAGACTTCAGACATCCTGGAATCAACTTAACACTAAGAAGAAGACAGGAACTTCAACGCTCTGCTGCACAGAGGACTGAAGCAAATCTCCCCTGTGGTCAGGGAGTGACCACCTTGCTAACGCAAGCACCATCCAGCGAATCAACGTCTGCTTTGCCGCCGCCTCCCGCCGGAGCCCGAGCCCAGAGACTGACAAGACCTGGACCTCCAGACCTCTCATTGCCCGATCCACAGTCCCTGAAAAGAGGAGACCCGTGGAGGCACCGAGACACGTGGAGCCAGCCATCTTGAAACGACAACGACAAGCTGACAAGTGCAACAACCGAGGCTCCCTCCAAGTTGTGCTTTGGGATCTGAGAAGCCCAACACCCGAGCAGCATCTGCACCAAAGGTGAGCCCTCCAGCATCTCCACGATCTGCGTGGGGCCCTTCTGCATTTTGCCACTCGACGCGCCTAACCGGTTGCTGGCCCGCTGGCTAGTAGCCATCTTGGCGATGAACTTCAAGAAATACACCGCTGGTCTGGTTGCTCCAGACTGGCCCTTGCTTCCCTCCAAAGGAGCAGTCCTTCTGACCTTGCTGGTCAGAACCATCAGCTTATTTCATCTCCTACATCAATTGCTTTTGCCAAGGCTTGTTTGCTTCGATCAAGTCGCCGACACCGCCGACAGTGAGAGCCTGCGTGGGACAGCTCGTGAATCGACTCCTGGACGTCGTCGACCTCCAGGGACCACGTGGCTGCAGAGACAAGCTACACCTTTCTTCCTGTTTGCACCCGACATCGCCTGGTACCCACCTGGTGCCACGCTGGTCACTGGCTAGTGACTGTGAACACTGTCCCCTCTGCTTACAGGTCTTCAACATCTCCGATCCACTCTTGGATCCACTGCATCTCTCCCGGACCGACCGCCTGCAGCATCTTTGTCTTCAGGCTCCACGGAACAGATAGAAGAAACCCGACGCACTTCGAGGCCTATGCACCCGCTTCCTGTGGGTGAGGTAAAGCTGGCACACCTGTGCCCAAGTGTAGTATTACATCTCTAGTGCCTGTGTTCCAAATCTTGAGTTCCTAGTCCATCCGGAAGATCCTCTTTGCAGTAACTTTGTACTTTTTACGCACCCATTGAAACCTATGGGAGCACGCGTGTGACTATTTGCTCTGCACACGCCACCCGTGGACCTCCTGGTCACTAACTGACGGTAGCTCCTTGTAGGCCCAGCGATTCTAGAGGCCCTAGGCCTTTTCCCTTTTCTGTTCGTGGTACTTATACCACTATTTTAGTATATGGTTCGAGTGGCCACCAGGGCCTATCCATATAAAGTGCAACTTCTGTGTATTCTACTGTAATCTTGTTTGACGATTTGTGCTCCTGTGCTCATAAAGAGACTAGGGGTTACTTTGAGAAATAAATACATATATATTTTGAATATATATCTGTGTGGTGTCCTTTCATTGGTATAAAAGGGGGTTGCATTTGGTAAAACAGCTGGCTTAACACGCTTCACGAGTTTAGCCTCAAAGACTGCTTAGCCTACGCTACCACTAGGGCAGCTAGTCCGAAAAGGTTGACTTACAACCACACCATAAGGGTTGCTTGGCATGGTACAAGGTGATCACTTTAACTAGTGAGCATCATATACCAGGCCAACTTCTCACATCGGCCTAGTGCCCGCGGCAGGAAACGACGCAAAACGCAATGTGGTCACACCTCAATTTCGCAGTGAAAAATGACCCTTTTTTGGCAAAGTGTCTAGGTCTAGTTTTTGAACCCTAGCTCTGCGGGCACCTTGGGAAACCTAGCAAACCTATACATTTTTGAAAACTAGACACCCAGGGGAATACAGGATGGGATGACTTGACTGCCTCCCACCAGGGTCTGTTACCCAGAATCCCTTGCAAACCTAAAACATTGTAAAAAAAAACATATTTTCTCCACATTTCTGTGGTGGAAAGTTCCGGAATCTTCGTGGATCCACAAATTTCCACCCACCGCGCGTTCCCCAAAGTCTTACAAGAAAAACGGTGCCTCACTTGTGCGGGTCGGCCTAGTGACCGCGACAGGAAACGGCGCAAAACGCAATGTGGTCACACCTCAATTTCGCAGTAAAGAATGACCCTTTTCCGGCAAAGTGCCTAGCTCTAGTTTTTTAACCCTAGCTCTGCGGGCACCTTGGGAAACCTAGCAAACCTATACATTTTTGAAAACTAGACACCCAGGGGAATCCAGGATGGGGTGACTTGACAGCCTCCCAACAGGGTCTGTTACCCAGAATCCCTTGCAAACCTAAAAATTTGTTAAACAAAACATATTTTCTCCACATTTCTGTGGTGGAAAGTTCCGAAATCTTTGTGGATCCACAAATTTCCATCCACCCCGCGTTCCCCAAAGTCTTACGAGAAAAATGGTACCTCAGTTGTGCGGGTCGGCCTAGTGCCCGTGACAGGAAACGGCGCAAAATGCAACGTGGTCACACCTCAATTTCGCAGTGAAAAATGACCCTTTTTTGGCAAAGTGTCTAGGTCTAGTTTTTGAACCCTAGATCTGCGGGCACCTTGGAAAACCTAGCAAACCTATACATTTTTGAAAACTAGACACCCAGGGTAATCTAGGATGGGGTGACTTGACTGCCTCCCACCAGGGTCTGTTACCCAGAATCCCTTGCAAACCTAAAAAATTGTCAAAAAAACCAAATTTTCCAAAATTTCTGTGGTGGAAAGTTCCGGAATCTGCGTGGATCCACAAATTTCAACACACCCCGCGTTCCCCAAAGTCTTATGAGAAAAATGGTACCTCACATGTGCAGGTCGGCCTAGTGCCCGCGGCAGGAAACGACGCAAAACGCAATGTAGTCACACCTCAATTTCGCAGTGAAAAATGACCCTTTTTTGGCAAAGTGTCTAGGTCTAGTTTTTGAACCCTAGATCTGCGGGCACCTTGGGAAACCTAGCAAACCTATACATTTTTGAAAACTAGACACCCAGGGGAATACAGGATGGGGTGACTTGACTGCCTCCCAACAGGGTCTGTTACCCAGAATCCCTTGCAAACCTAAAAATTTGTTAAACAAAACATATTTTCTCCACATTTCTGTGGTGGAAAGTTCCGGAATCTTCGTGGATCCACAAATTTCCACCCACCGCGCGTTCCCCAAAGTCTTACAAGAAAAACGGTGCCTCACTTGTGCGGGTCGGCCTAGTGACCACGACAGGAAACGGCGCAAAACGCAATGTGGTCACACCTCAATTTCGCAGTGAAGAATGACCCTTTTCCGGCAAAGTGCCTAGCTCTAGTTTTGTAACCCTAGCTCTGCGGGCACCTTGGGAAACCTAGCAAACCTATACATTTTTGAAAACTAGACACCCAGGGGAATCCAGGATGGGGTGACTTGACTACCTCCCAACAGGGTCTGTTACCCAGAATCCCTTGCAAACCTAAAAATTTGTTAAACAAAACATATTTTCTCCACATTTCTGTGGTGGAAAGTTCCGAAATCTTTGTGGATCCACAAATTTCCATCCACCCCGCGTTCCCCAAAGTCTTACGAGAAAAACGGCACCTCACTTGTGTGGGTCGGCCTAGTGCCCGCAACAGGAAACGGCGCAAAACGCAACGTGGTCACACCTCAATTTCGCAGTGAAAAATGACCCTTTTTCGGCAAAGTGCCTAGCTCTAGTTTTTTAACCCTAGCTCTACGGGCACCTTGGAAAACCTAGCAAACCTATACATTTTTGAAAACTAGACACCCAGGGGAATCCAGGATGGGGTGACTTGACTGCCTCCCACCAGGGTCTGTTACCCAGAATCCCTTGCAAACCTAAAAAATTGTCAAAAAAACCAAATTTTCCAAAATTTCTGTGGTGGAAAGTTCCGGAATCTGCGTGGATCCACAAATTTCAACACACCCCGCGTTTCCCAAAGCCTTATGAGAAAAACGGTACCTCACTTGTGCAGGTCGGCCTAGTGCCCGCGGCAGGAAACGGCGCAAAACGCAATGTGGTCACACCTCAATTTCGCAGTGAAAAATGACCCTTTTTTGGCAAAGTGTCTAGGTCTAGTTTTTGAACCCTAGCTCTGCGGGCACCTTGGGAAACCTAGCAAACCTATACATTTTTGAAAACTAGACACCCAGGGGAATACAGGATGGGGTGACTTGACTGCCTCCCACCAGGGTCTGTTACCCAGAATCCCTTGCAAACCTAAAACATTGTCAAAAAAAACATATTTTCTCCACATTTCTGTGGTGGAAAGTTCCGGAATCTTCGTGGATCCACAAATTTCCACCCACCGCGCGTTCCCCAAAGTCATACAAGAAAAACGGTGCCTCACTTGTGCGGGTCGGCCTAGTGACCGCGACAGGAAATGGCGCAAAACGCAATGTGGTCACACCTCAATTTCGCAGTGAAGAATGACCCTTTTCCGGCAAAGTGCCTAGCTCTAGTTTTTTAACCCTAGCTCTGCGGGCACCTTGGGAAACCTAGCAAACCTATACATTTTTGAAAACTAGACACCCAGGGAAATCCAGGATGGGGTGACTTGACTGCCTCCCAACAGGGTCTGTTACCCAGAATCCCTTGCAAACCTAAAAATTTGTTAAACAAAACATATTTTCTCCACATTTCTGTGGTGGAAAGTTCCGAAATCTTTGTGGATCCACAAATTTCCATCCACCCCGCGTTCCCCAAAGTCTTACGAGAAAAATGATACCTCAGTTGTGCGGGTCGGCCTAGTGCCCGTGACAGGAAACGGCGCAAAATGCAACGTGGTCACATCTCAATATTGCAGTGAAAAACTGACCCTTTTTTGGCAAAGTGTCTAGGTCTAGTTTTTGAACCCTAGCTCTGCGGGCACCTTGTGAAACTTAGCAAACCTATAAATTTTTGAAAACTAGATACCCAGTAGAATCCAGGATAGGGTGACTTGACTGCCTCCCACCAGGGTCTGTTACCCAAAATCCCTTGCAAACCTAAATATTGTCCAAAAAAACAAATTTTCCCCACATTTCTGTGGTGGAAAGTTCCGGAATCTGCGTGGATCCACAAATTTCCACCCACCCCGCATTCCTCAAAGTCTTACGGGTAAAACGGCACCTCACTTGTGTGGGTCGGCCTAGTGCCCGCAACAGGAAACGGCGCAAAACGCAACATGGTCACACCTCAATTTCGCAGTGAAAAATGACCCTTTTTCGGCAAAGTGCCTAGCTCTAGTTTTTTAACCCTAGCTCTACGGGCACCTTGGAAAACCTAGCAAACCTATACATTTTTGAAAACTAGACACCCAGGGGAATCCAGGATGGGGTGACTTGACTGCCTCCCACCAGAGTTTGTTACCCAGAATCCCTTGCAAACCTAAAAAAATTGTCAAAAAAAACAAATTTTCCAAAATTTCTGTGGTGGAAAGTTCCGGAATCTGCGTGGATCCACAAATTTCAACACACCCCGCATTCCCCAAAGCCTTATGAGAAAAATGGTACCTCACTTGTGCGGGTCGGCCTAGTGCCCGCGGCAGGAAACGGCACAAAATGCAACGTGGTCACACCTCAATTTCGCAGTGAAAAATTACCCTTTTTTGGCAAAGTGTCTAGGTCTAGTTTTTGAACCCTAGCTCTGCGGGCACCTTGGGAAACCTAGCACAACTATACATTTTTGAAAACTAGACACCCAGGGGAATCCAGTATGGGGTGACTTGACTGCTTCCGACCAGGGTCTGTTACCCAGAATCCCTTGCAAACCTAAAACATTGTCAAAAAAAACATATTTTCTCCACATTTCTGTGGTGAAAAGTTCCGGAATCTTCGTGGATCCACAAATTTCCACCCACCGCGCGTTCCCCAAAGTCTTACAAGAAAAACGGTGCCTCACTTGTGCGGGTCGGCCTAGTGACCGTGACAGGAAACGGCGCAAAACGCAATGTGGTCACACCTCAATTTCGCAGTGAAGAATGACCCTTTTCCGGCAAAGTGCCTAGCTCTAGTTTTTTAACCCTAGCTCTGCGGGCACCTTGGGAAACCTAGCAAACCTATACATTTTTGAAAACTAGACACCCAGGGAAATCCAGGATGGGGTGACTTGACTGCCTCCCAACAGGGTCTGTTACCCAGAATCCCTTGCAAACCTAAAAATTTGTTAAACAAAACATATTTTCTCCACATTTCTGTGGTGGAAAGTTCCGAAATCTTTGTGGATCCACAAATTTCCATCCACCCCGCGTTCCCCAAAGTCTTACGAGAAAAATGGTACCTCAGTTGTGCGGGTCGGCCTAGTGCCCGTGACAGGAAACGGCGCAATATGCAACGTGGTCACACCTCAATTTCGCAGTGAAAAATGACCCTTTTTTGGCAAAGTGTCTAGGTCTAGTTTTTGAACCCTAGCTCTGCGGGCACCTTGGAAAACCTAGCAAACCTATACATTTTTGAAAACTAGACACCCAGGGGAATCTAGGATGGGGTGACTTGACTGCCTCCCACCAGGGTCTGTTACCCAGAATCCCTTGCAAACCTAAAAAATTGTCAAAAAAAACAAATTTTCCAAAATTTCTGTGGTGGAAAGTTCCGGAATCTGCGTGGATCCACAAATTTCAACACACCCCGCGTTCCCCAAAGTCTTATGAGAAAAATGGTACCTCACTTGTGCAGGTCGGCCTAGTGCCCGCGTCAGGAAACGACGCAAAACGCAATGTGGTCACACCTCAATTTCGCAGTGAAAAATGACCCTTTTTTGGCAAAGTGTCTAGGTCTAGTTTTTGAACCCTAGCTCTGCGGGCACCTTGGGAAACCTAGCAAACCTATACATTTTTGAAAACTAGACACCCAGGGGAATACAGGATGGGATGACTTGACTGCCTCCCACCAGGGTCTGTTACCCAGAATCCCTTGCAAACCTAAAACATTGTCAAAAAAAACATATTTTCTCCATATTTCTGTGGTGGAAAGTTCCGGAATCTTCGTGGATCCACAAATTTCCACCCACCGCGCGTTCCCCAAAGTCTTACAAGAAAAACAGTGCCTCACTTGTGCGGGTCGGCCTAGTGACCGCGACAGGAAACGGCGCAAAACGCAATCTGGTCACACCTCAATTTCGCAGTGAAGAATGACCCTTTTCTGGCAAAGTGCCTAGCTCTAGTTTTTTAACCCTAGCTCTGCGGGCACCTTGGGAAACCTAGCAAACCTATACATTTTTTAAAACAAGACACCCAGGGGAATCCAGGATGGGGTGACTTGACTGCCTCCCAACAGGGTCTGTTACCCAGAATCCCTTGCAAACCTAAAAATTTGTTAAACAAAACATATTTTCTCCACATTTCTGTGGTGGAAAGTTCCGAAATCTTTGTGGATCCACAAATTTCCATCCACCCCGCGTTCCCCAAAGTCTTACGAGAAAAATGGTACCTCAGTTGTGCGGGTCGGCCTAGTGCCCGTGACAGGAAACGGCGCAAAATGCAACGTGGTCACATCTCAATATTGCAGTGAAAAACTGACCCTTTTTTGGCAAAGTGTCTAGGTCTAGTTTTTGAACCCTAGCTCTGCGGGCACCTTGTGAAACTTAGCAAACCTATAAATTTTTGAAAACTAGATACCCAGTAGAATCCAGGATAGGGTGACTTGACTGCCTCCCACCAGGGTCTGTTACCCAAAATCCCTTGCAAACCTAAATATTGTCCAAAAAAACAAATTTTCCCCACATTTCTGTGGTGGAAAATTCCGGAATCTGCGTGGATCCACAAATTTCCACCCACCCCGCATTCCTCAAAGTCTTACGGGTAAAACGGCACCTCACTTGTGTGGGTCGGCCTAGTGCCCGCAACAGGAAACGGCGCAAAACGCAACATGGTCACACCTCAATTTCGCAGTGAAAAATGACCCGTTTTCGGCAAAGTGCCTAGCTCTAGTTTTTTAACCCTAGCTCTACGGGCACCTTGGAAAACCTAGCAAACCTATACATTTTTGAAAACTAGACACCCAGGGGAATCCAGGATGGGGTGACTTGACTGCCTCCCACCAGGGTTTGTTATCCAGAATCCCTTGCAAACCTAAAAAAATTGTCAAAAAAAACAAATTTTCCAAAATTTCTGTGGTGGAAAGTTCCGGAATCTGCGTGGATCCACAAATTTCAACACACCCCGCATTCCCCAAAGCCTTATGAGAAAAATGGTACCTCACTTGTGCGGGTCGGCCTAGTGCCCGCGGCAGGAAACGGCACAAAATGCAACGTGGTCACACCTCAATTTCGCAGTGAAAAATGACCCTTTTTTGGCAAAGTGTCTAGGTCTAGTTTTTGAACCCTAGCTCTGCGGGCACCTTGGGAAACCTAGCACAACTATACATTTTTGAAAACTAGACACCCAGGGGAATCCAGTATGGGGTGACTTGACTGCCTCCGACCAGGGTCTGTTACCCAGAATCCCTTGCAAACCTAAAACATTGTCAAAAAAACCATATTTTCTCCACATTTCTGTGGTGAAAAGTTCCGGAATCTTCGTGGATCCACAAATTTCCACCCACCGCGCGTTCCCCAAAGTCTTACAAGAAAAACGGTGCCTCACTTGTGCGGGTCGGCCTAGTGACCGTGACAGGAAACGGCGCAAAACGCAATGTGGTCACACCTCAATTTCGCAGTGAAGAATGACCCTTTTCCGGCAAAGTGCCTAGCTCTAATTTTTTAACCCTAGCTCTGCGGGCACCTTGGGAAACCTAGCAAACCTATACATTTTTGAAAACTAGACACCCAGTAGAATCCAGGATGGGGTGACTTGACTGCCTCCCAACAGGGTCTGTTACCCAAAATCCCTTGCAAACCTAAATATTGTCCAAAAAAACAAATTTTCCCCACATTTCTGTGGTGGAAAGTTCCGGAATCTGCGTGGATCCACAAATTTCCACCCACCCCGCGTTCCTCAAAGTCTTACGAGTAAAACGGCACCTCACTTGTGTGGGTCGGCCTAGTGCCCGCAACAGGAAACGGCGCAAAACGCAACGTGGTCACACCTCAATTTCGCAGTGAAAAATGACCCTTTTTCGGCAAAGTGCCTAGCTCTAGTTTTTTAACCCTAGCTCTACGGGCACCTTGAAAAACCTAGCAAACCTATACATTTTTGAAAACTAGACACCCAGGGGAATCCAGGATGGGGTGACTTGACTGCCTCCCACCAGGGTTTGTTACCCAGAATCCCTTGCAAACCTAAAACATTGTCAAAAAAAACAAATTTTCCAAAATTTCTGTGGTGGAAAGTTCCGGAATCTGCGTGGATCCACAAATTTCAACACACCCCGCGTTCCCCAAAGCCTTATGAGAAAAATGGTACCTCACTTGTGCAGGTCGGCCTAGTGCCCGCGGCAGGAAACGGCGCAAAACGCAATGTGGTCACACCTCTATTTCGCAGTGAAAAATGACCCTTTTTTGGCAAAGTGTCTAGGTCTAGTTTTTGAACCCTAGCTCTGCGGGCACCTTGGAAAACCTAGCAAACCTATACATTTTTGAAAACTAGACACCCAGGGGAATCTAGGATGGGGTGACTTGACTGCCTCCCACCAGGGTCTGTTACCCAGAATCCCTTGCAAACCTAAAAAATTGTCAAAAAAAACAAATTTTCCAAAATTTCTGTGGTGGAAAGTTCCGGAATCTGCGTGGATCCACAAATTTCAACACACCCCGCGTTTCCCAAAGTCTTACGAGTAAAACGGTACCTCACTTGTGTGGGTCGGCCTAGTGCCCGCAACAGGAAACGGCGCAAAACGCAACGTGGTCACACCTCAATTTCGCAGTGAAGAATGACCCTTTTCCGGCAAAGTGCCTAGCTCTAGTTTTTTAACCCTAGCTCTGTGGGCACTTTGGGAAACCTAGCAAACCTATACATTTTTGAAAACTAGACACCCAGGGGAATCCAGGATGGGGTGACTTGACTGCCTCCCAACAGGGTCTGTTACCCAGAATCCCTTGCAAACCTAAAAAATTGTTAAACAAAACATATTTTCTCCACATTTCTGTGGTGGAAAGTTCCGGAATCTGCGTGGATCCACAAATTTCAACCCACCCGGCGTTCCCCAAAGTCTTACGAGAAAAACGGTACCTCACTTGTGCGGGTCGGTCTAGTGTCCGTGGCAGGAAACGGCGCAAAACACAACATGGTCACACCTCAATTTCGCAGTGAAAAATGACCCTTTTTCGGCAAAGTGCCTAGCTCTAGTTTTTTAACCCTAGCTCTACGGGCACCTTGGAAAACCTAGCAAACCTATACATTTTTGAAAACTAGACACCCAGGGGAATCCAGGATGGGGTGACTTGACTGCCTCCCACCAGGGTTTGTTACCCAGAATCCCTTGCAAACCTAAAAAAATTGTCAAAAAAAACAAATTTTCCAAAATTTCTGTGGTGGAAAGTTCCGGAATCTGCGTGGATCCACAAATTTCAACACACCCCGCATTCCCCAAAGCCTTATGAGAAAAATGGTTCCTCACTTGTGCGGGTCGGCCTAGTGCCCGCGGCAGGAAACGGCACAAAATGCAACGTGGTCACACCTCAATTTCGCAGTGAAAAATGACCCTTTTTTGGCAAAGTGTCTAGGTCTAGTTTTTGAACCCTAGCTCTGCGGGCACCTTGGAAAACCTAGCAAACCTATACATTTTTGAAAACTAGACACCCAGGGGAATCTAGGATGGGGTGACTTGACTGCCTCCCACCAGGGTCTGTTACCCAGAATCCCTTGCAAACCTAAAAAATTGTCAAAAAAAAACAAATTTTCCAAAATGTCTGTGGTGGAAAGTTCCGGAATCTGCGTGGATCCATAAATTTCAACACACCCCGCATTCCCCAAAGTCTTATGAGAAAAATGGTACCTCACTTGTGCAGGTCGGCCTAGTGCCCGCGGCAGGAAACGACGCAAAACGCAATGTGGTCACACCTCAATTTCGCAGTGAAAAATGACCCTTTTTTGGCAAAGTGTCTAGGTCTAGTTTTTGAACCCTAGCTCTGCGGGCACCGTGGGAAACCTAGCAAACCTATACATTTTTGAAAACTAGACACCCAGGGGAATCTAGGATGGGGTGACTTGACTGCCTCCCACCAGGGTCTGTTACCCAGAATCCCTTGCAAACCTAAAACATTGTCAAAAAAAACATATTTTCTCCACATTTCTGTGGTGAAAAGTTCCGGAATCTTCGTGGATCCACAAATTTCCACCCACCGCGCGTTCCCCAAAGTCTTACAAGAAAAACGGTGCCTCACTTGTGCGGGTCGGCCTAGTGACCGCGACAGGAAACGGCGCAAAACGCAATGTGGTCACACCTCAATTTCGCAGTGAAGAATGACCCTTTTCCGGCAAAGTGCCTAGCTCTAATGTTTTAACCCTAGCTCTGCGGGCACCTTGGGAAACCTAGCAAACCTATACATTTTTGAAAACTAGACACCCAGTAGAATCCAGGATGGGGTGACTTGACTGCCTCCCAACAGGGTCTGTTACCCAAAATCCCTTGCAAACCTAAATATTGTCCAAAAAAACAAATTTTCCCCACATATCTGTGGTGGAAAGTTCCGGAATCTGCGTGGATCCACAAATTTCCACCCACCCCGCGTTCCTCAAAGTCTTACGAGTAAAACGGCACCTCACTTGTGTGGGTCGGCCTAGTGCCCGCAACAGGAAACGGCGCAAAACGCAACGTGGTCACACCTCAATTTCGCAGTGAAAAATGACCCTTTTTCGGCAAAGTGCCTAGCTCTAGTTTTTTAACCCTAGCTCTACGGGCACCTTGAAAAACCTAGCAAACCTATACATTTTTGAAAACTAGACACCCAGGGGAATCCAGGATGGGGTGACTTGACTGCCTCCCACCAGGGTTTGTTACCCAGAATCCCTTGCAAACCTAAAACATTGTCAAAAAAAACAAATTTTCCAAAATTTCTGTGGTGGAAAGTTCCGGAATCTGCGTGGATCCACAAATTTCAACACACCCCGCGTTCCCCAAAGCCTTATGAGAAAAATGGTACCTCACTTGTGCAGGTCGGCCTAGTGCCCGCGGCAGGAAACGGCGCAAAACGCAATGTGGTCACACCTCTATTTCGCAGTGAAAAATGACCCTTTTTTGGCAAAGTGCCTAGCTCTAGTTTTTTAACCCTAGCTCTACGGGCACCTTGAAAAACCTAGCAAACCTATACATTTTTGAAAACTAGACACCCAGGGGAATCCAGGATGGGGTGACTTGACTGCCTCCCACCAGGGTTTGTTACCCAGAATCCCTTGCAAACCTAAAACATTGTCCAAAAAAACACATTTTCCCCACATTTCTGTGGTGGAAAGTTCCGGAATCTGCATGGATCCACAAATTTACACCCACCCCACATTCCTCAAAGTCTTACGAGTAAAACAGTACCTCACTTGTGTGGGTCGGCCTAGTGCCCGCAACAGGAAACGGCGCAAAACGCAACATGGTCACACCTCAATTTCGCAGTGAAAAATGACCCTTTTTTGGCAAAGTGTCTAGGTCTAGTTTTTGAACCCTAGCTCTGTTGGCACCTTGGGAAACCTAGCAAAACTATATATTTTTGAAAACTAGACACCCAGGGAAATCCAGGATGGGGTGACTTGACTGCCTCCCACCAGGGTCTGTTACCCAGAATCCCTTGCAAACCTAAACAATTGTAAAAAAAAGACATTTCCCCCACATTTATGTGGTGGAAAGTTCCAGAATCTTCATGGATCCACAAATTTCCACCCACCGCACGTTCCCCAAAGTCTTACGAGAAAACGGTGCCTCACTTTTGCGGGTCGGCCTAGTGACCGCGACAGGAAACGGCGCAAAACGCAACGTGGTCACACCTCAATTTCGCAGTGAAGAATGACCCTTTTTCGGCAAAGTGCCTAGCTCTAGTTTTTTAACCCTAGCTCTGCGGGCACCTTGGGAAACCTAGCAAACCTATACATTTTTGAAAACTAGACACCCAGGGGAATCCAGGATGGGGTGACTTGACTGCCTCCCACCAGGGTCTGTTACCTAGAATCCCTTGCAAACCTAAAAAATTGTAAAAAAAAACACATTTTCCCCACATTTCTGTGGTGGAAAGTTCCGGAATCTGCGTGGATCCACAAATTTCAACCCACCCCGCGTTCCCCAAAGTCTTACGAGTAAAACAGTACCACACTTGTGTGGGTCGGCCTAGTGCCCGCAACAGGAAACGGCGCAAAATGCAACGTGGTCACACCTCAATTTCGCAGTGAAAAATGACCCTTTTTTGGCAAAGTGTCTAGGTCTAGTTTTTGAACCCTAGCTCTGCGGGCACCTTGGGAAACCTAGCAAACCTATACATTTTTTAATACTAGACACCCAGGGGAATCCAGCATGGGGTGACTTGACTGCCTCCCAACAGGGTCTGTTACCCAGAATCCTGTCAGGAATCACGGGAGGTTTCCTCCCTCTAACTCCACTGTGGCTACTATTTTTGCTTTACAAAACCATTCAAGCACAAACGACCTCTTTAGCTGGAGCAATTGCTGGCATCGCAGAAATTCCAACATGGCTGCCAATTATCCAATACTGCAACAGCATACCGCTGTTTTGCAGTCTAGTGTTTTCTGTATCAACTGCCTGAGGAATGTTCTTCAACATTCCTCGGTGCACTTCACTGAGGAATTCATGAGAGGAACACCTGTTTACAAGCGTCGTGGAAGATAGTTAGGGTAGAAGCGTTCACTCGGGGTTAGTAAGCGCCGGTCTACATACACTTCAGGAAAACAGGTCAGCCTAATTCATTCTTGTTAAAATAATATTGTCTGAGAGAAAAAATATCGAGTTCATAAAAGATTTTACAGTTGTTAGAAAATTCTAAACTACTAATTATAGAGTAGGTTTATAGGTGATGAATATTATTGGCAAGCACAGTAATTTCTGATCTGACTAGAGTATTCAAGTGCGAGCGTTATCTATTCAGACGCTGCACTTGACTGGGAAATCCCTTCGTAGCATACAATGTAATTCCTAGGAACAAAGACTCCGGTTAAGCTCTCGTCAACATTGTTTCAGAGCTCTAACCGGCACCCCTTGAAACCGCCAGTTGGAGGCTTCCGCTGACGTGTTCTAAATTTAGCCTGTCAAGTATTCCATAAACTCGACGCTGGCTTTTCTCATGTAGCGTGACACAGAAATCAGGCATTCACGCTAACCGAGGAAATGCGGTCTCGAGCAAGTTAAAAGAAAAAGAAACTAACACGAGGCTAACTTCATTAGCACTCCGTTTTCGATTCTTGAAGAAGGAGTCATTCTCACGCGGTTGCGTAAAATAAACGCGTGCATTAAAAATCTCAATTCCGAATAGCGGAAGAACCAAAAAGAATTTCGCTACATGTATTTATAGGAGGCAGTAATCGGGTTACAGGTCTAAAACTCAATTAAGGAAAAAATAACTAAAAAGACAGCTGACATAACGGAGAACCCTTCTCCCTGATTTCATAATCACTGACCTCCAAGAATCAATCATCCAGAGACTAATATACCAGGCTTCACCAGTTTCTAACCTCGTGAGTGGAGAGAAGGAACAAGAAAGACATATTGCATCACAACCATACCTATAGTTAGCGACATACTCACCCTATTTTTCTCACTCCCTTTTAGTGCAGAATCAAGCAGGGAGACAGCCTGTAAAAGAAACAGAGTGAAGACTTCACTTGGTGTAAAATATCGCACAAGAGAAGTAAGAAGAGTAGCAAGCTCCAAAAGCCTTCCTGGTAAGATAAGTTATCTATAGATTAAAATACAGTAAGTTAAACAGAAGTACAGATTTTAAATTGCATAAAAATGTTTTAGCCAGAAGACCAGAAAGAAGACCGATAGAAGACGTAGCAGGCCTGGCAGAGTTTTTGGAGCTGTCTCTTCTCGTCCCATTCCCCTTTTCCCTTCTTTGGAACTTACCTGCTAGGAGTCCTAGTATCCGGCGGGAAGTTCCGAGCGGGGCATAGGGGGCTTAGCATCATTCTGCTCCTGTGCTTCCTTATGCAAGTTGGTAGCAACCTCTGACAGAGTGAAGTGCCCACGTTGGTACTAGCACCCGAGCAGAATGGCAGAAGGCTTAGATCTAAAGAGGCTAAGCGACATTCTGAGCAATATACAAAGGGATTTGGAGGCAGTCAGGGAGGATAATAAGGCGTTAAGACAGGAGATGATAACCTTTAAGATAGGAGCTTCAGGTCAAGGAATTAGTCAGGGTACCACATCCTCTGGAACTCTAAATCCCAACCCAAGCACATCGTCTTTTGCCCCCACACAAGTCATACACTCCTTGTCCCCAGTAATTCCCCTAGCCCCACCAGAAAGATTTAATGGAGACCCACAGAAGGCCCAAATTTTTTTAACTCAATGTTCACTCCACTTTATGTGTCGCCCCACGATATTTCCCGATGCCCAGTCCAGGGTGGCATTCATGTTATCCTACCTCAGCGGGGATGCAGCTTCATGGTCCATGCCATTAGTAACCAAAGATGATCCAATTCTATATAATTTGGATGATTTCAGGAAAGAATTCCTTCGAATATTTGACCGGAGAACAGCTTCCCAGGCTTCAGATAATGAGCTCTTAGAGTTGAGACAGGGAAACAAGGAACTCGTAACTTATCTAGCTCAGTTCAATAAGTTAGTAGTGGAAACCAGCTGGCCCGAAGATAAACAAGCGGCAGTGTTTTATAGGGGATTACGAGAAGAATTGAAAGACGCCTTATCGCAAATTCCAAATCGCCCTACCGACATCTCAGCATTGGTGGACTTGACATTGGAAATCGACTATAGGCTAAGTGAACGAAAGGGTGAACGAAGAAGAGAGTTTAGATCTAGTGTCCCACGTTTCGACCGAACCAAAACGGAACCTGTTCGGTCGGCAGAAAATGCTTCAGGAACAGAGCCTATGCAAATTGGAGTCGTTAGAGGCCCGCTCACGAAAGAAGAAAAAGAGAAAAGAAGATTAAACAAACTATGCCTATACTGTGGAGGAAGCGGGCATTTTGTCAAAAATTGTCTAAAAAGACCCAAGTTACCGACAAAGGAGAAGGGAAACTAGAGGCACCACAGGTAAGCGGAGTTGGACCTGTGGATGCGAATGGAGCAACAACTCCAAACACTCACCAGTTGGCGAACACCTTACAAGTTTCTTCACCCCATTTGTTTATGACAGTCACACTAAAATTCCGAGGGAACATTTTGAATGGAGTGGCTGTCATGGTGGATTCTGGAGCAACCGGGAATTTTTGTGACCACAAATTCGCAGACCAAATTGGATTGCAAGCAGTCAAAAAGGAAAAAGTGGAAAAGGTCCGCGCAGTGGATGGTACGGAGTTAACTTCTGGGCCAATTACTAGCCACACTGAAGCAGTACATATGACCACAATCGAAGGACATCAAGAGACATTGCAGTTTAACTTGATCAACGCCCCCCAATTTCAATTGATTGTAGGACTTCCATGGTTAACCGAACATAACCCTTTGATTGATTGGGGAGCCCGAACAATTCAAATGAATTCTGAATATTGTATGGAACACTGTTTTGCAGAATGGGCTAATCATAGGGAGGCCGGAGTGGTTACGCCGTTGTGTACTAATGGCAGTTCTGTATGTGCGATTCAAACAATGGAGATACCAGAAGCATATCAAGATTTTGCAGACGTTTTCGATGAAATCAAGGCAGAAACGCTACCACCTCACAGGCCCTATGACTGCAAAATTGATCTAGAACCTGGTGCCAACTTACCTTGCAGCAGAATATACGCCTTAACTGAGAAAGAGAATACCCATTTGAAGGAGTATCTAGCAAAAAATTTGGAGAACGGTTTTATCAGACCATCCCAGTCCCCAGTCTCTTCCCCCCTTTTCTTTGTTCCGAAGAAAGGAGGAGATCTTCGGACTTGCATTGACTTTAGGGCCATCAACAGAATCACAGTAAAAAACCGATACCCATTACCTCTTATATCAGTACTGATTGATCAAGTGAAGGAAGCTAAAATCTACACTCGTTTGGATCTCCGAGGAGCGTACCATCTCATTAGACTTCGAGAAGGCGACGAGTGGAAGACTGCGTTCAGGACCAAATTTGGACTTTACGAGTACTTGGTGATGCCATATGGTCTCTGTAACGCACCCGCGGCCTTCCAGTATTTCATCAACGATGTGTTAAGTGACTTCATTGATCAATGTGTCATAGTCTATATCGATGACATTCTGATATATTCCCATTCGACCGTTGAACATCAGGACCAGGTTAGAGCCGTGTTGCAACGCCTACGTGAGAACTCGCTCTACGTAAAATTGGAAAAATGTCTATTCAACACCGATACTGTGGAGTTTTTGGGCTTTGTGTTGTCCCCTAATGGAGTTCAAATGGATGAACAGAAGGTGCGAGCAATAACTGATTGGAAATCCCCTACTTGTATCAAGGAAGTTCAAAGTTTTATCGGATTTTCAAATTTTTACAGAAGATTCATTCATGGGTTCTCTTCCAAAATTTTGCCATTGACTCGTCTCTTGAAAAAAGGTGTTTCCTTCCAATGGTCTGCAGAAGCGGAACAAGCCTTCCAGTCGATGAAGAACAGCTTTATCACAGCACCAGTGTTACTCCATGCGGATCCTTCTGAACCCTTCTATTTGGAAACGGATGCTTCAGATCTAGCCATTGGAGGAATACTTTCTCAGAGGCACAAAGACACGGGGCAGTTGCATCCAGTGGCCTTTCGTTCCCGCAAACTCAACCCTGCGGAATGCAACTATACAATCACTGAAAAGGAACTCCTGGCCATTAAGGATGCCTTCAAAGATTGGAGGCATTACTTAATGGGGGCTAAACACACTGTCACCGTGTTCACAGACCACCGCAATTTGAAGTTTTTACGTTCAGCTCGCACTCTGACTCCACGCCAGTTGCGTTGGTCCCTGTACTTCGCGGATTTTGATTTCGTTATCACCTTCCGTCCGGGATCAAAAAACGGGAAGGCTGATGTTCTTTCCAGATTGGATACCGAAAACCAAACGCCACTCATTGAAAATCAGCAAATCATTCCAGAAGAAAAATTCATCGGACTTATCGCAGTGGAACCGTTTGAGCAGCTTGTTCGTGATTCATTGTCGAATTGGGATATAGAGACCTGGGCCTCTGAGGATCCACTTCGCTCCATCCGCCATGGCCTCCCTTACCACGGTTCCACTCTGTATTTACCCACTAAAGAACTTCAACTGAAAGCAATGCAGGAATGCCATGACAACCCTCTGGCTGGCCACAAGGGCATTTTTAAAACTGAAGATTTACTCAAACGAAGTTTTTGGTGGCCATTCATGTGCCGCGATGCTCGTCAATATGTTCTAAGTTGTGAGCTGTGTGCACGAGGTAAATCTGATAGGCAAGCTCCCAAAGGTTTATTACAACCCATGCCCACTCCTCCATATCCCTGGCACACGGTTTCCCTTGATTTAATTGTTGATTTACCTTCATCTCAGGGCTACGACACCATTTTGGTAGTGGTGGACACCTTCAGTAAAATGGCGCACTTTGTCCCTTTCAAAGGTACACCCACTTCTAAACAATTGGCACACCTTTTCAACCAACATATAATTCGCCTTCACGGTATTCCTAAAGTCCTCATTTCGGATAGGGGTTCCCAGTTTCTCTCACATTTTTGGAAGGCTTATATCAAGGGCCTCCACATTGATCATCGTTACTCTACTAGTTTTCACCCAGAAACTGATGGGCAGACTGAACGTGTCAATCAGGAACTTGAACAACACCTTCGCTTATATTTGATTGACGACGAGGGCGACTGGCCTAATCATTTATGGACTGCTGAGTATGCTTACAATAATGCACTCAATGTCTCTACTGGTTACTCCCCCTTTTTTATCAATTCAGGCAGACACCCGACTTCCTATGCTAATTTTGACAATGCTACCACTCCCGCCATCGGAGACATTGCCCAACAGTTCACTAGGATTCACCACACTGTAACTCAGAATTTAACAACTGCTAAAACCCGTTACAAACACTTTGCTGATCGTAAACGAAAACAGGCTCCTGAACTTCAGGTGGGAGAATTAGTCTGGTTGTGCACAAAAAACCTCAGACTCAAGGGTCCACGTAAATTCCAGCCCCGTTTCATGGGTCCTTATCCCATTGAGAAGGTCATTAATCCTGTCACTTATCGACTAGCTCTCCCTGGTTCTACCAAATTCCATCCAGTCTTCCATGTTTCTCTACTGAAACCAGTTCACCCAGGGTTGCGTAGGTCTTTTCCTCCTGATCCTTTCACCTTACATGGTGAGCCTGAGTATGAAGTCAAACGGATCTTAGATTCTAAATTCATCCATAATGACCTTTTTTATCTTATTGACTGGAAAGGTTATGGTCCGGATGAACGCTCTTGGGTAAAGAATACTGATGTCCATGCTCCTCGTCTAATTAAAGCATTCCATGCCAAATTCCCTGCTAAACCTCATCTGGAGGAAACCCCGTTGGGAGGGGGTACTGTCAGGAATCACGGGAGGTTTCCTCCCTCTAACTCCACTGTGGCTACTATTTTTGCTTTACAAAACCATTCAAGCACAAACGACCTCTTTAGCTGGAGCAATTGCTGGCATCGCAGAAATTCCAACATGGCTGCCAATTATCCAATACTGCAACAGCATACCGCTGTTTAGCAGTCTAGTGTTTTCTGTATCAACTGCCTGAGGAATGTTCTTCAACATTCCTCGGTGCACTTCACTGAGGAATTCATGAGAGGAACACCTGTTTACAAGCGTCGTGGAAGATAGTTAGGGTAGAAGCGTTCACTCGGGGTTAGTAAGCGCCGGTCTACATACACTTCAGGAAAACAGGTCAGCCTAATTCATTCTTGTTAAAATAATATTGTCTGAGAGAAAAAATATCGAGTTCATAAAAGATTTTACAGTTGTTAGAAAATTCTAAACTACTAATTATAGAGTAGGTTTATAGGTGATGAATATTATTGGCAAGCACAGTAATTTCTGATCTGACTAGAGTATTCAAGTGCGAGCGTTATCTATTCAGACGCTGCACTTGACTGGGAAATCCCTTCGTAGCATACAATGTAATTCCTAGGAACAAAGACTCCGGTTAAGCTCTCGTCAACATTGTTTCAGAGCTCTAACCGGCACCCCTTGAAACCGCCAGTTGGAGGCTTCCGCTGACGTGTTCTAAATTTAGCCTGTCAAGTATTCCATAAACTCGACGCTGGCTTTTCTCATGTAGCGTGACACAGAAATCAGGCATTCACGCTAACCGAGGAAATGCGGTCTCGAGCAAGTTAAAAGAAAAAGAAACTAACACGAGGCTAACTTCATTAGCACTCCGTTTTCGATTCTTGAAGAAGGAGTCATTCTCACGCGGTTGCGTAAAATAAACGCGTGCATTAAAAATCTCAATTCCGAATAGCGGAAGAACCAAAAAGAATTTCGCTACATGTATTTATAGGAGGCAGTAATCGGGTTACAGGTCTAAAACTCAATTAAGGAAAAAATAACTAAAAAGACAGCTGACATAACGGAGAACCCTTCTCCCTGATTTCATAATCACTGACCTCCAAGAATCAATCATCCAGAGACTAATATACCAGGCTTCACCAGTTTCTAACCTCGTGAGTGGAGAGAAGGAACAAGAAAGACATATTGCATCACAACCATACCTATAGTTAGCGACATACTCACCCTATTTTTCTCACTCCCTTTTAGTGCAGAATCAAGCAGGGAGACAGCCTGTAAAAGAAACAGAGTGAAGACTTCACTTGGTGTAAAATATCGCACAAGAGAAGTAAGAAGAGTAGCAAGCTCCAAAAGCCTTCCTGGTAAGATAAGTTATCTATAGATTAAAATACAGTAAGTTAAACAGAAGTACAGATTTTAAATTGCATAAAAATGTTTTAGCCAGAAGACCAGAAAGAAGACCGATAGAAGACGTAGCAGGCCTGGCAGAGTTTTTGGAGCTGTCTCTTCTCGTCCCATTCCCCTTTTCCCTTCTTTGGAACTTACCTGCTAGGAGTCCTAGTATCCGGCGGGAAGTTCCGAGCGGGGCATAGGGGGCTTAGCATCATTCTGCTCCTGTGCTTCCTTATGCAAGTTGGTAGCAACCTCTGACAAATCCCTTGCAAACCTAAAAAATTGTTAAACAAAACATATTTTCTCCACATTTCTGTGGTGGAAAGTTCCGAAATCTGTGTGTTTCCACAAATTTCCATCCACCCCGCGTTCCCCAAAGTCTTACGAGAAAAATGGTACCTCAGTTGTGCGGGTCGGCCTAGTGCCCGCAACAGGAAACGGCGCAAGATGCAACGTGGTCACATCTCAATATCGCAGTGAAAAATTACCCTTTTTTGGCAAAGTGTCTAGGTCTAGTTTTTGAACCCTAGCTCTGCGGGCACCTTGGGAAACCTAGCAAACCTATACATTTTTAAAAACTAGACACCCAATAGAATCCAGGATGGGGTGACTTGACTGCCTCCCACCAGGGTCTGTTACCCAAAATCCCATGCAAACCTAAAAATGTGTTAAACAAAACAGATTTTCTCCACATTTCCGTGGTGGAAAGTTCCGAAATCTTTTTGGATCCACTAATTTCCATCCACCCCGCGTTCCCCAAAGTCTTACGAGAAAAATGGTACCTCAGTTGTGCGGGTCGGCCTAGTGCCCGTGACAGGAAACGGCGCAAAATGCAACGTGGTCACATCTCAATATTGCAGTGAAAAACTGACCCTTTTTTGGCAAAGTGTCTAGGTCTAGTTTTTGAACCCTAGCTCTGCGGGCATCTTGTGAAACCTAGCAAACCTATACATTTTTGAAAACTATACACCCAGTAGAATCCAGGATGGGGTGACTTGACTGCCTCCCACCAGGGTCTGTTACCCAAAATCCCTTGCAAACCTAAATATTGTCCAAAAAAACACATTTTCCCCACATTTCTGTGGTGGAAAGTTCCGGAATCTGCGTGGATCCACAAATTTCCAGCCACCCCGCGTTCCTCAACGTCTTACGAGTAAAACGGCACCACACTTGTGTGGGTCGGCCTAGTGCCCGCAACAGGAAACGGCGCAAAACGCAACGTGGTCACACCTCAATTTCGCAGTGAAAAATGACCCTTTTTCGGCAAAGTGCCTAGCTCTAGTTTTTTAACCCTAGCTCTACGGGCACCTTGGAAAACCTAGCAAACCTATACATTTTTGAAAACTAGACACCCAGGGGAATCCAGGATGGGGTGACTTGACTGCCTCCCACCAGGGTTTGTTACCCAGAATCCCTTGCAAACCTAAAAAATTGTCAAAAAACCCAAATTTTCCAAAATTTCTGTGGTGGAAAGTTCCGAAATCTGCGTGGATCCACAAATTTCAACACACCCCGCGTTCCCCAAAGCCTTATGAGAAAAATGGTACCTCACTTGTGCAGGTCGGCCTAGTGCCCGCGGCAGGAAACGGCGCAAAACGCAATGTGGTCACACCTCAATTTCGCAGTGAAAAATGACCCTTTTTTGGCAAAGTGTCTAGGTCTAGTTTTTGAACCCTAGCTCTGCGGGCACCTTGGAAAACCTAGCAAACCTATACATTTTTGAAAACTAGACACCCAGGGGAATCTAGGATGGGGTGACTTGACTGCCTCCCACCAGGGTCTGTTACCCAGAATCCCTTGCAAACCTAAAAAATTGTCAAAAAAACCAAATTTTCCAAAGTTTCTGTGGTGGAAAGTTCCGGAATCTGTGTGGATCCACAAATTTCAACACACCCCGTGTTCCCCAAAGTCTTATGAGAAAAATGGTACCTCACTTGTGCAGGTCGGCCTAGTGCCCGCGGCAGGAAACGGCGCAAAACGCAATGTGGTCACACCTCAATTTCGCAGTGAAAAATGACCCTTTTTTGGCAAAGTGTTAAGGTCTAGTTTTTGAACCCTAGCTCTGCGGGCACCTTGGGAAACCTAGCAAAACTATACATTTTTGAAAACTAGACACCCAGGGGAATCCAGGATGGGGTGACTTGACTGCCTCCGACCAGGGTCTGTTACCAAGAATCCCTTGCAAACCTAAACAATTGTAAAAAAAATACATTTCCCCCACATTTCTGTGGTGGAAAGTTCCGTAATCTGCGTGGATCCACAAATTTCCACCCACCGCGCGTTCCCCTAAGTCTTACGAGAAAAACGGTACCTCAATTGTGCGGGTCGGCCTAGTGACCGCGACAGGAAACGGCGCAAAACGCAACGTGGTCACACCTCAATTTCGCAGTTAAGAATGACCCTTTTTCAGCAAAGTGCCTAGCTCTAGTTTTTTAAACCTAGCTCTGCGGGCACCTTGGGAAACCTAGCAAACCTATACATTTTTGAAAACTAGACACCTAGGGGAATACAGGATGGCGTGACTTGACTGCCTCCCACCAGGGTCTGTTACCCAGAATCCCTTGCAAACCTAAAAAATTGTCAAAAAAAACATATTTTCTCCACATTTCTGTGGTGGAAAGTTCCGGAATCTTCGTGGATCCACAAATTTCCACCCACCGCGTGTTCCCCAAAGTCTTACAAGAAAAATGGTGCCTCACTTGTGCGGGTCGGCCTAGTGACCGCGACAGGAAACGGCGCAAAATGCAATGTGGTCACACCTCAATTTCGCAGTGAAGAATGACCCTTTTCCGGCAAAGTGCCTAGCTCTAGTTTTTTAACCCTAGCTCTGTAGGCACTTTGGGAAACCTAGCAAACCTATACATTTTTGAAAACTAGACACCCAGGGGAATCCAGGATGGGGTGACTTGACTGCCTCCCAACAGGGTCTGTTACCCAGAATCCCTTGCAAACCTAAAAAATTGTTAAACAAAACATATTTTCTCCACATTTCTGTGGTGGAAAGTTCCGGAATCTGCGTGGATCCACAAATTTCAACCCACCCGGCGTTCCCCAAAGTCTTAAGAGAAAAACGGTACCTCACTTGTGCGGGTCGGTCTAGTGTCCGTGGCAGGAAACGGCGCAAAACGCAACATGGTCACACCTCAATTTCGCAGTGAAAAATGACCCTTTTTTGGCATAGTGTCTAGGTCTAGTTTTTGAACCCTAGCTCTGCGGGCACCTTGGGAAACCTAGCAAACCTATACATTTTTTAATACTAGACACCCAGGGGAATCCAGGATGGGGTGACTTGACTGCCTCCCAACAGGGTCTGTTACCCAGAATCCCTTGCAAACCTAAACATTTTTTTTAAAAAGCCACATTATCCAAAATTTCTGTGGTGGAATGTTCCGGAATCTGCGTGGATCCACAAATTTCAACCCACCCCGCGTTCCCCAAAGTCTTACGAGAAAAATTGTACCTCACTTGTGTGGGTCGGCCTAGTGCCCGCGACAGGAAACGGCGCAAAATGCAACGTGGTCACATCTCAATATCGCATTGAAAAATGACCCTTCTTTGGCAAAGTGCCTAGCTCTAGTTTTTGAACCCTAGCTCTGCAGGAACCTTGGGAAACCTAGCAAATCTATACATTTTTGGAAAGTAGAAACACAGGGGAATCCAGGATGGGGTGACTTGACTGCCTCCCATCAGGGTCTGTTACCCAGAATCCCTTGCAAACCTGAAAAATTGTCCAAAAAAACACATTTTCCCCACATTTCTGTGGTGGAAAGTTCTGGAATCTGCGTGGATCCACAAATTTCCACCCACCCCACGTTCCTCAAAGTCTTACGAGTAAAACAGTACCTCACTTGTGTGGGTCGGCCTAGTGCCCGCAGCAGGAAACGGCGCAAAACGCAACATGGTCACACCTCAATTTCGCAGTGAAAAATGACCCTTTTTTGGCAAAGTGTCTAGGTCTAGTTTTTGAACCCTAGCTCTGTGGGCACCTTGGGAAACCTAGCAAAACTATATATTTTTGAAAACTAGACACCCAGGGAAATCCAGGATGGGGTGACTTGACTGCCTCCCACCAGGGTCTGTTACCCAGAATCCCTTGCAAACCTACCAATTGTAAAAAAAAGACATTTCCCCCACATTTATGTGGTGGAAAGTTCCAGAATCTTCATGGATCCACAAATTTCCACCCACCGCACGTTCCCCAAAGTCTTACGAGAAAACGGTGCCTCACTTTTGCGGGTCGGCCTAGTGACCGCGACAGGAAACGGCGCAAAACGCAACGTGGTCACACCTCAATTTCGCAGTGAAGAATGACCCTTTTTCGGCAAAGTGCCTAGCTCTAGTTTTTTAACCGTAGCTCTGCGGGCACCTAGGGAAACCTAGCAAACCTATACATTTTTGAAAACTAGACACCCAGGGGAATCCAGGATGGGGTGACTTGACTGCCTCCCACCAGGGTCTGTTACCTAGAATCCCTTGCAAACCTAAAAAATTGTAAAAAAAACCACATTTTCCCCACATTTCTGTGGTGGAAAGTTCCGGAATCTGCGTGGATCCACAAATTTCAACCCACCCCGCGTTCCCCAAAGTCTTACGAGTAAAACAGTACCTCACTTGTGTGGGTCGGCCTAGTGCCCGCAACAGGAAACGGCGCAAAATGCAACGTGGTCACACCTCAATTTCGCAGTGAAAAATGACCCTTTTTTGGCAAAGTGTCTAGGTCTAGTTTTTGAACCCTAGCTCTGCGGGCACCTTGGGAAACCTAGCAAACCTATACATTTTTTAATACTAGACACCCAGGGGAATCCAGCATGGGGTGACTTGACTGCCTCCCAACAGGGTCTGTTACCCAGAATCCCTTGCAAACCTAAAAAATTGTTAAACAAAACATATTTTCTCCACATTTCTGTGGTGGAAAGTTCCGAAATCTGTGTGTTTCCACAAATTTCCATCCACCCCGCGTTCCCCAAAGTCTTACGAGAAAAATGGTACCTCAGTTGTGCGGGTCGGCCTAGTGCCCGCAACAGGAAACGGCGCAAGATGCAACGTGGTCACATCTCAATATCGCAGTGAAAAATTACCCTTTTTTGGCAAAGTGTCTAGGTCTAGTTTTTGAACCCTAGCTCTGCGGGCACCTTGGGAAACCTAGCAAACCTATACATTTTTTAAAACTAGACACCCAATAGAATCCAGGATGGGGTGACTTGACTGCCTCCCACCAGGGTCTGTTACCCAAAATCCCATGCAAACCTAAAAATGTGTTAAACAAAACAGATTTTCTCCAAATTTCTGTGGTGGAAAGTTCCGAAATCTTTGTGGATCCACAAATTTCCATCCACCCCGCGTTCCCCAAAGTCTTACGAGAAAAATGGTACCTCAGTTGTGCGGGTCGGCCTAGTGCCCGTGACAGGAAACGGCGCAAAATGCAACATGGTCACATCTCAATATTGCAGTGAAAAACTGACCCTTTTTTGGCAAAGTGTCTAGGTCTAGTTTTTGAACCCTAGCTCTGCGGGCATCTTGTGAAACCTAGCAAACCTATACATTTTTGAAAACTATACACCCAGTAGAATCCAGGATGGGGTGACTTGACTGCCTCCCACCAGGGTCTGTTACCCGAAATCCCTTGCAAACCTAAATATTGTCCAAAAAAACACATTTTCCCCACATTTCTGTGGTGGAAAGTTCCGGAATCTGCGTGGATCCACAAATTTCCAGCCACCCCGCGTTCCTCAAAGTCTTACGAGTAAAACGGCACCACACTTGTGTGGGTCGGCCTAGTGCCCGCAACAGGAAACGGCGCAAAACGCAACGTGGTCACACCTCAATTTCGCAGTGAAAAATGACCCTTTTTCGGCAAAGTGCCTAGCTCTAGTTTTTTAACCCTACCTCTACGGGCACCTTGGAAAACCTAGCAAACCTATACATTTTTGAAAACTAGACACCCAGGGGAATCCAGGATGGGGTGACTTGACTGCCTCCCACCAGGGTTGGTTACCCAGAATCCCTTGCAAACCTAAAAAATTGTAAAAAAACCCAAATTTTCCAAAATTTCTGTGGTGGAAAGTTCCGAAATCTGCGTGGATCCACAAATTTCAACACACCCCGCGTTCCCCAAAGCCTTATGAGAAAAATGGTACCTCACTTGTGCAGGTCGGCCTAGTGCCCGCGGCAGGAAACGGCGCAAAACGCAATGTGGTCACACCTCAATTTCGCAGTGAAAAATGACCCTTTTTTGGCAAAGTGTCTAGGTCTAGTTTTTGAACCCTAGCTCTGCGGGCACCTTGGAAAACCTAGCAAACCTATACATTTTTGAAAACTAGACACCCAGGGGAATCTAGGATGGGGTGACTTGACTGCCTCCCACCAGGGTCTGTTACCCAGAATCCCTTGCAAACCTAAAAAATTGTCAAAAAAACCACATTTTCCAAAATTTCTGTGGTGGAAAGTTCCGGAATCTGCGTGGATCCACAAATTTCAACACACCCCGTGTTCCCCAAAGTCTTATGAGAAAAATGGTACCTCACTTGTGCAGGTCGGCCTAGTGCCCGCGGCAGGAAACGGCGCAAAACGCAATGTGGTCACACCTCAATTTCGCAGTGAAAAATGACCCTTTTTTGGCAAAGTGTTAAGGTCTAGTTTTTGAACCCTAGCTCTGCGGGCACCTTGGGAAACCTAGCAAAACTATACATTTTTGAAAACTAGACACCCAGGGGAATCCAGGATGGGGTGACTTGACTGCCTCCGACCAGGGTCTGTTACCAAGAATCCCTTGCAAACCTAAACAATTGTAAAAAAAATACATTTCCCCCACATTTCTGTGGTGGAAAGTTCCGTAATCTGCGTGGATCCACAAATTTCCACCCACCGCGCGTTCCCCTAAGTCTTACGAGAAAAACGGTACCTCAATTGTGCGGGTCGGCCTAGTGACCGCGACAGGAAACGGCGCAAAACGCAACGTGGTCACACCTCAATTTCGCAGTTAAGAATGACCCTTTTTCAGCAAAGTGCCTAGCTCTAGTTTTTTAAACCTAGCTCTGCGGGCACCTTGGGAAACCTAGCAAACCTATACATTTTTGAAAACTAGACACCTAGGGGAATACAGGATGGCGTGACTTGACTGCCTCCCACCAGGGTCTGTTACCCAGAATCCCTTGCAAACCTAAAAAATTGTCAAAAAAAACATATTTTCTCCACATTTCTGTGGTGGAAAGTTCCGGAATCTTCGTGGATCCACAAATTTCCACCCACCGCGTGTTCCCCAAAGTCTTACAAGAAAAATGGTGCCTCACTTGTGCGGGTCGGCCTAGTGACCGCGACAGGAAACGGCGCAAAATGCAATGTGGTCACACCTCAATTTCGCAGTGAAGAATGACCCTTTTCCGGCAAAGTGCCTAGCTCTAGTTTTTTAACCCTAGCTCTGTGGGCACTTTGGGAAACCTAGCAAACCTATACATTTTTGAAAACTAGACACCCAGGGGAATCCAGGATGGGGTGACTTGACTGCCTCCCAACAGGGTCTGTTACCCAGAATCCCTTGCAAACCTAAAAAATTGTTAAACAAAACATATTTTCTCCATATTTCTGTGGTGGAAAGTTCCGGAATCTGCGTGGATCCACAAATTTCAACCCACCCGGCGTTCCCCAAAGTCTTACGAGAAAAACGGTACCTCACTTGTGCGGGTCGGTCTAGTGTCCGTGGCAGGAAACGGCGCAAAACGCAACATGGTCACACCTCAATTTCGCAGTGAAAAATGACCCTTTTTTGGCAAAGTGTCTAGGTCTAGTTTTTGAACCCTAGCTCTGCGGGCACCTTGGGAAACCTAGCAAACCTATACATTTTTTAATACTAGACACCCAGGGGAATCCAGGATGGGGTGACTTGACTGCCTCCCAACAGGGTCTGTTACCCAGAATCCCTTGCAAATCTAAAAAAAAAATTTAAAAATCCACATTTTCCAAAATTTCTGTGGTGGAATGTTCCGGAATCTGCGTGGATCCACAAATTTCAACCCACCCCGCGTTCCCCAAAGTCTTACGAGAAAAATTGTACCTCACTTGTGTGGGTCGGCCTAGTGCCCGCGACAGGAAACGGCGCAAAATGCAAGGTGGTCACATCTCAATATCACATTGAAAAATGACCCTTCTTTGGCAAAGTGCCTAGCTCTAGTTTTTGAACCCTAGCTCTGCAGGAACCTTGGGAAACCTGCCAAATCTATACATTTTTGGAAAGTAGAAACACAGGGGAATCCAGGATGGGGTGACTTGACTGCCTCCCATCAGGGTCTGTTACCCAGAATCCCTTGCAAACCTAAAAAATTGTCCAAAAAAACACATTTTCCCCACATTTCTGTGGTGGAAAGTTCCAGAATCTGCGTGGATCCACAAATTTCCACCCACCCCACGTTCCTCAAAGTCTTACGAGTAAAACAGTACCTCACTTGTGTGGGTCAGCCTAGTGCCCGCAACAGGAAACGGCGCAAAACGCAACATGGTCACACCTCAATTTCGCAGTGAAAAATGACCCTTTTTTGGCAAAGTGTCTAGGTCTAGTTTTTGAACCCTAGCTCTGTGGCCACCTTGGGAAACCTAGCAAAACTATACATTTTTGAAAACTAGACACCCAGGGGAATCCAGGATGGGGTGACTTGACTGCCTCCCACCAGGGTCTGTTACCTAGAATCCCTTGCAAACCTAAAAAATTGTTAAAAAAAACACATTTTCCCCACATTTCTGTGGTGGAAAGTTCCGGAATCTGCGTGGATCCACAAATTTCAACCCACCCCGCATTCCCCAAAGTCTTACGAGTAAAACAGTACCTCACTTGTGTGGGTCGGCCTAGTGCCCGCAACAGGAAACGGCGCAAAACGCAACGTGGTCACACCTCAATTTCGCAGTGAAAAATGACCCTTTTTTGGCAAAGTGTCTAGGTCTAGTTTTTGAACCCTAGCTCTGCGGGCACCTTGGGAAACCTAGCAAACCTATACATTTTTTAATACTAGACACCCAGGGGAATCCAGCATGGGGTGACTTGACTGCCTCCCAACAGGGTCTGTTACCCAGAATCCCTTGCAAACCTAAAAAATTGTTAAACAAAACATATTTTCTCCACATTTCTGTGGTGGAAAGTTCCGAAATCTGTGTGTTTCCACAAATTTCCATCGACCCCGCGTTCCCCAAAGTCTTACGAGAAAAATGGTACCTCAGTTGTGCGGGTCGGCCTAGTGCCCGCAACAGGAAATGGCGCAAAATGCAACGTGGTCACATCTCAATATCGCAGTGAAAAATTACCCTTTTTTGGCAAAGTGTCTAGCTCTAGTTTTTGAACCCTAGCTCTGCGGGCAACTTGGGAAACCTAGCAAACCTATACATTTTTAAAAACTAGACACCCAATAGAATCCAGGATGGGGTGACTTGACTGCCTCCCACCAGGGTCTGTTACCCAAAATCCCATGCAAACCTAAACATTTGTTAAACAAAACATATTTTCTCCACATTTCTGTGGTGGAAAGTTCCGAAATCTTTGTGGATCCACAAATTTCCATCCACCCCGCATTCCCCAAAGTCTTATGAGAAAAATGGTACCTCAGTTGTACGGGTCGGCCTAGTGCCCGTGACAGGAAACGGCGCAAAATGCAACATGGTCACATCTCAATATTGCAGTGAAAAACTGACCCTGTTTTGGCAAAGTGTCTAGGTCTAGTTTTTGAACCCTAGCTCTGCGGGCACCTTGTGAAACCTAGCAAACCTATACATTTTTGAAAACTAGACACCCAGTAGAATCCAGGATGGGGTGACTTGACTGCCTCCCACCAGGGTCTGTTACCCAAAATCCCTTGCAAACCTAAATATTGTCCAAAAAAACACATTTTCCCCACATTTCTGTGGTAGAAAGTTCCGGAATCTGCGTGGATCCACAAATTTCCACCCACCCCGCGTTCCTCAAAGTCTTACGAGTAAAATGGCACCTCACTTGTGTGGGTCGGCCTAGTGCCCGCAACAGGAAACGGTGCAAAACGCAACGTGGTCACACCTCAATTTCGCAGTGAAAAATGACCCTTTTTCGGCAAAGTGCCTAGCTCTAGTTTTTTAACCCTAGCTCTACGGGCACCTTGGAAAACCTAGCAAACCTATACATTTTTGAAAACTAGACACCCAGGGGAATCCAGGATGGGGTGACTTGACTGCCTCCCACCAGGGTTTGTTACCCAGAATCCCTTGCAAACCTAAAAAATTGTCAAAAAAACCAAATTTTCCAAAATTTCTGTGGTGGAAAGTTCCAGGAATCTGCGTGGATCCACAAATTTCAATACACCCCGCGTTCCCCAAAGCCTTATGAGAAAAATGGTACCTCACTTGTGCAGGTCGGCCTAGTGCCCGCGGCAGGAAACGGCGCAAAACGCAATGTGGTCACACCTCAATTTCGCAGTGAAAAATGACCCTTTTTTGGCAAAGTGTCTAGGTCTAGTTTTTGAACCCTAGCTCTGCGGGCACCTTGGAAAACCTAGCAAACCTATACATTTTTGAAAACTAGACACCCAGGGGAATCTAGGATGGGGTGACTTGACTGCCTCCGACCAGGGTCTGTTACCAAGAATCCCTTGCAAACCTAAACAATTGTAAAAAAAACACATTTCCCCCACATTTCTGTGGTGGAAAGTTCCGGAATCTGCGTGGATCCACAAATTTCCACCCACCGCGCGTTCCCCTAAGTCTTACGAGAAAAACGGTACCTCAATTGTGCGGGTCAGCCTAGTGACCGCGACAGGAAACGGCGCAAAACGCAACGTGGTCACACCTCAATTTCGCAGTTAAGAATGACCCTTTTTCAGCAAAGTGCCTAGCTCTAGTTTTTTAAACCTAGCTCTGCGGGCACCTTGGGAAACCTAGCAAACCTATACATTTTTGAAAACTAGACACCCAGGGGAATACAGGATGGCGTGACTTGACTGCCTCCCACCAGGGTCTGTTACCCAGAATCCCTTGCAAACCTAAAAAATTGTCAAAAAAAACATCTTTTCTCCACATTTCTGTGGTGGAAAGTTCCGGAATCTTCGTGGATCCACAAATTTCCACCCACCGCGTGTTCCCCAAAGTCTTACAAGAAAAATGGTGCCTCACTTGTGCGGTTCGGCCTAGTGACCGCGACAGGAAACGGCGCAAAATGCAATGTGGTCACACCTCTATTTCGCAGTGAAGAATGACCCTTTTCCGGCAAAGTGCCTAGCTCTAGTTTTTTAACCCTAGCTCTGCGGGCACCTTGGGAAACCTAGCAAACCTATACATTTTTGAAAACTAGACACCCAGGGGAATCCAGGATGGGGTGACTTGACTGCCTCCCAACAGGGTCTGTTACCCAGAATCCCTTGCAAACCTAAAAAATTGTTAAACAAAACATATTTTCACCACATTTCTGTGGTGGAAAGTTCCGGAATCTGCGTGGATCCACAAATTTCAACCCACCCGGCGTTCCCCAAAGTCTTACGAGAAAAACGGTACCTCACTTGTGCGGGTCGGTCTAGTGTCCGTGGCAGGAAACGGCGCAAAACGCAACAAGGTCACAACTCAATTTCGCAGTGAAAAATGACCCTTTTTTGGCAAAGTGTCTAGGTCTAGTTTTTGAACCCTAGCTCTGCGGGCACCTTGGGAAACCTAGCAAACGTATACATTTTTTAATACTAGACACCCAGGGGAATCCAGGATGGGGTGACTTGACTGCCTCCCAACAGGGTCTGTTACCCAGAATCCCTTGCAAACCTAAAACATTTTTTAAAAAAAACACATTTTCCAAAATATCTGTGGTGGAATGTTCCGGAATCTGCGTGGATCCACAAATTTCAACCCACCCCGCGTTCCCCAAAGTCTTACGAGAAAAATAGTACCTCACTTGTGTGGGTCGGCCTAGTGCCCGCGACAGGAAACGGCGCAAAATGCAACGTGGTCACATCTCAATATCGCATTGAAAAATGACCCTTCTTTGACAAAGTGCCTAGCTCTAGTTTTTGAACAATAGCTCTGCGGGCACCTTGGGAAACCTAGCAAACCTATACATTTTTGGAAAGTAGAAACACAGGGGAATCCAGGATGGGGTGACTTGACTGACTCCCATCAGGGTCTGTTACCCAGAATCCCTTGCAAACCTAAAAAATTGTCCAAAAAAACACATTTTCCCCACATTTCTGTGGTGGAAAGTTCCGGAATCTGCGTGGATCCACAAATTTCCACCCACCCCACGTTCCTCAAAGTCTTACGAGTAAAACAGTACCTCACTTGTGTGGGTCGGCCTAGTGCCCGCAACAGGAAACGGCGCAAAACGCAACATGGTCACACCTCAATTTCGCAGTGAAAAATGACCCTTTTTTGGCAAAGTGTCTAGGTCTAGTTTTTGAACCCTAGCTCTGTGGGCACCTTGGGAAACCTAGCAAAACTATACATTTTTGAAAACTAGACACCCAGGGTAATCCAGGATGGGGTGACTTGACTGCCTCCCATCAGGGTCTGTTACCCAGAATCCCTTGCAAACCTAAACAATTGTAAAAAAAACACATTTCCCCCACATTTCTGTGGTGGAAAGTTCCAGAATTTTCGTGGATCCACAAATTTCCACCCACCGCACGTTCCCCAAAGTTTTACGAGAAAACGGTGCCTCACTTTTGCGGGTCGGCCTAGTGACCGCGACAGGAAACGGCGCAAAACGCAATGTGGTCACACCTCAATTTCGCAGTGAAGAATGACCCTTTTTCGGCAAAGTGCCTAGCTCTAGTTTTTTAACCCTAGCTCTGCGGGCACCTTGGGAAACCTAGCAAATCTATACATTTTTGAAAACTAGACACGCAGGGGAACCCAGGATGGGGTGACTTGACTGCCTCCCACCAGGGTCTGTTACCTAGAATCCCTTGCAAACTTAAAAAAATTGTAAAAAAAAACACATTTTCCCCACATTTCTGTGGTGGAAAGTTCCGGAATCTGCGTGGATCCACAAATTTCAACCCACCCCGCGTTCCCCAAAGTCTTACGAGTAAAACAGTACCTCACTTGTGTGGGTCGGCCTAGTGCCCGCAACAGGAAACGGCGCAAAACGCAACGTGGTCACACCTCAATTTCGCAGTGAAAAATGACCCTTTTTTGGCAAAGTGTCTAGGTCTAGTTTTTGAACCCTAGCTCTGCGGGCACCTTGGGAAACCTAGCAAACCTATACATTTTTAAAAACTAGACACCCAGGGGAATCCGGGATGGGGTGACTTGACTGCCTCCCACCAGGGTCTGTTACCCAAAATCCCATGCAAACCTAAAAAATTGTCAAAAAAACATATTTTCTCCACATTTCTGTGGTGGAAAGTTCCGGAATCTGCGTGGATCCACAAATTTCCACCCACCGCGCGTTCCCCAAAGTCTTACGTGAAAAATGGTACCTCACTTGTGCGGGTCGGCCTAGTGACCGCGACAGGTAACGGCGCAAAACGCAACGTGGTCACACCTCAATTTCGCACTGAAGAATGACCCTTTTTCGGCAAAGTGCCTAGCTCTAGTTTTTTTAACCCTAGCTCTGCGGGCACCTTGGTAAACCTAGCAAAACTATACATTTTTGAAAACTAGACACCCAGGGGAATCCGGGATGGGGTGACTTGACTGCCTCCCACCAGGGTCTGTTACCCAGAATCCCTTGCAAACCTAAACAATTGTAAAAAAAACACATTTCCCCCACATTTGTGTGGTAGAAAGTTCCGGAATCTAGGTGGATCCACAAATTTCCACTCACAGTACGTTCCCCAAAGTCTTACGAGAAAAACGGTACCTCACTTGTGCGGGTCGGCCTAGTGACCGCGACAGGAAACGGCGCAAAACGCAACGTGGTCACACCTCAATTTCGCAGTGAAGAATTACCCTATTTCAGCAAAGTGCCTAGCTCTAGTTTTTTAAACCTAGCTCTGCGGGCACCTTGGGAAATGTTAGAAGGGCGCTCTCCGGGGAGTCAGAGGGTGTCGGACTGACCACCCCGAGAGCCACCGTTCCGTAGGAAAGTAGCTGAGCGCCGCTGAGAAGCCTCCTGGGCGACGTCCTTCCCCTATGATCGTACCAGCCAAGCACCCCCACCACCACAAAGGGACACAACAAGGGTATCAACTCTCACAAGTCTTTATCGGTAGTAAAAGGCAGGTTTCTGTGGCAATATTTACAGGTGGATCGAGGGATCCAAAAGAGTCTCGGGGTCATTCAGGGATGGGGTAGCGGGACAGTCTCAGTACCAGCCTGGTACGGGAACACCCTGCGCTCAGCTCTCAATCCTCGAGCTGGGGGGGTTCCGGGAGCCGAGACGTCGTCCGCAGGGCTCGGAGGGTTGCCTCGATGAGGTCGAGCCGCGACGGGGTCCGCAGGGCTCCGATGGTTGCTTCTGCGAGGTCGAGCTGCGATGAGGTCAGCAGGGCTCCGATGGTTACTTCTTCGAGGTCGAGCCGCGACGAGGTCAGCAGGGCTCCGGTGGTTACTTCTTCAAGGTCGAGCCGCGACGAGGTCAGCAGGGCTCCGATGGTTACTTCTTCGAGGTCGAGCCGCGACGAGGTCAGCAGGGCTCCGATGGTTCCGTGAGGGTCTTCTTCTCAGCAAGGGGGAGCCGCGACGCAGTCAGCAGGGCTCGAGTTCCAAGTTCCAGGCAATGAGTCTCTCTCCTTAGGATCAGCCGCGATCCGATCAGCAGGGCTCTCGACTCTAGGATACAACTGCCGTCCTGGTTTTGGGCTGCCCCAGATATAGGTCTGGAGCCCTTTGATGTCTGGACCCTCGCGCCTGGGGAGGTCGGAGGGACTGGGAGAAGAGCGTCCAGACACCCAGCGGGGGGTGGAGCCAGCGCCCAGGGAGGCCGGAGGGCGATCGCAACCAGGCGTCGGGGGACGGCTGGAGGCCCCATCGAAACTCTCTTCCTCCGGAATCTGTGGAGTGGCCACTCGACCCCCTCCGGTCAGGTCTTGGCGCCTGGAGGTCAGGGCTGCGCGGGGACCGAGGCCGGGGGCGGGTCGCGTCGCGATGGCTGGAGGGTAGCGGGGTACAATCCAGGGGGACCCCGAAGGGTTCGGGTAGCCCCCGTTTAGTCTGGTAGGAGAGTTCAGGACCACGCCACGAGGCCAGGTCCAACAGGCGTCCCCCCCAGCTGAAGGCAGGGAGAGTCACCCATCATTTTGGGTGTTCTCTTCGCCGAGGCGGAAGAAGCGGGACATGCCGTCGGCGTTGGCGTGGTCGTTGCCGGGCCGGTGGTCTACAGTGAAGTCCATCCCCTGCAGAGAGATGGACCATCGCAACAATTTCGGGTTCTCGCCTCTCATCTGCATTAACCACCGCAAGGGTCGGTGGTCGGTTTGGACCCGGAAGTGGGTGCCGAAGAGGTAGGGCCAGAGTTTCTTGAGGGCCCACACCACGGCAAAGGCCTCCCGTTCGATGGTGCTCCATCTCTGCTCCCGGGGCAGCAGGCGCCGGCTGATGAAGGCCTCTGGCTGGTCAATCCCATCAGAGTTCTCTTGGGACAAGACAGCTCCGACTCCGTACTCCGAGGCATCCGTCTGTACCACAAACTCTTTGCTGTAGTCGGGGGCTTGTAGCACGGGGCGGTACACATCGCTGTCTTGAGGGTCTCCTGACAGAGGGGCGTCCAGTGCACCTTCTTTGGTGGCTTTTTTGATGTGAGCTCCGTGAGGGGACCCACAATGCTTCCATAGTTCTGAATGAACCACCTGTAATAGCCCGTGAGTCCCAGGAAGGCCCTCACAACGGTTTGGGTGGTTGGGGGCTCCCAGGCCACGATGGCGTCGATCTTTGGCTGGAGGGGAGCCACATGGCCGCTCCCCACTTGATGTCCCAGATAGGTTACGGATCCTTGGCCTATCTGACACTTGCTGGCTTTTACGGTGAGTCTGGCCCTTTGGAGGGTGGTCAGGACCTCCCCGAGGTGCCTTAGGTGCTCGGCCCAGTGGCTGCTGAACACCGCAATATCGTACAGGTAGGCGGCGCTGAATGCTTCTAGGCTGGTCAGTACCTTATTCACAAGTCTTTGGAAGGTCGCCGGGGCATTTTTCATGCCGAAGGGCATCACTCGGAAGTGGTAATGGCCATCGGGCGTGGAGAAAGCAGAACGCTCTTGGGCGCCTGGGGTGAGCCCGATCTGCCAGTATCCGGTGGTGAGATCAAAGGTGCTAAGGTAGCGGGCTGCCCCTAGGCGGCCGATCAGTTCATCTGCCCGAGCAATGGGATGGGCATCAGTTTTGGTGACGGCATTCAATCCCCGATAGTCCACGCAAAATTGGAGCTCCAGGGTGGTGCCTGGGGCGGCAGCTTTCGGTACCAGGACCACAGGGTTGGCCCAGGGACTGTCTGAGTGTTCGATGACCCCCAGGGCCAACATCTTGGCGACCTCGGCTTGGATGCAGGCCCGTACCCGTTCGGGGACCCGGTAGGCTCGGTGTCGCACGGGGGGCTGTCCCCGGTGTCGACGTCGTGGACGCACCATCGGGTGACTCCGGGAGTGAGGGAGAAGAGAGCAGCGAAGTGATGCAGCAGTCCTTGACAATCTTGGCGCTGCTCTGAAGTCAGGGTGGCGGAGTGGAGGACTCCCTCTATGGAGCCGTCCTTTTCTGAGGTTTTCAGGAGGTCGGGCAGGGGCTCGGAGTCGTCTTCGGCCCCATCGTCCGTAGCCATCAGCAGGCTAAGTTCCGTTCGGGCAAAGTGGGGTTTGAGCCTGTTGGCGTGGAGGACCCGGAGGGGGTTCCTGGGGGACTCCAGGTCGACCAGGTAGGTGACGGGGCTCTGCTTCTCAACCACCTTGAAGAGCCCAGTCCACTTGTCTTGGAGGGCACAGGGGTCGACGGGCGACATGACCCAGACCTGCTGTCCTGGCTCGAACTCGATGGAGGAGGCGTTCTGGTCATACCAGCGTTTCATTTCCTCCTGGCTGGCCTCGAGGTTGGCTTCGGCCAGTTCCCTGAATTTCCGGGTTTGGTTTCGCAGGGTCAGGAGGTACCGGTAGACATCGGGGGGAGCATCTTGGACGGTGGTCTCCCAGCCTTCTTTGACCAGGCTGAGGGGGCCTCAGACAGGGTGTCCGTACAAGAGTTCGAAGGGGCTGAACCCCAGAGACTTTTGCGGGACCTCCCAATAGGCAAACAGGAGGCAGGGCAGCAGGACGTCCCATTTGCGTCTCAGGGGCTCCTCCAGGCCTTTGATCATTCCCTTCAATGTCCGATTAAATCGTTCGACTAGTCCGTTCCCCTGGGGGTGGTACGGGGTGGTGAACTTGTAGGTGACCCCGCATTGCTGCCACAGGGACCTCATATACTTGGAGATAAAGTTTGTGCCCCGGTCGCTCTCAACCTCCCGGGGGAAACCTACTCTGGAGAAGATTCTCATCAAGGCCCGGCCCACCACGGGGGCCGTCACTGTTTGGAGAGGGATGGCCTCGGGGTATCGGGTGGCATGATCGACCAGGTCGAGGATGAAGCGATGTCCTTGGGAGGTTCGGGGGTCCAGAGGCCCCGCGATGTCGATCCCCACTCGCTCGAACGGGGTGTTTACTATTGGAAAGGGCTGGAGAGGGGCTTTGACTCTTCCCCCACTCTTCCCGCTGGCTTGGCAGGTCGGGCAGGTTCGGCAATGATTGTCCACGTCCTTCCGCATTCGGGCCAGTAGAAGTGAGTCACCAGGCGGCTGTATGTTTTGTCTTGTCCCAGGTACCCGGCGAGGGGCACATCATGCGCCAGATTAAGGAGGAAGTCCCGGAATCGGAGGGGGACCACCAGCACTCGGCTGGCCCCCAATTCTGCGGTCTTCTGCTTGCTGTAGAGGAGGTCATTGTCCCAATAGACCCAGTGGGTCCCCGTCTGATCTCCGGCGGCCTGGGCAGCTGCTTGCTGTCGGGTCCCTTCGAGGGAGGGGCAGGTCTTCTGTTCTTGGCGGAACTGCTCCCTTGTGGGGCCACCTTCTTGGCGCCATTGGGCGAGTTCGGGGAGGCCGCCGAGCGCGGCGACCTCGTCCGGGGTGAGTTCTGGCGGCCCGGACTCGGCGTTGGCTTCTTCTTCGACGGAGGGAGGTGGTGGCTCGGGCCACTCCGGCTCTTCAGGGGGAGCAGCTACGCTCGGTTGGATGGCCCGGGTGGTCGTGGACCGGGTGGTTGCGCAGGCCCACTCGGGCAGTCCCAGCATCCCCAGATGCTCGCGGCGCTCGATGTGGGCCCAGGGGGAACTTTCCAGGTCGTTCCCAAGGAGGCAGTCTACGGGGGCGTAGTTGCGGACGGTCACCTTCAGCATGCCCAACACTCCCCCCCTCTCGAAGGGGATCCGGGCCATCTGGCACAAGTTCTCGGTGTTGTCTGCCGACCGGACGGGGCACAGTACATTAGGCATGATCTGTTCGGGGGTCACCAAGTGGCAGCGGACGGCTTTCACACTGGCTCCGGTGTCACGGAGGGCTTCAGCCCGGCGTCCATTAATGGTGACCCACTGTTGGTACTTCTTGGTGTTGCTCGGGATGGGAGCCCGGGGCACCATGTCCCGGCTGCCCAGGCATACCAAGGTCATGGCGGCGGGTTCCCACTCGGTTGGCCCGGCGTCGTAGTTCTCTTCCTCTTCTCCCCCTTGCCCCAGGGCAGCGGCTGCCAACTGGCGGGGGGGTGGCCCGGTGGTCCCAGCTCGTCGGTTCACGGGGCAGGTTGGGTCACTGGCATAGTGCCCTGGCTGTTGGCAGTTGTAGCACGTGACCATCGGTCGAGGTCCTGGTCGGGCTAGGGGGGCCCCTCTTCGGGCGAGGGTCGGGGATGTGCGGTTCGGGGGCGGTCCCCGGGGAGGACTTCGGGGCGGCCCTGCTGGCAAGTCTCTGTTCCTGTTCGATCCTCCTCCTCCGCCACGCTAGCGGGGGGGCCCCGTGGTGTTCTGTTGGTACTCCCCCATCGAGTTCCGAGGGACCCGGGTGTTCAGCCATCGATCGGCCTCGGCGGCGAGCTTCCGCGGCTCGGTCACCTTGCTGTCGAGGAGGTGCTGTCTCAGCTCGATGAAGCAGTTGTTGGAGAGGTGTTCCCATACAATGAGGTCGAACAGCTGTTCGTAGGAGGTGACCTTGCTGCCCTTGATCCAGCCTTCCAGGGCTCTGCTGAAAAAGTCTACGTATTCCACCCAGGTGGTACTGGGGAGCTTCTTGCAGTCCCAGAAGCGCAGGCGGTACATCTCTGAGGTGAGACCATAGCGGGTGAGCAGGGCCTCCTTCATATGGTCATAAGATGTCATCACTGCGTCTGGGAGCTCTAGCAGGGTGTCTCTGCCTTCGCTGAGGAACCGTCCCCATAGGCCGGCACCCCAATCTTTTCGGGGTACCCGATGGGCGGTCATGGCGACCTCGTAGGCCTTGAACCCTTGTTGGATGTCGTCGTTCTTGTAGTACTCTTTGACGACATCCTTAGGGATATGCACTTTCGCCTTGGCCGGCGGGTGGGTGTCTCTGTTTCCGGGGGTGCCGGTCTCCCCATTCTTGGAATTAATTTCAAGTTCTTTAAGGCCCCGCTCATGCTCGAGGGTTAGCCTCCTCTCTTCCAGTTCTCGGTGCCGCTTTTTCTCCTTTATTTCTTCCTGCAGCCGTAGTTGTTCGAGGGCCAATTTCTTTTCGGCTAGCAGGAGTTCGCCGTCCAGGCGGAGTCGGGCGAGCTCCAACTCGTGGGTCCTGACCCTCTCCCGTTCTCATAACTCTTCCGGGGAGAGGCCGGTCTCCATGCTGGTTCTCCTCCCATCTGCCGGTGCTGTGGTTGGTTGCTGGTGCGTGTTCGGCACCGGGTTTTCTTCGGTTTGGGGGGAGGCCACTTCGGACTCTACCCAGGCCTTTAGGGCTTTTTGCAGGTCCTCTTTTGTGTTTAATCCAGTGGTCGCGATGCCTTTGTCTTTACAAAACTGTTTTAGCTCTTTATGGGTATATTCCTCCAACCGTTCTTGTTGGAACTCCGCAGTTGGGGTGGTCTCTTGGTTGCTCATGGTCACTTTGTGTCTGGGTAGGTAGTGGGTGAGTTACTCGCTGTACAATTTGCGTCGGCTCGGATCGCACCGCTGGCCACCAATGTTAGAAGGGCGCTCTCCGGGGAGTCAGAGGGTGTCGGACTGACCACCCCGAGAGCCACCGTTCCGTCGGAAAGTAGCCAAGCGCCGCTGAGAAGCCTCCTGGGCGAGGTCCTTCCCCTATGATCGTACCAGCCAAGCACCTCCACCACCACAAAGGGACACAACAAGGGTATCAACTCTCACAAGTCTTTATCGGTAGTAAAAGGCAGGTTTCTGTGGCAATATTTACAGGCGGATCGAGGGATCCAAAAGAGTCTCGGGGTCGTTCAGGGACGGGGTAGCGGGACAGTCTCAGTACCAGCCTGGTACGGGAACACCCTGCGCTCAGCTCTCAATCCTCGAGCTGGGGGGGTTCCGGGAGCCGAGACATCGTCCGCAGGGCTCGGAGGGTTGCCTCGATGAGGTCGAGCCGCAACGGGGTCCGCAGGGCTCCGATGGTTGCTTCTGCGAGGTCGAGCTGCGATGAGGTCAGCAGGGCTCCGATGGTTACTTCTTCGAGGTCGAGCCGCGACGAGGTCAGCAGGGCTCCGATGGTTACTTCTTCGAGGTCGAGCCGCGACGAGGTCAGCAGGGCTCCGATGGTTCCGTGAGGGTCTTCTTCTCAGCAAGGGGGAGCCGTGATGCAGTCAGCAGGGATCGAGTTCCAAGTTCCAGGCAATGAGTCTCTCTCCTTAGGGTCAGCCGCGATCCGATCAGCAGGGCTCTCGACTCCAGGATACAACTGCCGTCCTGGTTTTGGGCTGCCCCAGATATAGGTCTCAAGCCCTTTGATGTCCGGACCCTCGTGCCTGGTGAGGTCGGAGGGACCGGGAGAAGAGCGTCCAGACACCCAGCGGGGGGTGGAGCCAGCACCCAGGGAGGCCGGAGGGCAATCGCAACCAGGCGTCGGGGGGCGGATGGAGGCCCCATCAAAACTCTACTCCTCCGGAATCTGTGGAGTGGCCACTTGACCCCCTCCGGTCATGTCTTGGCGCCTGGAGGTCAGGGCTTCGCGGGGACCGAGGCCGGGGGCGGGTCGCGTCGCGACGGCTGGAGGGTAGCGGGGTACAATCCAGGGGGACCCCGAAGGGTTCGAGTAGCCCCCGTTTAGTCTGGTAGGAGGGTTCGGGATCACGCCACGAGGCCGGGTCCAACAGGAAACCTTGCAAACCAATACATTTTTGAAAACTAGACACCCAGGGGAATACAGGATGGGGTGACTTGACTGCCTCCCACCAGGGTCTGTTACCCAGAATCCCTTGCAAACCTAAAAAATTGTCCAAAAAAACATGTTTTCTCCACATTTCTGTGGTGGAAAGTTCCGGAATATGCGTGGATCCCCAAATTTCCACCCACCGCGCGTTCCCCAAAGTCTTACGAGACAAACGGTGCCTCACTTGTGCGGGTCGGCCTAGTGACCGCGACAGGAAACGGCGCAAAACGCAACGTGGTCACACCTCAATTTCGCAGTGAAGAATGACCCTTTTTCAGCAAAGTGCCTAGCTCTAGTTTTTTAACCCTAGCTCTGCGGGCACCCTGGGAAACCTAGCAAACCTATACATTTTTGAAAACTAGACACCCAGGGGAATCCAGGATGTGGTGACTTGACTGCCTCCCACCAGGTTCTGTTACCCAGAATCCCTTGCAAACCTAAAACATTGTCAAAAAAACCACATTTTCCCCACATTTCTGTGGTGGAAAGTTCCGGAATCTGCGTGGATCCACAAATTTCAACCCACCCGGCGTTCCACAAAGTCTTACGAGTAAAACGTTACCTCACTTGTGCGGGTCGGTCTAGTTCCCGTGGCAGGAAACGGCGCAAAACGTAACATGGTCACACCTCAATTTTGCAGTGAAAAATGACCCTTTTTTGGCAAAGTGTCTAGGTCTAGTTTTTTAACCCTAGCTCTGCGGGCACCTTGGGAAACCTAGCAAACCTATACATTTTTGAATACTAGACACCCAGGGGAATCCAGGATGGGGTGACTTGACTGCCTCCCAACAGGGTCTTTTACCCAGAATCCCTTGCAAACCTAAAAAATTGTTAAACAAAACATATTTTCTCCACATTTCTGTGGTGGAAAGTTCCGGAATCTGTGTGGATCCACAAATTTCCATCCACCCCGCGTTCCCCAAAGTCTTACGAGAAAAATGGTACCTCAGTTGTGCGGGTCGGCCTAGTGCCCGTGACAGGAAACGGCGCAAAATGCAACGTGGTCACATCTCAATATTGCAGTGAAAAACTGACCCTTTTTTGGCAAAGTGTCTAGGTCTAGTTTTTGAACCCTAGCTCTGCGGGCACCTTGGGAAACCTAGCAAACCTATATATTTTTGGAACGTAGACACACAGGGGAATCCAGGAAGGGGTGACTTGACTGCCTCCCACCAGGGTCTGTTACCCAGAATCCCTTGCAAACCTAAAAAATTGTCAAAAAAACACTTTTCCCCACATTTCTGTGGTGGAAAGTTCCAGCATCTGCGAGGATCCACAAATTTCCACACACCGCGCGTTCCCCAAAGTCTTACGAGAAAAACGGTGCCTCACTTGTGCGGGTCAGCCTAGTGACCGCGACAGGAAACGGCACAAAACGCAACGTGGTCACACCTCAATTTCGCAGTGAAGAATGACCCTTTTTCAGCAAAGTGCCTAGCTCTAGTTTTTTAACCCTACCTCTGCGGGCACCCTGGGAAACCTAACAAACTTATAAATTTTTTAACACTAGACACCCAGGGGAATCCAGGATGGGGGACTTGACTGCCTCTCACCAGGGTCTGTTACCCAGAATCCCTTGCAAACCTAAAAAAGTGTCCAAAAAAACACATTTTCCCCACATTTCTGTGGTGGAAAGTTCCGGAATCTGCGTGGATCCACAAATTTCAACCCACCCCGCGTTCCCCGAAGTCTTACAAGAAAAATGGTACCTCACTTGTGCGGGTCGGCCTAGTGACTGCAACAGGTAACAGCGCAAAAAGTAACGTGGTCACACCTCAATTTCGCAGTGAAGAATGACCCTTTTTCAGCAAAGTGCCTAGCTCTAGTTTTTTAACCCTAGCTCTGCGGGCACCCTGGGAAACCTAGCAAACCTATACATTTTTGAAAACTACTAAAATACTGGCATTAAAGAGGCTGTAATTAAAGTGTCTATTTAGATACCTTAAAAGGTCTGGATGTGAGCATATGTTCTCACACTATAGTGTATCTGTACAGCTGCCGGTATTTGTCAATGGGACGGTACCTATAATTCTACAAAAGGAAGATTTTTGTGTCATATTGTCTTTTGACATTAGTTTACCATAAAATAGTATAGTTTAATGGTCATCAGATGTACCTCAAATACGGTTTCCCATTCCCAAAGGGTTTCACATTCAAGCAGCAGTGTCGGCGTTCCTCCTGTCTATCATTCTTCAGGATGCACATTGGATTTAGAATAGTTCGTCCTATTACGGCATAACGCTGTCAGCGGAGAAAAACGTAATATGGCATTTAAGGTAGTGCGTCCGCATTGCAACTGTGAGATGTAGTGACGTTCAAAATTAGGAGCTAACGACCACCCAAGTATGCTGACAATTGATAACTGTATCTCTAAAGATATCCGCCCCAAGTGGCCCGACCAGATCTGAAATGACCCCGTAGCTGTCCTGAGCTGAGAACTCTAATGCCCTGCATGGGTGCATAGGTTAGCCTCTAGTGCGTGGCTGTAGCGTGATCCTTGAGAGACAGTCGGCTAAGACAAACAGCACGCAATTTTTGAGGGTAAATATTATCAGATAGACTTTAAGCTGACATAACTGTTAGTATCTCCGTCTGATAGAAAAAAAACTATTTGCATCCGGAAGCTGAGAACAAAACTAGGAGAGGGTCGAGCGCTACACAACAAAGTTTGAAAAGCCTCGAATCAAAGTTTGAAGTTTAACAGCCTACAGTAACCTCTGCCAGCAATTCCTGCTAATATTAAGGGGCATACCTGAGTTCGCCTTGACGTCGTAGGGCATCCATCGCCAGGAGTCGACATCTTGTGTTGTGAGATTGTCGAATTTATTGCACCAAGTCAGTCTCGCGAGATGACGTGCCTTCTCTGTAAGCGTGACTGGTATCGAACACGATATCCAGGCGCCATCTTGGAGTGGGGTTGAGGTCTTATTGATAGTGCAGAAAGTCGCGTGAAATGGGAGGTAAAAATTCGTAACCGTGTTGTATGCAGGACAAGTGGGGATTATCAGCTGTTAGTAAACACAACGGGAAGAAATGAAATATAAATAAATCGAAAATTGGCACCCGGCCTAAATTTCTCTAAATGGGATTACGCGGCTAATAACACGAGTGTCCCATATATGATCCATATTGCGTGTTGGATATCCGTCACATATTTTTATTTCTCGAGGATGTGAATTGTTGTTATAAGACACGCCTAATACTGCCTCTAGATAGGATATTGTAAGGTCAGCGCCATGTTGGAGTGGGTGATAGTTCTTACAGATTAGTCTCATGGGGGACCTAAAAGAAGTGTCAGTTTGGGGGAGCAGTCATCCATGCGGAATGCAGTGAGGTCATCTGGTCGCTATAAGGACAGGTTGCGAGTTAATAGACTGAAAGGAGCCTGCAAGGTAGGTACATAGAGTGACGTTAGGCTGATGTCAATCAGGAAAGTATGTACAGGCCAGATAGCCTATATATATAATCCTATATATGTAGTTTATTATGTGGTTATCCAAATAATCTCCTCATTCAGACCTTTTCGGACAGTGTCACAATGAAAAATCCAGAATGTCTCTCTGTTTTTACGCACTTTGTGCGTATCTTGGCCTGACTTTGGAATTACTTTTTCCAAAATGAGCCATTTGAGATCTTGTTCTCCATGGTTATATTCCACATAATGTTGAACCATCGGGGCATGTTCCTTTCGGGTTCTAATGGCCGATTTGTGCTCCGAGAGCCTCGTGCGGAATTCACGGTCAGTTTCTCCTATATAGCCTAGGCCGCAGGGGCAGAGGATGAGGTAGATTATATTGCTGCTCCTGCAATTTGTATGACTTTTAAGTCTACCTCTTCTGGTTCCATATGACCATGTGTCTGTGGTGATGGCTGTCGGGCAAGCGTGGCAGGTGCCACATCTGTGGTTACCTAGAATTTCTGGTAATCCATTTATAGTGCTTTGAACCAAACGGGTGTTAGTTTGTTGCATTCTGCTGTGCACTAGCTTGTCCTTAAGATTGGCATTTCTCCTGAAAGCTACTAAGGGTTTTTCAAGAGCTTTGCTGTTTTCATTCGCATTAAGAATTTTCCAATTCTTATTCAATATTTGCTGGACTTTCTGATTGTAATTAGAATGGTTAATTATACAGACAAGTCGTTCTATGGGATTCTTTTCCCGGCCCTGGAAAAGGCTGTCACGATTGTAGTATTTGGCTCGTTTAAAAGATTGTTTGATGAGGCGTTTAGGGTAGCCTCTGAGGAGGAGCCTTTTCTTTAGGTCTTCTGCATGTTTGTTGTATTCATGTAGATTTGTACAGTTGCGTCTGATTCTAAGAAATTCCCCGAAGGGGATAGAATCTTTTTGGCAGGAAGGATGAAAGCTAGTGTGTTGTAAAATAGTGTTCTTTGCTGTAGGTTTACGGTATAAGCTGACCTCCAGATTTCCTGTACCGCCGTTTATCCATATGTCTAAAAATTCTACTTTTTCTGGCGAGTGATGTGCGGTAAATTTAAGGTTGTATTCACTATGATTGAGCCAGTCAATGAATTGATTGAGGTCCTCTACAGTTCCTGTCCAAATAAAGAAAATGTCGTCTATGAACCTATGCCAGGTGGCAATGTTTTCGTAAAAGGGGGCAACTTCGTTATAGATATGTTTTTGCTCGAATTCCCCCATGTACGTGTTGGCTACACTCGGTGCACAAGAAGCCCCCATGCTGGTGCCTTGTACTTGCTTATACAGTTGATCTTTGAACTCAAAGTAGTTATGATGGAGTACTGTATCTAAGCATTCCAAGATGAAAGCATTGGGTCTCTCACCCTGTGTTCTATTCAAAAGGGTTTCCACTGCCTGTAATGCTCGGTCTTGAGGTATATTAGTATAGAGAGACTCTATATCCAATGTAACCAAAAGTTGGCTTTCTTTGTTAAATGGCATGTGTTCCACAGTTGCAATCATGTGGCCTGTGTCCTTGATGTATGACCGATATTGTTTGGTCAGGGGGCAAAGAAACGAGTCTACGTATTGTGACAACGGTTCTGTGAGTGAGTTGATAGACGAAATGATGGGACGCAAAGGGGGATCCCGTATATCTTTATGGGTTTTAGGAACACCATAGAGTGTCGAGATTGTCGCGTTGTTTTTATTTAAGAAAGTCAATTCTTTTTGGCAAATATAGCCATCTCTGAAAGCTTTTGATGTGCTGGTCTCTATTCTAGTTTGCAGTTCCTTCAAGGCTGATCTGCGCGCTGGTTGGTAGTGCTCTGGTATTTTGAGCATGGTTTCCACTTTTTGTGAGTAGTTATCACTGTCAAGGATGACAATGCCACCCGCTTTGTCACTCGGTTTGATTATTATGGAGTTGTTGCCAGCTAGTTCCTTGAGAGCTGTAGTTTCAGATTTTGTCAAATTGGGAGTTGGTTTACGAATGAATTTGGTAACTCTCTCCAGTTCTTTAATTACCATCTTTTCAAAAATTGCAACTTCAGGTCCCACCATTTCCAACGTTGGTGTGAAATTAGATGGTGGTTTGCAACCAGAGTGATTTTCTTCCTCTTCTAGCGGAATTAGATCTGACATAAACTTCTGTAAGCGGACTTTCCTAAAGAAGGAGAATAAGTCTTTATTTAAAGTAAAAATGTCAGGGGGGGTGCTAGGGACAAAGGAGAGACCTTTACTAAGGAGCGTGCATTCAGCATTGGTTAATTGGTGTCTTGAAAGATTGAATATAGGTATGGTTTCTGCATCACTACCTATTGCGACTTCCAATATTGCTGATTTCTCGTTCTCATGTATGGCTGAGGATGTGCTTGCTCTGTTGGATGGTAATTGCTCCTGCCTCGTCTTTGAAATCTTGCTCGTCCCCTGCCCCTGCCCTGCTCTAAAAAAGGGGAATGGCCATATTGTTGGTGATTGTGCATGGCTCCCCTACGATTTCTAGGGTTGTACTCGTATTCATCGTTCAGGTATGCATTCTCATGTTCAGAATCAGAGGAATTGGTATCAGAAAAGGTGACTATTTTCTGTCTTTTATTGGGGTACATGTTCGACTGTCCTGCTTGTAATTCCTCCTGTTGGAAGAAATTACTCTGTAGATAAGGGTAAATTTTTTCTTGTGAAAACCACCTTATATCCTTTTTTAGTTTTTCTGTTTTTTTCTTTATAAGGTAGTCTTCAAATTCTTGAAGTTCTTGATTCATGTTGAGAAGCTTGTTTTTGCCTTCTTCTACGCTGGTGTTAGTTTTAAGTTTCTCCTCTAACTCTGTGATTTCCTGGTTAAGGACTGTTATCATTTCCTTAACTGTTTCAATAATAAGTATCATCCAGTCCCTGGAGCAACGGTTCGCAATGTGTGACCATCGCTCCAGGAACTGGCGTACTTGTACAAAGAGTGCAGGGATATTTCTGACTCTAAGCCCTGATGGTATGACCCCTGCTTTCAAGTATTCCAACATGTAATGTGCGTGGGACTCCATTCTTTTAGCTTTCTTCTTAAGGTTGGTAAGTTTGTTCCATTCACTGCTGTCTTTTGCAGTGCTGCCGGTGTTTTGCATGGTGTCTGTTAGTTGTCCCACTAGTGCTGCAAAATCAGCATCTGTGAAGCCATAAGTTTTAAGACCTTCCATAGTGGAATATAGAGGGATAGAGGTAATCTATGTTGACCTTAGATAATATTGTAATGCAATATGACAGAATGAGAAATAGGAGAAAGAGTTAGAGGACCTATAGTTGTGAGTTTTTACAGTGTGAGCAGAGGGAGCAGGATAGTCACAAATCGTATAGAGATCTTGTTAGTGTTTAGTTCCCACAGAGGTGCATCTAAGTACGCAAAATGATAGCAGCAAAGAGGGAGAATTCAAGGTAGCAGCCTTCGGTAAAAACCGAAAGAAAAGATAATGAAAGGAGGGTCTCCCTGTTTAAATTGAGGCCCTAGAGGAGGGAGCAAGTACAAAAATCTAGTATGAACCTCTAAACCGGCCTGTATGATTCTTCAGCAGATCTGTATAGATTCTGTATTTCCCAATCTAACTATTTAGAGGTTTGTATTGCCACATAATTTTCATAGAATCCACTAAAATACAGTATTATAGACAAAAATAAATTTTTATTTGTTTTTACTCTTTTTTCATCTTGAGACAATTTATACATTTTTTGGAAAGTGAAGCTAATCGGTTTTCACACATAATTTAGAATACAGACATTTTTACTAAAAGCATAATTGTGAGAAAAGACATCCTAGACATCTACAATATAAAAAAGCATTTACTATCCATTCATACATCATGCTTGCATTCAAACAGAAAACAGTAAAGAAAATTAGTCTAAAGATAGAAGGCTAAAACTATGAATTGGTCAGATTTTTCCAGTTGACTGAAAATAGGGAAGATGCTGATTTTCAATATCTTCGATATTGGCAATTTTGGCGGTCAACGCGCGTTTCAGTGGGTGAACCACCTTCTTCAGGACCAACTGCCGGAATTAGCAAGTAGGAATGTTAAAAAAGGGATGTCGGGGTGTCTGTGAAATAAGCACAAGGGATTTGTAAATGGCAAATGGTAGGGAAACATTAATTTGCATTTTAAATTTACAATTTACAAGGAGGGAATAGCTATCATGCGCTTTAGATGTAGAGTTTTTAGAGCGAGGGAACATGCGTCGAGAAGTGAAGTGTGGAACTTCAGAGACGACCCAAAGGTAATTTGTGCATAACAGTGAAGAAGACTAATATGAAAACAAGTGACTGATGAAAAGTGAGGTCCCAGAAAAAGGATTTATAGAGATCAACGGAAGAATGTGCACAGAAGATACCTATGAATTCATCTCCTGAGATATAGGTATATGGCCTTGCAAATCTGCTATTTCTTGAAGAAAGCGGTACTTGGTATTTCTGTAATAAACAGAGACTTGAGAGTCTTAGACAAAAAGGAACAAACTATTGTGGCATTAAAGAGGCTGTAATTAAAGTACTAACTTTCTAAAAGTAGTATTTACAAACCCAGGATATTAAAATAAACTTGACTACAAGAAGTATTTTATTATTCTGAGTTCAGGCATACTAAACTTGACACTTCTACCATGCTCTCTGAGTCCACTGGGGTCACAGCGTTGGCGTGATCCCGGCAGCCCATTCTGGCCTATGGAGAGCAGGTAGCCTTCAATAGTGAAGAACGGAAATGGCTGTAATTCACTACTAAGACATGCCACACACATCAGGGCATGTCCTACCTTATGCCTACAATGCACCCTGCCCTTGGGCCTACCAGAGGGGTGGCTAATATGTAGGTAAGGGAAGGTTTAGGGACTGGCAAGTGGGGGCACTTGCGCAGTCAGCGCGACGGTCCCGGACCGCGCACAGGGTCTGCGGTGGCAGACCCTAGACACACTTTACAAGGCCGCTTCCGTGGGTGGCGCAACCAGCGCTGCAAGCCCACCAGCAGCATTGGCATTCACAAGCCCTGGCACCCCTGGTGCACTTTACTGGGGACTGACAGTGAATCCAATAAACCAATCAGGAACATCAATTACAGGTACACTTTACCTAGGGAGCACTTGCACTGCGGCACGGATTAGCCGTGGCGCAGTGCCCTGAGCGGACAACACCAGCAAAACAATCGAGGCACACCATCAAAAAGTGGAAGGGAAACTCACGCCAAGGTGCCAGGTCTAACACGTGTCCCCTCCAGCTGAAATGTGGGGAGAACTACCTTTGCCCAGGGGGTTCCTCGTCACTAAGGCGGAAATACCTGGACAGACCGTCAGCGTTGGCGTGATCTGTACCAGGACGGTGTTCCACCGTAAAGTCCATACCCTGTAGGGAGATGTACCACCTCAACAGCTTCGGGTTTTCACCCCTCATTTGCATCAACCATCTGAGGGGCCTGTGGTCCGTCTGAACCCGGAAGTGAGACCCAAACAAGTAGGGTCTTAGCTTCTTCAGCGCCCAGACCACAGCAAATGCTTCTCGCTCAATTGCACTCCACCTACTTTCCCGTGGAAGTAACCTCCTACTGATGAAGGTTACGGGTTGGTCCCAGCCCTCCTCAGTCATCTGTGAGAGAACAGCCCCTACACCATGCTCTGAAGCGTCTGTCTGTACTAGGAATTCCTTGGAGAAGTCAGGGGCCAGGAGCACGGGCGCCGTGCACATGGCAGTCTTCAGGGTGTCGAAAGCTTTCTGACAGGTGTCAGTCCAAATCACGTTCCTGGGCTGCTTCTTGGAAGTCAGCTCTGTCAAGGGGGCAACAATCGTTCCATAGCCCTTGACAAACCTCCTGTAGTACCCAGTGAGCCCCAGGAAGGCCCTCACTGCGGTCTGCGTCTTGGGGGGTTCCCAAGCCAGGATGGTCTCAATTTTGGGTTGCAAGGGTGCCACCTTGCCACTCCCCACTTGGTGTCCCAAGTACACCACGGAACCCTGCCCGATCTGGCACTTGCTTGCCTTGATCGTGAGGCCTGCTCGGCGCAGAGCCATCAACACTTCCCAGAGGTGGCGCAGGTGTTCGGGCCAGGTGGCACTGAACACTGCGATGTCATCCAGGTAGGCGGCACTGAACGCATCCAGCCCAACCAGTACCTGGTTGACCAACCTCTGAAAGGTGGCAGGGGCATTCTTCATCCCAAATGGCATGACTCGGAACTGGAAGTGCCCATCTGGTGTAGAGAATGCTGACCTCTCTTTGGCCCCATCGGTCAAGGCGATCTGCCAGTACCCAGACGTTAAATCAAACGTGCTGAGAAACCGGGCAGCCCCCAGCCGATCAATGAGCTCATCAGCTCTGGGGATGGGGTGCGCGTCAGTCTTCGTCACTGAATTGAGTCCTCTGTAGTCCACACAGAACCGGAGTTCAGGTGTGGCTCCCGGCGCAGCAGCTTTGGGGACCAAGACCACGGGGCTGGACCAAGGACTGCTGGAGGACTCAACCACCCCTAGCGCAAGCATTTTGGAGACCTCCTCCTTAATGCAAGCTCTGACCCTGTCAGTTACCCTGTAAGCCTTGTGCTTCACAGGTAAGCTGTCTCCCGTGTCCACATCATGGACGCACCAATCTGTGACACCAGGAACCAGGGAGAATCGGTCGGAAAACTGTCCCAGCAAGTGGCGGCAATCTTCCTGTTGTTCGGGCGTCAGGGTGGGTGAGAGGTTAACTCCATCCACTGACCCATCTTTCTCAGAGGCCATTAAGAGGTCAGGAAGAGGCTCGGTCTCCTCTTCCATTCCATCATCAGTGGCCACCAGCATGCCCACTTCGGTCCTCTCTAAGTGGGGCTTAAGGCGGTTAACATGTAGGACCCTCAAAGGGTTCCTGGGAGTCTGCAGGTCCACCAAGTAGGTGATAGGACTTTTGCGCTCCACAACCTCAAATGGACCTGTCCACTTATCCTGAAGTGCACAAGGCTCCACTGGGGCCAAGACCCACACCTTTTGTCCAGGTTGAAGCTCTACCAGAGTGGCATTCCGGTCGTACCACCGCTTCATCTCCTCCTGGCTGGCTTCCAGATTTGCCTCAGCAAGTTGCCTGAAACGCCGAGTCTGGTTTCGGAAGGCCAGCATGTAACTGTATACATTCTGGGGAGGTTTCCTGGGAGATTGCTCCCAGCCTTCCTTTACCAAACTCAGAGGTCCTCTTACCGGGTGACCATACAGAAGCTCAAAGGGGCTGAATCCTAGAGACTTCTGTGGCACCTCTCGGTAAGCGAAGAGCAGGCATGGCAAGAGGACGTCCCACTTACGCCTCATTGGACCGTCCAGGCCCATGATCATGCCTTTGAGGGTTCGGTTGAATCTCTCAACCAACCCATTTCCTTGGGGGTGGTAAGGAGTGGTGAACTTGTAAGTTACCCCACACTCCTTCCACAGGGATTTCATATATGTGGATATGAAATTGGTCCCCCTGTCGCTCACCACCTCTAGAGGGAATCCCACTCGGGAGAAAATTCCCATCAGTGCCCGTCCCACCACGGGGGCCGTCACTGTCCTCAGAGGGATGGCTTCAGGGTACCGGGTGGCATGGTCCATCAAGACCAGGATGAACCTGTTGCCCAGGGCTGTCTTGGGGTCCAGAGGCCCCACAATATCAATACCCACTCGTTGGAATGGCGTACCGACCACAGGGAAAGGTTGCAGAGGAGCCTTATGCTTCCCTCCGCTCTTACCACTTGCCTGGCAAGTCTGACAGGTTCTGCAGTAGGAATCTGAATTCTTATGCATTTGGGGCCAGTAAAAGTGGGTGACAAGCCTGTCATAGGTCTTGTCCATCCCCAAATGTCCTGCTAAAGGCACATCGTGAGCCAGCCCCAGTAGGAAGGTTCTGAACTTCTGGGGTACCACCAGCACACGGGCTGACCCAGGTTCAGCAGCCTTAGGCTCGGAATACAGGAGGTCACTCTCCCAGTACACGTAGTGTGTTTTGGCCTGAACACCGTTGGCCTGGTCTGCAGCCTGTTGCCGCATACCCACGAGAGAAGGGCATTCTTTCTGCTCCCTGCAGAATTCCTCCCTGGAGGGACCTCCTTCTTGCTGCCAATGGGTCAGCTCAGGCAGATCTCCCAGTTCGGCAATCTGTTCCCCGGTAGGCTCCAGAGCATCCCCCTCAGGGTCTACTTCCTCCTGGGCCGTGGGAACTTCGGGGGCCGGTTTCCCGCGCCTCCTGCGCCTTCTCCCTAAGGCCGGTTCCTGGACCTCTCCCTCAGGCTCCAGGACCCTCTCAACACCCCTACTGGCTGCCATGGACCGGGTGGTCACGCACGCCCAGTCGGGTAGACCCACCATCCTCAGATGCGTGGTCTTCTCCACCTTTTCCCAAGGGGAACTCTCCAGGTCGTTCCCTAGCAGACAGTCTACAGGCATGTCAGTTCTCACAGCGACTTGTAGAGTACCAGAGACCTCCCCCCACTCAAAGGGAACTTGAGCCATTGGACAACGACTCTCTACGTTGTCAGCATTGACAACCCTACAGTAGGCATTGGGTACAATTTGCTCTTGAGACACCAGGTGTTGCCTCACCGAGGTCACGCTGGCTCCTGTATCTCTAAGCGCCTCAACCTTCTTTCCATTGATGGTCACCACTTGCCCATATTTCTTAGTGTTAGAGGGCAGGTAGGTTACAGGGACCATCTCACTGTCTCCTAGCGAGACTAGGGTCATCTGCCCGGGACCCCCACCCTCCTGGACTGCTACCTCCTCCCCAAAGTTAACACTAGCTACTTGCCGGGGTGGAGCACCAGTGGGTGTGGTCTTACCAAACAGGCGACACTTAGGATCAGAGGCAATGTGACCCGGGTCACCACACCTGTAACAATTGAAGGGCCCCTTTGGAACAGGTCTACCTGTCGGGGCCCCGTTCTGCTGCGGGGGTGGGGGAGGCTGAGAACCCTTCTGCTGGTTCCCTTGGGAATTACTTTGGGGGCCTTTTTGGAACCCCTTCAGTTTACCCTTGTCCCCCCCACTCTTCTGCTGGGGACCCTGCCCACCTTTGGCGGAGTCTCCCACTTGACCCTTGTGGACCCTGGTGCTGAGCCAGCGGTCCGCCTCCTCAGCAAGCTTCCTCGGGTTGGACAGCTTGCTATCTATCAGGTGCTGGCGTAGCTCAGGAAAACATTGACTGGACAAGTGCTCCCATGCAATTAAATCAAGCAGCCCTTGATAATCATTCACTTTGCTACCCTTCACCCAACCATCCAGCGCTCTGCAGAAAAAGGTCACATATTCCACATACGTACTCTCAGGGATCTTCTTGGTCTCCCTGAACCTCTGTCTATATAGCTCAGGAGTTAACCCATACCTGGTCATTAAAGCTTCCTTCATATGGGGGTATGAGGTCTGGACTTCTAAGGGCAAATCTAACAGTGTGTCCCGCCCTTCCGCAAGGAACCTTCCCCACAACCCCGCTCCCCAGTCTTTCTCAGGGACCCGGTGTGAGGACATGGCCACCTCGTAGGCTCTAAACCACTGCCCTATGTCATCCTTTCTAAAATACTCCTTTACTACATCTTTGGGGATGTACACCTTGGACTCTACCTGCGCTGGTGGAGTGCTGCCACCAGAAGGAGCGGTGTCCAAACTTTTCGCCTTCAGCTCCAACTCCTTCAATCTTATATCATGATCCATTTGGCGTTGTTGTGCCTCCAGGGCCAACTTCTGCTTTTCCATTTCCATTTGTCCGGCCAACTTTGCCATCTCCATTGCATGTGCCCTGTCGGCTGCCCTGACTGCCAGCTCCTCTGGCGACCGGACTCTGCTGGGTTCCTCAAGGTTGTCGGGTGGAACGATGTCCCCCGCATTCCGTGGGTCTCGTGACTCCTTCCAGGCTCTCAACGCCTTGGTGTACTGGGTCTTCCTCTTGAATCCAGCATGGGGGACTCTGAATTTTACACTGTAGCCTTTCAATTGCTCCATCGTGTAGCCTCCCAGTCTCTCCCAATCCACCTCATCTATTCCAGAAATCACGGAGAGCGCTCTTCCAGCAGAGAGTGAGCCAGGCATGGTTGCAGTAATGGCAGATGTTTCAACAAAGTTCAACCAATAAAGACCTGTGGCTGCGTTATTTGGTCTGCTCTCACTATCTGGTGATTAATAATTCACTGTATGCAAATTACAAGTGCAAATCCGAAATCCCAACCGCTGCCAACAATGTTAGAGTCGGGGATCTCTGGTTGGCGCAAGGTTGCCCTTGTGTCAAGCAGGAACCCTCTCCTCCACGTCAGGGCGCAGGATAACCCCTCGCGAATGACCCTTGCTCACCCTCTAGGTGCGTGGCGTGAGCAGCCAAGGCGATTCCTCAGGCGTTGGTGGTTAAGCACTTACAATCGTACACACAGTAAATACATCAATCCCCCCAGAAACGGACACCAGACTGGGATATCTATAAAAATACGATTCTTTATGTAAAAATAGGTATATATATCTCAGCAGACTTATCACAAGACCAATAACGTTTTCGCTATGCCACCAGGTTGTACAGCGGGCAAATGTTCTTTGTTTGAAGCTTCAAATGGATACTTTGTAGTCTCTCGCAAATGTTACTTGTGGTTCCAGTACTCACAGAGATCGACTCCTGCGAACGGGGAAATAAGGCGTTGCGGGCCCCGAGCCCGATACTGGAACTTCTTTCGTGATGTGGAGAGTCGGCACAGGTCGGTGCGACTCTCAGCTTGAGAAGTGTTCTTGGGTCCTCAATCAGCAGGTGTGGGCAAGTAGGCAGGCGCGGCCAGCGACCCTTTAGCACGGCGGTGCAGCGGGGTCTCCACAGCGGGGGCGGCGCAGCCTGAGATGTCCGGGGATAGCGAAGCGGGGTCACAGGGCACGGTCAGTGCAGCTGGATGACCCGGCGTAGATCACAGTCGTCGGACGGTTTCCGGCGGGAGGGGTGATAGCGCGGTCAGCGCGCTCCAGTAGCAGGCGGTGACAGGGATGCAGGCGACCTGACCCGGGGACAGAGAGCGGCTCTGGACGGAGCGGGGCTCTCACGGGTTTGAGGCAGGCAAGCTTCTGAGTGTCACGGCCCTAGGAGGGGCGATGAGGGGCGCAGTCTCTTTCCAGCAGGATGCACACACGGCTCGAATTGGAGGATGAGCAAGAAGCACAGAGAACCCACTGGTCCTGGGGTTCAGTTCAGGGGGCAAGCTCAGATCAAGCCCTTGGAGAATGTTCAAGCACAAAGTAGCAAAGTCTTTTCAGTAAGTCTCTTCCTCTCCTTTCTCAGCAAGGCAAGCAGCAGGCCAGCTCCTCCGGCGTCTTCTTCTCCTTCTAGTCGGGCAGAGGTTCTTTGTGGTAAACAGGATTCTGATTTCTTAGGTGCCAGGCTCCTACTTTTATACCATGATTCTTTTGTTCTTTAGCGCCAGGGGGCCTAGGCCTGGCTCAGTCCAGTTCTGGAGCACTTTGTTATGGTGACTCTGCTCTTTCTTTTCAGCAGCAGGGCAGAGACATCAGCCGCCCCACAGGGGGTGGCGCCGGCTTTGTGGTGGCAGAGCACAGGTCTATTCACGAGTCAAGGTGTACTCCTCCCACCCATCCAGGTGTCACCTCTCTACCCACCACCTGGCAGCCAACCTGTCTCTGGGGATTCCCCAACCCTGCTCCTTACTGTTGCCAGGCAGAACACATACACACAGCAGAGGCGGACTGAGATGGTCAGGTCAGTAAATACTAACTTTCTAAAAGTAGTATTTACAAACCCAGGATATTAAAATAAACTTGACTACAAGAAGTATTTTATTATTCTGAGTTCAGGCATACTAAACTTGACACTTCTACCATGCTCTCTGAGTCCACTGGGGTCACAGCGTTGGCGTGATCCCGGCAGCCCATTCTGGCCTATGGAGAGCAGGTAGCCTTCAATAGTGAAGAACGGAAATGGCTGTAATTCACTACTAAGACATGCCACACACATCAGGGCATGTCCTACCTTATGCCTACAATGCACCCTGCCCTTGGGCCTACCAGAGGGGTGGCTAATATGTAGGTAAGGGAAGGTTTAGGGACTGGCAAGTGGGGGCACTTGCGCAGTCAGCGCGACGGTCCCGGACCGCGCACAGGGTCTGCGGTGGCAGACCCTAGACACACTTTACAAGGCCGCTTCCGTGGGTGGCGCAACCAGCGCTGCAAGCCCACCAGCAGCATTGGCATTCACAAGCCCTGGCACCCCTGGTGCACTTTACTGGGGACTGACAGTGAATCCAATAAACCAATCAGGAACATCAATTACAGGTACACTTTACCTAGGGAGCACTTGCACTGCGGCACGGATTAGCCGTGGCGCAGTGCCCTGAGCGGACAACACCAGCAAAACAATCGAGGCACACCATCAAAAAGTGGAAGGGAAACTCACGCCAAGGTGCCAGGTCTAACAGGAAACCTACCAAACCCATACATTTCTGAAAACTAGACACCCGGGGGCTTTCAGGGAGGTATGGCTTGCGTGGATTCCCCAACGTTTCCTTACCCAGAATCCCCTGCAAACCTCAATTTTAGCTGGAAGAAATCACATTTTTCACAAATTTGTGTGCGGGAAAGTTGTGGCATCACTGGGCTCACTCAAATTTCCCACCACCCAGCGTTCCCCCGGGTCTTCCGGTAAAAATGGTGCCTCACTTGTTTGGGAGGCCCAAGTACCCGCGACAGGGAAGGGCCCAAAACGTAATGAGGCTACATCAAAATTGCCTATCTCAAAACTACCTGGTTTTACAAGGGGGGTCACATGGGTTTTTGGCCCGGTGCTCGGCGGCCATCAAGGGAAACCTACCAAATGCATACATTTCTGAAAACTAGACACCCGGGGGCTTCCAGTGAGGTATGGCTTGCATGGATCCCCCAACGTTTCCTTACCCAGAATCCCCTGCAAACCTCAATTTTAGCTGAAAAAAATCACATTTTTCACACATTTTTGTGTGGGAAAGTTGTGGCATCACTGGAATCACTCAAATTTCCCACCACCCAGCTTTCCCCCGGGTCTCCCGGTAAACATGGTGCCTCACTTGTGTGGGAGGCCCAAGTACCCGCGATAGGCATGGGCCCAAAACGTAGTGAGGTGACATCAAAATTGCCTATCTCAAAACCACCTGGTTTTACAAGGGATGTCACTTGGGTTTTTGGCCCGGTGCTCGGCGGCCATCTAGGGAAACCTACCAAACCCATACATTTCAGAAAACTAGACACCCGTGTGCTTCCAGGAAGGTATGGCTTGCGTGGATCCCCCAATGTTTCCTTACCCAGAATCCCCTGCAAACCTCAATTTTAGCTGAAAATGTCACATTTTTCACACATTTTTGTGTGGGAAAGTTGTGGCATCACCGGGCTCACTCAAATTTCCCACCACCCAGCGTTCCCCCGGGTCTCCCGGTAAAAATGGTGCCTCACTTGTGTGGGAGGCCCAAGTACGATCGACAGGCAAGGGCCCAAAACGTAGTGAGGCGACATCAAAATTGCCTATCTCAAAACCACCTGGTTTTGCAAGGGGGGGTCACTTGAGTTTTTGGCCCGGTGCTCGGCGGCCATCTAGGGAAACCTACCAAACCCATATATTTCTGAAAACTAGACACCCGTTGGCTTTCAGGGAGGTATGGCTTGCGTGGATTCCCCAACGGTTCCTTACCCAGAATCCCCTGCAAACCTCAATTTTAGCTGAAAGAAATCACATTTTTCACACATTTTTGTGCGGGAAAGTTGTGGCATCACTGGGCTCACTCAAATTTCCCACCACCCAGCGTTCCCCCGGGTCTTCCGGTAAAAATGGTGCCTCACTTGTTTGGGAGGCCCAAGTACCCGCGACAGGGAAGGGCCCAAAACGTAATGAGGCTACATCAAAATTGCCTATCTCAAAACTACCTGGTTTTACAAGGGGGGTCACATGGGTTTTTGGCACGGTGCTCGGCGGCCATCTAGGGAAACCTACCAAACGCATACATTTCTGAAAACTAGACACCCGGGGGCTTCCAGGGAGGTATGGCTTGCATGGATCCCCCAACATTTCCTTACCCAGAATCCCCTGCAAACCTCAATTTTAGCTGAAAGAAATCACATTTTTCACACATTTTTGTGCGGGAAAGTTGTGGCATCACTGGGCTCACTCAAATTTCCCACCACCCAGCGTTCCCCCGGGTCTTCCGGTAAAAATGGTGCCTCACTTGTTTGGGAGGCCCAAGTACCCGCGACAGGGAAGGGCCCAAAACGTAATGAGGCTACATCAAAATTGCCTATCTCAAAACTACCTGGTTTTACAAGGGGGGTCACATGGGTTTTTGGCACGGTGCTCGGCGGCCATCTAGGGAAACCTACCAAACGCATACATTTCTGAAAACTAGACACCCGGGGGCTTCCAGGGAGGTATGGCTTGCATGGATCCCCCAACATTTCCTTACCCAGAATCCCCTGCAAACCTCAATTTTAGCTGAAAAAAATCACATTTTTCACACATTTTTGTGTGGGAAAGCTGTGGCATCACTGGGCTCACTCAAATTTCCCACCACCCAGCATTCCCCCGGGTCTTCCGGTAAAAATGGTGCCTCACTTGTGTGGGAGGCCCAAGTACCCGCGACAGGCAAGGGCCCAAAACGTAGTGAGGTGACATCAAAATTGCCTATCTCAAAACCACCTGGTTTTACAAGGGAGGTCACTTGGGTTTTTGGCCCGGTGCTCGGCGGCCATCTAGGGAAACCTACCAAACCCATACATTTCTGAAAACTAGACACCCGGGGGCTTCCAGGGAGGTATGGCTTGCATGGATCCCCCAACGTTTCCTTACCCAGAATCCCCTGCAAACCTCAATTTTAGCTGAAAAAAATCACATTTTTAACACATTTTTGTGTGGGAAAGTTGTGGCATCACCGGGCTCACTCAAATTTCCCACCACCCAGCGTTCCCCCAGATCTCCCGGTAAAAATGGTGCCTCATTTGTGTGGGAGGCCCAAGTACCCGTGACAGGCAAGGGCCCAAAACGTAGTGAGGCGACATCAAAATTGCCTATCTCAAAACCGCCTGGTTTTACAAGGGGGTCACTCGGGTTTTTGGCCCGGTGCTCGGCGGCCATCTAGGGACACCTACCAAACCCATACATTTTTGAAAACTAGACACCCGGGGGCTTCCAGGGAGGTATGGCTTGCGTGGATCCCCCAACGTTTCCTTACCCAGAATCCCCTGCAAACCTCAATTTTAGCTAAAAAAATCAAATTTTTCACACATTTTTGTGTGGGAAAGTTGTGGCATCACCGGGTTCACTCAAATTTCCCACCACCCAGCGTTCCCCCGGGTCTCCCGGCACCACACAAACCTTACCTCCCAGTTTTTAGAAATGTGTGGGTTTGGTAGGTTTCCCTAGATGGCCGCCAAGCACGGGCCAAAAAGACAGTTGACCCCCTTGCAAAACCAGATCGTTTTGACATAATTAGTTGTGTTTCTACAGGGTGAGAATTTCGGCACAATATTGCAAGGAACAAGTGACAGACATTTTGAGGTTTGCAGGACATTGAGGATAAAATAAATTTTTGGAATTCACAAGAGAGACATCACCATGAACTCCCATGGGTTTACGACAATATCTAATGTTGGTGGGTTATTCTTACATGGAACATACACCTTGGCAGAGAAACTAAAAAGACAAAGATTCCTGTACAGCCATCTATTCCTCAAACACACACACATACTGGTTGGATTTGGCACGAGGGCGAGTGATGGTTCAGTATATTAAATTTTATTAACAAGAGATTTCACAAAAATGAAATGCACTGTCAATAATTCAATGGAGAAAAAACTGAACCAATGACTCGCAGCTCGTGAGCTGTAAAGCCACGGCAAGGCACCAACCGCTTTACAGGCCATTCACACACCTTTCATTCGTGATACACACAAGACCATTCACACCACCAGACACAAAACCAACACATCACAACATTCACAAAAAGGGACAAGGTACACCCTGCTTCAGGAAGACAAAAAAGCCAAGTATTACTGCACAGCTATCTAATCCTAAAGCACACACACATACTGGTTGGATTTGGCACGAGGGTGAGTAATGGTTCAGTTTATACAATTGTATTAGCAAGTGATTTCACAAAAATGAAATGCACTATTAATAATTGAAAGGACGAGAAACTGAACCATTGACTCACTGCTCGTGAGCTGTAAAGCCATGACAAGGCACCAACCTCTTTACAGGCCATTCATACACCTTTCATACGTGTGACACATACAAAACATTTACGCCGCCAGCCGCGGGCCCATCACATTACAACACTCACACCAGCAGACAGCGCCATTCAAGGGCCCATCCCTTCCACACGCCCACATTCCTGACACAGCAACAACACAAACTGATGGATTGCGTGGAGTGGCGCTCAGCTAGCAGTGTTTGTAGTGACCAGCAGCAAGTCACTACTCACACACCGCAAAGTCGAGCGCCAGTCCACACACACCGCCAGCCAAGCGCCAGTGCACGCACACTGCCAGCCAAGCGCCAGTCCACGCACACCTCCAACCAAGCGCCAGTCCACACACACCTCCAGCTAAGCGCCACTCCACTCACACCGCCAGCCAAGCACCACTCCACGCACACCGCCAGCCAAGCGCCAGTCCAAGCATACCGCCAGCCCAGCGCCAGTCCACGCACACCGCCAGCCAAGCGCCAGTCCACGCACACCTCCAGCCAAGCACCAGTCCATGCACACCTCCAGCCAAGCGCCAGTCCACGCACACCACCAGCCAAGCGCCAGTCCACTCACACCACCAGCCAAGCGCCAGTCCACGCACACCACCATCCAATAGGCAATCCACGCACACCTCCAGCCAAGCGCCAACCTACACACACCACCATTACATTTAGGATTTTATATACAAAAAAACACAAACAAATTGCAAATAGATATAAATCTTCTAACACAAAATCTGAAACTAAATACATTGCACTAATGCCAACCTTGAAACAGAATAATTTTTTTAAACAATACAGATCAGGCAGTTCACTTTACCACTCATGGAAGCTCCGAAAATTTATTTTGCGTGTGATACGCTCTAAAACAAGCAGGCATACACAGCCCAGGGTTAGAAGGACACCCGGGACAGAAATAACGAGACTCCTTCCGCGTATCTCTTCGCCAACAGACTTTACATCTCCTAGTGGGAAAATCGTTTGAAGGTGAGGGAGGGATGTAATCAGGAAAGTGGCGATCTTTCAATCGAGCCACATCCTCCACCACTCCAAATCTAGGAACACTTGCCTGTTCCACAACAACAAGGCTAGCTAACACAGAGTGCTGAAACTGAAGAAATGTCAACTTTGACGCAGGAGAACACTCCTTGAACACAATAAAAGCATTGAAACTTGCTAATTCGAAGAAATGGATGGCCAACTTCTTATACCAAACATAACGCTTCCGAATAGCAGAGTAAGGTTCCAACCTCTGATCTACTCTGTCAACATCACCCATGTGCTTATTGTAGTCTAGAATGCACACAGGTTTGCGCACTTCAGCAACCTGACCCCAAACAGCCACAGGTGAAGTACTCTCATCATGGATGGTAGTCAACATGTACACATCCCTCCTGTCCACAAATTTTATAGCTAGTAGTTCATCACTACGTAAGGAACTGCACTGAACCCTCAGAAGTTTTTTGCAAACAAGCTCTTTCAGATAACCTTTACGGTTAGAGCGGATTGTGCCACATGCAAAAGTGTCCACTTTATACAATTCCTTAAATAATTGCACAGCAGTATAGAAGTTATCAAGGTACAAATGGTGGCCTCGGTTAAACAGTCTTCTAGCAAGATCCCACACAATTTTCTCTGAAACTCCAAAAGTGGCCGGACAACCTGGGGGGTCAATAGTAGAATCTCTACCAGTGTACACACGAAAATTAAAAACATATCCTGACCAACTCTCAGACAACATATACAGCTTAATTCCATAGCATGCCCTCTTGCTAGGGATGTACTGCCTAAAAACCAAACGGCCCTTGAACAAGACCAAAGACGCATCAATAGATATTTCTTTCCCTGGAGTATATATTTCAGAAACTCGATCTACAAAGTGATCAAGAATGGGCAGAATCTTAAAAAGACGGTCGCAGTCAGGGTGATCTCGTGGCAACGCCATAGAATCATCAACAAAATGCAGCATACGTAGCAAAAGTAAATACCGATTACGAGTCATAACTGCAGGAAATATGGCAGTTGCCAACAAGGGGCTAGTAGACCAATATCAAGCCAAGTTTGGCTACCTTACCACACCCATCAATAAAGTCAAACCCAAAAACTTCTTAATCTCTTCCAGATTTGTGGGAGTCCATCGGGTAGCTCTAGACTGGGGCCTAAGTTTGTCACTGTTGTCCCTCAAAAACTGTTCAGCATACAAATTTGTCTGCTCAACAATCTCACCCAAAAATACATCATCCATAAACAACTGAAAAAACTGTATAGGCAAAAAATGTTCACAATCCACTCTACACCCTGCATCACCGCTAAAGGCAGGCAACACCGGCTGCACCATGTTTGGATCAACCCAAAGTCCAGCACTTCCAGTAGGAAGCCTAGCAGCCTCAGACTGCAATCCAGATGCCTCTTGCACCATCGGCAAAGCAGTTTCCTCCTCTAAGACAGGCACTTCATCCGCAGTGAGAGTTGCTTCATCCACACCAAGAGTACCTTCAGCTGCACTGAGAGTACCTTCATCATCCGATGATTCCATGTGGAGAGAAAACTCACTGCCAGAATCTTCCCCTCCCTCCTCTCCCTCAGACGCACTGTTAGTCTCATAATCATGCTCAGAGGAAGATTCAAGAAGCATACCAACCACCTGTTGAGCAGTCATTCTACGGCTAGCCATAATGCTTACTAATAAAGGTAATTTGTCAAACAAGTCAACAACAAACACTTTGTAAAATAAGTAATAAACAAAAAGCACCTGTATCAAAAACACATCTATACTCCAAAACAATACCACTCACTTGCCAGAGGCAGCTAAACTACTCACCACCACCTACTCTGCACAGACACAGTATGGATCAACAATATCCCACTAAAAAAGAAAGAGAAAAGAAATTACACATACGACTATGCAAAACACATCGCAAAGAATTTAATACTCAAACCACTAACTAAATATACTGCCATTATGACATCACTTACAAAAAAATTCATTCAAACATTACAATATTACTCATTTGGAGTAAATACAACAAAAAAAAAATTCTTACCAAACAAATGCAACTACACAAAACTGCAGAACAACAACTATCGAAACCGGAAACAGGAATTAAAAGCTTTAGACTAGAATAAAAAGGAGAAAAAAAAATTAATGTCACATATGCATACAATGCTCTAGACCATCACGTACTGCGCAAAATGTATTGCTTGAACCTCCCACTTTCAAGAAGGAAAGATCGATGGCCCAATCCTTTACAGGCAACGCGGTGAGAATCTGGAACTCAGCCTCAGCTCCGGACCACCCCCTCTTCCCAGTCCTTCAAAACTGACCTCAAAGTTCTCCTCCTGTAAAGACACTTCCAAACTTAACTCACGCCCTCTCTATTGTCTGATGGAAGTCTTTACATTATAGGAAATTCTGTTCTCCATGCCTATAGAAGTGCCTTCCCAGTGTGTTCCTGTGTTTTGAGTGTCTGCCATTTATTGCACTTTTATACCTCTACTTGTACTTTGTACTCTTTTGTAACTTGGACACATGTCACTTTTCCTCTTGTAACGTATTGTTTGCTACCGCTTATATTTTGTTTACTTTTGATACATGCACAATTACCACCATTACCTCATGTAACGTAACGTTTGCTCTTGTTTTCTGAGTGTCTGCCATTTATTGCAGTATTTTACCTCTACTTGTATTTTGTACTCTTTTGTAACATGCACACATCACTTTTTCCTCTTGTAACGTATTGTCTGCTACCTCTTTGATTTTGTTTGCACTTTAAAATATTTAAAAAATAATGTGGCCATAAGGGGAGCGACCCTTGCCTAAGGGGCCGCTCCCACAAACATACCCAAACCTAAAAAAAGAAAAAAAAACCCTGGCGCTAGTGGCAATGCATAAAAGAGACATCAGGGGCAGGGGCAGAGGCGTAGCTTAAGCTTGTGGCGCCCGGGCTTATCTCTCAGATTGCCGCCCCGGGGGGGGGGGGGGGGGTTGCTGGGGAAAAAGGACGGCGACCACTTGAAAGAGGTCCGAGAGACACGTAGTATCGCCGCTAATAGTTCCCTCGATCAATCAAGTTACATGCACATACATGACACGTTCCAAGGCTACACAGTTGAATACACCAGTGACTTGCAGTACAAAAGAGAACACACAGACTACATGATCTATCTGGGGACTCAGAAAAACCGCATGTGACATCCATCAGAGAGCTGTGTGAATAATTACCTGGTAATCCCCTCCGCACAATGCAAACATGCACATACATGGCACTGTTCAGGGATCCATCATCTACAGCTGACATTAAATGACCATTCATCATGGTCCCCCCATTAAAGCAGTGCACTTTGTGATCTGCATGGTACATGTTCTTTGCAGCAGGCACATTAACCCTCTGTGCTACCTTTCCAGGAGTCAACCCTTCCACTAGACAAAACTCCATCTCTCTCTAGGAAGAACATTAATCACCAAAGTTATCATGACATTTTTATTGTTTCTGAAAATTGCTGGAGGCCAGGAAGGAGGCAGCAAGTTTTTTTCAAACCATAATATACTTGCAAACACTACGCACCCATCTGAAATAGGTACCCAGTGAGGTCACACCGTTCGCATCGCCCTAACCTGTTGCTCTAGGGTGTGCTGCTTCGTAGGCCTGCCCGCAAGACTGGAGATGAACTTCAGTATGGATTGTGGTGGACAGGCCTTCAAGGTTAACCCACAATTGACACCACTAGGGTACACCTGCTTGTGCTAAGACATCAAGCCTTCTAAGGTCTAGTGGGGCCTTCTACGGTCTAACATGGGAATGTGCTCCCTCAGTAGAGTGGTCTGGTGGACTGGTCATGAAGGCTGAACCCAGTTCCCCAGTTCCAAATTCGACAGCTCTGGCCATAGTGCCACATCCTCTCCCCCACTGAACACCATACTTCCCCACTGAGAGAAACTCGCACAGCCTTCAGCTATAACCTAATTGTGCCCGCTATAAACACTTGGATGTGGCTCAATACAAATTATGCACTTCATAAGAGTAATATGCTGCCTAAAAAAAAGTAAAAGCAACCACTCATAGAGAATGCAAGATTAAGTAAAGCATGTGAAATGTAAGCAGAAACAACATGGTTACCTTAACGATCTCTCACTCACTATTCAGAAATCAGCTAGTGGTTTTACCTGACAAGTTATGGACATAACTAGAGGGCCCTGAAGGGAACCGTTTCAATGTCCATTGCTTATATCCTTACAAAACGTAAGCAGTATGGTATAAAAAGACCACATCCATAAACACAGAGCCATGATACACATTGTGTTTTCCAATCCATCCATCAACCAGGTATTGCAATACCTCCAGGAATGGTACACTTTCCCACCTGGGATCAACAATGCTGTTCAGAGAAAGACGAGAAAACGAAAGTAGCGCTCCACTGGCAAACTCTGTAAAGTTATGCTGATGTATTTGGATGTAAATAAAACCAATCTGGACACTTTGCAACCCCTCTGTCTTGCTTTATTTAGTTATGTATTTATTTTTTATATTTAAAACCTTCTATTTCTCTCCATCCTGCTGCACTTTGGAAGAGAAAAATGTCAGAAAAAGGGCATTTCTCGGAAGAGTGTTTTTCTTTTTTGGATCCATTTCCCAGGGAAGCAACTAAATGAAAGAAGGAAAGAGAGGCTGTGACCCGTTTCTTCAAGTCACGGTTTTCAGTAAGTGATGAGCAAGACAGAAAGAGAGGGAATAATAGGAAGAGAGTTGGGGACAGCTGCCAGCACAAAAAAAGAAGAGGACATTGCCCGAGTCCTATTCCCTCTCTGTCCGTCCCCGAACGTCTGCTAAAACAAGCCGAGCCCTGAATGCCTTTGTCCTCCCTCAAAATAGTGCCCCCACCCTAACTATGCCACTGATGGCCGAAAATCCCCCCTCCCCAGCCCTAAAACTCACCTTTCCTCTCCGACGCGCAGGAAGCAAATGGCTTCCTGCGCAACGGAGAACAAAGGGGAAACCTCCAATGACGTCAGCACGGCTCGTGCGCTGACGTCATTGATGACCCGGGGGGGGACGGGGGTAGGCAGGGGAAGGTCTTCCCCTGCCTTCCCAGTAAAAAAAAAAAAGGATCAACCACTCACGGGGGGAGCGTCAGGGCTTCCCCCGCGGGTGGGTGTCATGACGAGCTGGACTCGTCATGGGCACATTGCGACTGTGCTCCATGACGAGTCCAGCTCGTCATGGGCACAGAACGGGTTAAGGAGGAGCTCTCCTAAATGTTAGCATATGGGGTTTTTGAGCCTTCATACCGTTCTTGGTCCAGTCCAGTGATGCTGGGCCCCAAGGCTGCCCCTCCAGGTATCACACCTGAACTTCGCTTCTCTGTGGACTACCGTGGGCTCCATGCAGTCACTAGGATTGACGCACACCCCATCCCCAGAAGTGACAAGCTTATAGATAGGCTTGGAGCTGCTAACTTCCTCAGCACATTAGGGCTAATGCCTGGGTACAGGCAGATAGCCTTGACCGAGGGGGAAAAATACAGGTCTGCATTCTCCACACCTGAAGGGCACTTTCAGTTCCTCATTTTGCCCCTCAGGTTAAAGAATGCCCCTGCCACTTTCCAGAGGTTGGCCAACCAGTTCCTGGCTGGTTAGGAGAACTTCAGTGCTGCCTTTCTAGACGACATTGCAGTCTTCAGCTCCAGCTGGGAGGACCACCTGTGCCACCTCAAGGAAGTGCGTCATGCTCTGAGGAGGGCATACCTGACAAACAAGGACAGTAAGTGCCAGATATGACAGGGATCTGTGGTCTACTTGGGTCACCATGTGTGAGGTGGCAAAGTACAGTCTCCCTAGGCCAATATTGGAACAATTCTAGCTTGGGAACCACCCAAGACCCAGACAGAGGTGAGAACCAGTTTAGGCCTCACTGGTTACTTAAGGCTATTCATCAGAGGGAATGGCACCATTGATGCCCCCTTAACAGAGCTGACTTCCTGGAAGCAGCCACATCAGATGATTTTGAAAGAGCTATATTAGAAAGCCTTTGATGCCCTGAAGGAGGCCATGTGCATGGCACCCGTGCTCAAGGCCCCTGGCTTCTCCCAGTAATGCATTGTCCAATTAGATGCCTCAGATCATGGTGTAAAGGTAGTGCTGTCACAGCTAAAAGAAGAGGGCCTGGATCAACCTGTAGCCTTCATCAGTAGGAGATTACTTCCCAAGGAACAGAGGTGGAGCGCAATCGAAAGGGAAGCCTTTGCTGTGGTCCGGGCACTGAAGAAGCTAAGGCCATACCTGTTTGGCACATACTTCTGGGTTTAGACAGACTACAGACACCTCAAATTGTTAAGGCAGATAAGGGGTGAGAATCCCAAACTGTTGCGGTGGTCCGTCTCCGTACAGGGAATGGATTTTATGGTGGAACACCGTCCTGGAACAGGCCACGTCAATGCTGATGGTCTCTCCAACTTCTTCCGCCCTAGTGAAGAGAAATTCCAAGGGGTTGAGTTGCTCTCCCCACTTTCAGCTGGGGGGACACGTATTAGACCTGGCATCCTTGGCATGGTTTCCCCTGACTTTTGTTTGCCCTTTGACATCCTGTTTTGCTGACTTAATTTTTGCTGGCTTTAGTATTCTGGGCAGTTTACCATTGCTAAATAGTGCTAACGTGCATGTGGTCTTTCCCTAAAACATGGTAACATTGGCTTATCCACAAATGGCTTATTTACTTTACTTGTACATCCCTAGTAAAGGGAACTATATGTGCCCAGGGCCTGTAAATTACATGCTACTAGTGGTACTGTAACAGTGATTGTGCCCCCCACTTCAGTAGCACTTTAAACATGTCTCAGGCCTTCCATTGCAGAACCTGTTTGTGTAGTTATAAACTGTCATGGTGACCTAGCAAGTTGCCTCTCTTGCCAGGCCCAAATCTTCCCTTTTAATACATATAAGTCATTCCTAAGGTAGGCTCTAGGCAGCCCCAAGGGCAGAGTGATGTGTATTTAAAAAGTTGGACATGTACTTTTAAGATTTACATGCTCAGGTAGTGAAAAATTTGGCCAATCTCTCCCATAGGTTGAACATTGGAATTACCTTATTACATTTTGTAAGTGTAATTTCCAATTGGGAAAAGAGTGATATTTTGAGTTTGGTATCTCTGAATTCACAATTTAAAATCACAAATGATGATAAAGTATGATAAAGTATGATTTGAAGTTGCAAGTCTGAAAATGCCACTTTTATAAAGTTGTATTCTAGGAACAAGGGGAACCCTACTTACAAGGAACCAGAGTATTAGGTTTACACAGAAGAACACTTGTCCCCGTAGATCTTGTAAACCAGATAAATGATAGTAGGTGCTCAATTGCAAGTAATAATTAGAGGATACTCATAAAGATGAAAACCAGTACATATTTAAATATTATGACCATAACACCGTATATGGTGAATATTCATATATATTTGGGAGAAAGTATGAACACATAAGAAAATAATAGTGCTCAGTGTCACAAGTGAATATAGAACCAAAGAAATTGACACAATATGGCATACAACAAGGTTTCTAAATATGATTAAACAACCATGACATTATGCAAAATACAAAACAGAATGGTATGCTGTTCCTACAAGACATTACAGGTTGGTGTGCGTATGGAGAACTACACTACTCTCTAGAAGCAGGAGAACATTTCCTCCTTTTGGAAAAAGACCCTAACACACCAAGTCAGCTAGGTGTCCTGCTTCATCATTGGGTCTGCTCCTCGTCGGGTCGGCGCTGCAATACCCGATGAGCACCCATGGTGGGGCCTTTTGCTGGAGATCTTTTTTCCTGGCCATTGGGTGCAGTGCGTGTGAGGGTCCTAGTGAGTGTAGATGTGAAAATTGTGAAATTAAAACAGGAAGTAGAGGTCCACTCAGTAATAATTTAATGAATGTGGCCACTCTCCTGATTAAAACAGGTGTGGCGCACCCCTGCTGTTAGGTTACAGGAAACTGCGCTCTGAGGTCAGGTCAACATGTTTCCTGCCATTATGTTATATAGACGGCAATTCTTCAGGACCAATGTAAGATCTATCTACAATTTTTAGTGGTGGTCGAATGTAGTGAAAGTAAGTGACCACCCATACAGCACCTGAAAAAGTGGTACCTGTCGATCTAGACCATCAACCTGTAAAGAGAAAGAGGTTATAAAAAATAATGTATATTGCTATTTTGGCATTCATAGCACTATTAAGATTAATTGTGTAACACTCCAGTAGTACGTAAAAGCATACATCGCGCTAGGGTGTTGTGACCATGACATTGGCGGCAGAATAAAAGCTATTGGAAATTCACAGCATGCTGAACACGAATAAGGACTCACCCCTCTAGGGTCAGCCAATCATAGCAACGTTTGTACTGTCATTGGGTCTGTATGCGGCACCTGGTTAAAAAGCCCTCTGTTCCTCCCTTCTTGTAGACATTATGCAAAAGACAAAAGTACTGCCAACTGTACACATTCCAGAGACAGTAAATGGTTCATTTATTTGAATAGTCAATGGTATTTTGACCCGATAATTAATGAGAGGTCTCATCAGGACCTAAAAATGAGGGACACCTGAAAATAGTACCTCGGAGTTGCCAACCAAAGTACTTAAAAACCCATGTGAGAATTAAGTGATGTTTTACTGTATCAAAAAGAAGAACAATGCAAATTTTGATGAGTGATCTCATCAAATTCTTCAGTGTGTAGGTGCAGGAAAGTCTTGCCACATGTTTGATATTGGTAGCGTTATCATCAGAGGGACAGACATGGCTAGCTTCTCTGTGATTTTCTGTGCCTCATACTTTGCAATTAATATGAATATCTTGCTGATTAGTGATTGAAGCATCAGTTGTGACTGACATGTCACTTGGAAACACTGATACAAGCCCATAAACAAATGCTGTTTCTTCCAACTGGAGGCTCTCAACAACAAAGAATCCAATGGCCACATGGTACCCAAATTTACAAGATGCAGATGAATTTATTTGGGATGCTCTGCAAATCTCGAAGACTTGTAGAATTCATAGGGACACAATCCTCAAAATGAAATGCTTCAACAGATCTGATTTGGAACCAAGAAACACGATGAAAACACTAGTGCTTCCATTGGTGAGTGCTCTAGTTTATTGGCTCTCGAAGGTTTCGAGGATTTGTTGCCAAGGATGCAGGTTTTTCAGGGTCTGCTTTCTGTGGTCTTCTGCAGGATATTGTGCACTCAATGCTGTGGCATGTATCAAGCATTGCTGCTTTTCCTTTAACCACTACAGAACTCCTAGATATGAAAACAGTTTTTATGCTTTTGTGGATTCTCAGTGTGGGAGCAATAGATTGCACACAGGAGCAAAACACATGCTAATGCAGCTGATGCTTTTAAAACATAAAGGTTTTCTTGGAAAATTAACCTATTAGCGAGCTAGAAAAAAAACAATTGAAATTCACATCTAGTCATACACAAATAAAATGTGGAATATAATATTTTAAGTAAAACATGTCCAGCTCTTTGGTGTCCTTGCTGAGGGCTTGAAATAGGTCCTTCATGGACTGCTGCCTCACAGACAGACGTGGTTTATCTTTATTAGAAAAATAATAGTTCCTATTTATAAAGCGCAAACATATCACACCCTAAGGTTTCAAGGCACTGGAGGCCATCGGGGAGATTAAGTGAGCTATTGCCCAGAGTCACCTGACGCTGAGCTGAGCTGCCGCCCATGATCGAACAGTGAGCCCCGCGCTCCAGAGTCAGCATCTCTGGCCGCTGTGCTTCACCTCTCCTGCACAGGAGTGCAGACTGCAAAGGTGATGACTCATGAGGGGACCTCAGGGGTGTAGCTTGGTCAGTAAGATTGGGGGGGGGGGAGAGCTTCAGATTTCCCAAAAATATAATGTTAAACTGCGTTATACCACAAGCAAAGTGCATGAGAGGGTCTTAAAAGGTGTTGAAAAGGGAGAGGAGTGTGGATTGGTAGGGGTACTGTGACAGAAGTCTCAATATTTTGTAAAATAACCAACATTTTTGCAGAATTTCAAAGCTGAAAGATGGAGAGCATGTGTATGCGTTTTTATCTGGGGAAATCCGTCAGATACCTCCCCAAACCCGAATGAAAGCACCTGCACCCAACTATTTATCAGAAAATACATTAATTAGGGGGTGTAACACCGCAGGCATCCCCCTGAAGCTACGCCCCTGGGGGAACTGATTGATATTGACAATGCTTCAGTGTCATTTGCTGTTCCACTGCAGTAACACCATCAGTGAGACTGCAGTACAGCCAGTTTAATCAACACTATGCCTGTGCACCGCTTTACCTGACTTTGCATCAAGGCGGGAGTCATAGGTGGGTGGAACATGCCCATTACCAGGCTATTGCCCAAGCTTTTGATGTGGAGACCTATCTACTAACAAGAGTGGCCAGGATTTTTCACTAAAAGATACCATACATTGAGGCAGGTGCAAAGTTACAGATGATCATTCTATTGCTACAAACTTTTCAAACTTTGCATGCGTGCGCACTGTGCAGTACTCATACGATGTGGGAAGGTTTAGAGTTAGTCTTAGCATGGTATTTTATACTAGAAGGCTAGCCTTCCTGTACAAGCCCTATGCTAGACTTGTGCACCCACCTTTGTATCATGGTGCAGCTTACTTATGGGTGGGAAGAGAGCAGCAGCGCCATACCTGTGTCCTGCTGACAGCATAAAAGTCTTCATCTAAATACATTCCAAACAACCTACGCAGCCTGATTGTGTGTTGATGCTTGGGACGAGAGCAGCAGTGCCGTATCTTTGTCCTGCTCTCTCCCTTTCAAGCAGTGCAGCAACATTGTTTACTGAAATAACAATAATTTGCCCTGTAGCATTGATGTCTAAAGAGACCCTGCGAATGTTCTTACTAGACACTATCTCTGGTTGTAGGCATTGAAGGAAACCCATTTCTCACTTGGTGCTGCGAGGCAAACAATACCTTTTTTAATCTGCATTGATTCATGCAACAATAACAAAGTGTCCACATGGAAATCCATGTTGGTTTTTCATTGTAACCGCTCCATGTCGTCCACTCAAGTGGTTCCTATCAGTAGATACTCCTGGCATGATTGACGTGTCGTTTGTAACGGCTCCCTTTGTAGTACCACTGCCTTCCATCTTCTTTCCCGTATGTATTACAAGGCTTGTTACATGAAAGAGCAGCAATAAAGCAAATATGTCCAACAAGTTAAGTTAATGGACGTGAAAGACACTTACTGAGCGTAAGGTTATTTCCTTCTCCACCCATTTTAAAAGGCCAAATGCTTGTTTGCACGTAGATATCCGCTGTATTGCACTGGGTTTGTCATACTTATTAACATCCTGACTGGCATGGTGTTCAGCATCCTGGTTGGCATCCACTCTATAGCATTTAGTATGACATCCTTTATAGCATCCTGACTGGCCTGCTTAGTGTTGAGCATCCTGTTTGGCATCTGCTGTATGGCATTTGGTATAATGTTCTTTGTGATATACTTACTAGCTGGACCTAATTTACAATATATAGGCGCATGGCAGCTCAGCAGCTCAGTAAGTCTTCCTTCTACGCTGCCGTGCATCAAAATAAAAGGGCAGGAATGAGTTGTCTCTACAAGATTCCTGTCCTTCTCCCGTGCACCAGAACACACACAGCAGCCATACGCCAGCACAGACACCCTTGCATCATATTGCAAGGGTGCCTGCGCTGAGGAGATGATTGTTTTTGTGCATGGAAGGGATACCTTCCTGCACAAAAACAATCATTGGAGGCATTTTTCTCTTTATATGCGTGCTGCAGAATGCAGCACACATAACAAGAGGAAAAAACGAGGAGAAATAAAAGTATTTCTCCTCGTTGAAATAAATAAAAGTATTTTTCCTCACTGCACCTCCTTACGCCTCCCCTGGGGAGGTGTAGGATTCTGACGCTTTCCCAGGTTTACAAAATGTTGTACATCTGGGAACGTGTCAAGTTTCATGGATGTTGCATGGGGACACCCACATGCAAAGTTATTCGTGAAAGGGAAATATATTTACAAGGCCATGAAAAGCCGTGCAGGGTGACTTTAGATGGCCTTTTAAATATGGGAAAGCCCATTGCTCTGCAGGTGCATCAATAAAAGTGACACACCAGCAGGGCAATGGACTTGTATATAAGCCACTCTGTCTCTTGCATCCTGGTTGGCATCTCATCTGTCATTCTCGCTGCCATTATGGATGACTTCCTGTGTGGTGGTGTGTATTGTGTCCTTTTAGCGATGTAAAGGGATATCCCAATGGGCATCCTGGCTGGTGTCTGTCTATGCCACTCATTTCTTTCTGATATGCCAGATCCAAGGTCTGCAAAACCTTGAGCTTCATGGCCAAAAGGTGGACTCCTACCAGTCTGCATGGGAGTAGCACTTGCCCTTCAGGGACTTCTTACCTGTTTATTCAGGCCTCAAAGGGAGCTGCTATGCCCCTGACATTCAAAGGACAGTGCAATCCAGGTGCTGTTGAGCTGGAGTTACCAGAGCACTGAAGGACAGTTGCACCCTGGAGCATAACCTATGTGCATGCATGTATGAGACAAAATCAGGATATGGAGACCTTTGGGACATCATTTACCAGTTTTTACTGGAGATGGGATAGTTAAGAACAACAATCACAAAATCTGATTTCATAAACCGAATGAGTGAAAACCCAAATAAAGAAAATGTTGATTGCCAGACACTTTTCAAACACTTTAACGACTCGTGGCTAACATCATAAATGACTTCATCAAAATGCACCACAAACACCAAATTAGGTGGCGTTAGAATCATTAAATATTTATTGTATAAACTGTAAAAACCATACCTACAGGTATAGCATGATTTTATTGAGAATTTCCGATGTTTTGAGTGGCCATGCTTTCATTACGCTAGCTTAATTGTGACTAACAACCTTTTTTTCCTGTGGAAAATAAAGAGGATTTTACCTCAGAAATGTAAAACTTGCTTTAAGAAGGTTGGGGAGTATCTTGTGTGTAGGTATAGGTTGCAGCGATATGCAAGGAAGCAGGAGTGCAGATTTCATTGCATTCAGTGTGCTATTCTTTTTTTCAACAATTATTACTGTGTTGCACAAAGAAACAGAAGAATAAAAATACAGATTAAGTAAAGGTGTTACTTTGTACATAAAGTCACTCTTTCAAATATGTGATCAGGTACTCGCACTATGGTCAATTGAATATACTCATCTCAATCATGTACCATTATGGCACTCAAATGTGTATTCAGATCACTGATTTACCATTGTAAACTCTAATCTGGGAGAGAGGCCCCATCCATAGGAGGGAATATCCGGGTTTTAGATAGGGGTGGGCGGAATTTGCGAAATCGCGTTACGCAAATCTCCGCGAAACGGTAAAAAAATCTCCGCGAACACGCAGAAATTCCGCGAACACGCGGAATTGCTTGTTCGCGATACTTTTTTCCTGTTCGCGATCGCTGTTTGCGTGCTCGGGGTGAAATATCTCGCGAACACGCATATTTAGAACGCGAACAAGCAAAAAAGTCGCGGAACGCAGATTTTGGGCAATTTCACGTTCTCCGCGGGACGCGAAATTACCCAAATTCCGCAAATTCCGCGAACGGAACGGAATTTACCGCCCAGGCCTACTTTTAGACCAGTTTACGCGGAGCCCTGAAAGATTTATGTACCCACCCACTATCTAAGAAATTGGTTATAGAGAGAGCAGGATCCTTTATGTATGCCAAAGAAACATTTGCAATCAAAGATATTGTGTGGGACTCTGCACCAGCCTTAATCCCCAATTCCTCCACCAATTGTCTCAACGATTTGTATATGGGCTCCATCACCACAGTAAACAACATTATGAACCGAGGGGAGCTCTGGTAAATACCAGTCTATCAAGATTTGTCCTCCAGTTCGAACATGGTACAGAGGTCTTGCAGGGAGAAGATTGATCCATTCCAGGAAGCAGATGGCAAAATGAAACATTTCAAGGATCTGTCACACATTTTCAAAGGCCTTCTTAATACCCATGGAGGCCATTGCATAATCTCTTATCATATCAAGACAATTATTTATGTGAGCCATGTGGTACAAGGTACCTATGGTACTGCAGTAGGTGATAAACCCTTGCTGGTGAGTGACAGAGCAAATTTTCTCATTTTGCAATTTAAATGAATCAAACTGTAAATGGCTAACTTCAATGTTGAAATAACATACACACATTTAAGTAACATTTGTAGTAGGAAAGCACATACAAAAATTATAAGCAAACACTTGAATTAACCTTTTTTAAGCTAGCTTAACTTGTTAGCTGAACCGTTGATGCCATTTTAAATGTCAACTTTATATGTTAGTGCTAAGAGGCCTGTTTTCGCATTTAAACTGTTGTGTTGCACGACACGCTCTTCTCTTTCTTCCCATTGCAGAGGATGTATTTTCCAGAAGCCTTCTACTAGCCAGTGAATAGGCATTTGTTGTGTATTAGACAACTGATGGTGAGAGGAGATGGCAGGAACTACGACTTCTATGAAGAACTGTCTAAACCACAAGATTTATTCAAAGTAACAAAGCAAGGACATGGTTGTGTAGGACCCATTGTGAGAATCTGGGGATTTTACAAGACTAATGATTGGATATAAATTAACTTTCCTAATCAATCCTCTTAAACTCACTCATAATCTTTTTGGCGATTTCTGTAAAGCCCCCATTGGACTTCACTGTTCATGGCAACTCATGTAATGATAGCTCCTTATTCGCTCTCATTGTCGACAAACAAAGATCCATACGACCAATGGCGGAGGTTATTTGATGATGGCTCCTGATGTTTGAGATATAAAAATCCCCGCTCAATCAAGTGGTAGAAGAGTGATGGTTAATGTCACAGGAGGAGAGGAGCTGAAAATTGTTTGAACATTTAAATCAAGTTCAATTGTCCTAGTTTAGCATTGCCCATGTCCCTGCAGTCCAGGGCCCAACCTTGACGATTAAAGGAGTTTTGCAGTTCCAAAGGCTTTTGTTGCGGTGGAGGTTAGAGTATTAATAGGGTTGTGCATCACAATTGTCAAAGTTGAGATTGTGGTATTGTGTGGAATTTGCCTGCATTGCGGTCTAGTAATGTTTATAGTTTACTTGTGTAAATGTATATGTTCATTTTATGCTGAGCAGTTGAAGTTGTTATTGGGCTCATAGCAGTCCAAAGTCCTGGGATACATTAAAGATATTATGATTTTTTTATTAACATACTTTATTGATTTTTGTTAATAACATCCTGACATGAAACAATTATGATGTTGTTAGGTACATACCATTAGTCTCAAGGGAAATGAACTAACCACAGTGTCCTACATATTCAACTGAAGGTATAACGACAGTGATGTCTGTGGTTAAATTTCAAAGTATCGCAACAATAATGCTTACAGCGTGGTTCATGGTAACAATCTGCATATCAAGGCAACATTGCCCAACCATCTCCCTATTCCCTTCACCCTTACCCCCCTCCTCTTCCTCCCTACCTGACTCCCTTCTGTTGACTAATGCGCGATGTGGCACACGGTTCTAGTATATTTGTATGTGCATTCTTAGCTGCACAGCATGCAGGTGCATATACTCATTCAGTGGGTGGTGGAAGCTGGTGAGCTCTGGCACGGACCTACAGTTAGTATGGCCTATGTTGCTATGTACTGCAGCGTATCATGTTAGTGGGGGGCCGAGGTTAGGAATAACACTAACAGTGTTTCCCAGTCTAGTGAGATCGGAGTCTTCCCTAAGCTCCTGTTTTCTTCCCGCCTTATCACAGCACTCTCTGCCCTCCCCACCTGACCACATCCCCATGCCAGCTAAGCTCCACAGGGGGCACAGCGGACTTCCACCTCATGGTAATTTATCGTTTTGCTATGAGCAAGGCCAGGTTAGCAAAACAGGCTTGTACATTCTGCTTCTTGTGACGGCACGGCAGGCCCAATATACAGTATGCCGCTGTTTCCCTCCGGCAATTTCCGTTACAGTCCCTAGGCCCTTATGATGGTGTCCCAGAAGACAGACAGGCGCGGGCAGACCCATAGCATGTGTATAAGGTCGGCATCGTGTGCAAGATATCGTGGACAATGGTCTTTCACTCCTGGGTATATATTTTCTGTTTAATCGATGTGGTGTGAGATAGGCCCTATGTAAGACAATATACTGGGCTGGTTTAAAATTAGCATTTCTGGACAGCGTTTTGGGATACTCTAGAAGGAAATCCCATTCTTTGTCTGATAAATCCCACCCAATGTCAGCACTCCACTTCGCTCTAAGTGCCGCCAGCGGGGGGCTGCATGGGAGAAAATACCCCTATGCAACCAGCCAGTAAAGTGACGCCCATTGCCCATGAGGTGTAGTGTATGTACAAGCTTGTCCGTGGGTGGCTCTTTATTTTCTGGTACCCAATACTGTTTGATGCATTTATTGATGCTTGCATGCAGAAAATAAAGGGATCGTGGCACGCCCTGTGAAACATACTCACTCCAAATAGCATTCCCACGGTGTTCACATCCTCCCGTACCCATTTGGAGATGCTTCGGGCGGTGATTACCCCTGTGGGTGTGGGAATCCTTACCAGCGGAATGTTGGAGGTGTAAGGGAGTCGCTGACTAGTGTAGTGCAATGGTAAGGGCCACCTTCAATAGTGAGGGGGCCGTGGGCAGGACCCATCCCTTGGGCAACAATAGAGTATGAAGGGTACCTCTTGCTGTGTGAGCCGTATCTCATGGAGGTTATGACCAGCAATCCAATACGCTAACCAGCAGTTGGGTCACGTAACAGTATGCCCTAAAATCCGGGACACTCATGCCCCCTTTGTTCATTCCCAGCTGAAGTTTTGAGAGCCCCATCCTCCTGCGGCCCTTCCACCATTTTAGTTCCAGCAAGAGAGTGTTCAGACTTTAAGAAATATCAGTCGGACTCTCTATTGGTAGATTAGTAAAATAGTGGAGCAGTCTCAGGAGCATGACCATTTTGGTGATGGCCACTCTACCTGCCACAGAGAATGGTAGTGACGTCCAAAAAGCTATTCGAGTTCTCAGTGCCTTAACTGCCAGTAAGAGATTGCCTTCCAACAAGTCCTGTGGACCACAATACATCTGAATATCTAAATATTTAAAGGTGGTGGGCGGAATTGGGAGCATTAAAGCATCAAAGCAGATAGGTGCTTGTTGTCCCTTGGCATTAAAATAAAATGCATTTGATTTGGCCTCATTGATGGTGAGGCCAGAAACACTTTGGAACTGGGTGAAGATGCATGAAATGGGCCCAAGAATACCCTGAAGATTGGGTAGATAGAGGATAATGTCATCAGCATATAATCAGAGGGTATGTGTAGTGTTGCCAATGCAAATGCCATGTCCTACTGCATCTTTCCGAAGCTTAATAGCTAATGGCTCAAGTGCTAATACAAATAGGAGTGGCGAAAGCGGACATTCTTGGCGAGTACCATGACTGATTGTGTAGGACTGTGAGATGTGTACTCCTGTCCAGGCTCTTTCTGTGGGTGGTGTGTAGAACAGTTTAACCCAGCGTGTATAAGCTGGAGGGATGCCAAATTTAAGTGAGTGTTGCCAGCATGTACTTCCAGCTCAGGGTTTCGAAAGCTTGCCTCAGGTCTAATGAGATGCACCCTGCTCCTGGATAGTCCGAGGCTGTGGCGGTCAGCACATGCTATAGGCGCCTTATTTTAAGAGAAAGTGCTACAGCCTGGCATGAAGCCATAATGGTCTATATGTATAAGTTGTGGCAGGAAGGGGAGTAAGCGACGAGACAGTATTTTACTTAAGATTTTGTATTCATTTAAAGATATTATGATTTGATTTGTCTTCTAAAGTTTTGTGGTGTCGGCTCAGGAGGTGCCATCGACCACGCGATTGAGATACGGAGCATAACACATTGTTGTGATTGTACTAATAGTGATTGATGCTAGTAGATCCTATTGTGCAAAGGGAAAGCTATGTCAGTCAGGGTGATTTCCGCTGGTTGAGATTTCATCTGTGTTTGTGTGAAGGTTAAAAAGAGCATGTTCTTGCATGATTGATTACTTTGAATTACTTAGTGGAGCAGATAGCGGTTATTTATTTATTGTGCTTGCTAAAAGTTGTAAACTTTTATGTACAAGAAAATGGTAAATGTGGGTGAACTGCTGTGAGGAGTGAGAGTTGTGTCAGAGAATACCGTACTGAGATAGCTCAATGGGTGTGAAGCATTGCGCTAGGATTGGTTGGTGAGTCATCAGGTGCTGCATCATCTATGAAAAAAAAGGACTGTGCTGAGACTTGGTGCTAATATCGATTCGTATGGAATTAGTATTTGAACAAAACATTGAAATGATTTTGAATTGAAACTGCTCATTTCATTTGTTAAACTGCTGTAATCATGAAATGTTTCAGAGCCCTTAGAGCTTAGTTGAGAGGAGATGAGTGGGTCCCTGTCTATGAGGTCGAGGAGGTACGCTAGGTCTTTATGAGGCAACAAGCCTAGGGACTCATATGTGTTTGTGGCTTCGTCAATGGAACACCATCACTGAAAAGGAGAGAGCATTAGGATTTCCACAATATGGCACATTTGATCTGAAGGTCATTGAGAATTTGAGGGGAATATTTTATGACATGAAACTGCCTCCTAGACCTGCACAATTTGAAGTATTAAATGTTTGGGAGCGTGCAGCACATGCAACAAAGAAGACAAATATCAGAATAGGGCTGAGAGCAGTGTGCAATTACGCTGATGTTAAATGGGATGAATAACAAAATAGATGGAGGAAATGTGTAGCTGAGAAGCTACAATGTACCCAGCACTGGTGACAGAAAAGCCTGAAAAGAATTGGAAACAGGCAAATGAAAATGTCGATACTGCATACAAATCTGGTACTGATAGTGATTCTGGTGATGATCTTTTGGATACTCTGTTATCCTCATGTCCACCGCCTCATGTTGCTACATTATCAGATTCAGATAGTGCTACAACATACCCCAAGGACCCTAAAGGATCCAGCACTGCAGACGCCCTTTAAACCACAGCATGCGGTCCTGAAATAGCAATCTTAGAGTAAAAGTAACAAATACAAAAGTCTGTGAAAACTCTGCAGAATGGGATGGAGACGGAAACACAAACTGAGGAAGTAAACCCAAATAACAAAAGTGCCAAGCACTGCTGCCCAATATGCCAATCCAACACTGCTAGCTGGTGCTGGCTCCATTTATGGAAACCTGGAAACAATGCACTTGCTCTACTGCCTCTGCTGGCCCTCAGCTCAGAAGTGAATGTTTTTGCAGTCCTGCTGTGTGTGCCTTGACCGCTAAGCGACGATCCTCCAAAATCACCAGTCAGTCTCACCGACATGATAGTCTCTGTTTCTCTGTCAAACCTAATTGCACACATTTCCTCCTCCATGTTCTCTGCTTGAAATATTGCAAGGGTCAGCAATGATATGTTCACCTGGGTTAGGGATTGCAGATACAATTTAAAACACGGTTAATGGCCCATTGTGACCTTCATACGTCCCCTTCTTGGTCAGCTATCCTTAAAACAGCAGCCTTGTTAACAATATTCTTCTGGACCTGTCTCATTCTCGGTGCAACATCCATCTAAAAAAACGTATACACTTTGTATAGTGAGGCATAGGGCTCACCATGTACATGTTTATATTCAACCAACTCCACTTTTAGTTCTGTTTCATGTGGAATCTCGCTCTCCAGGAAAAGTAAGCAGAAATGTTCATCACCAATGCATGCACCCCTCCTGAGTGCCTGTGTCACTTCCCTTTCCACAACCCCAGAGGACGCTCTGCTCCAATTGTTAATGGAATAATCCTTCAAGGTCTCGCCCTTATGAGACAGAAAACGTTTGTGTTTTAACAACTCTGCCATGCCTCGGCATTCTATGTCTACAGACCATAACCTATAACTAAAGCAAGTATATTTTCTTCAAGTTTGTTTCTTCTTTGCATTCTAGTATTATAGTTCTTGTGGTGTTGCTTTTCTAAGGTATGAAACTGTGACTCTAAAAATCCCAAAACATCATGGCAGGTTGAGCTACTCATACTTCACAAGGGGCAACTTAAGCATGAGTACAGGATGCAAACTCCTTCCTGCGAAGTGAAGGGGAGGTGCAGCTAATGTTTTTTTTTGTAATGGATCTTTAGGGTCTCACTCGAGATTAATTGAAGTAGGGCAGCTCCGCAAGTATTCTGCTGCACTGCCCTACACCAATGTGAAAGGGCAAGAATGCACTGTATTTAGGAAATATGGTGCATTCCTGTCCTTTCTCCCTGCACTGGCACACAATTTGCTGCCTAGCTCCAACGTGGGCACACTTGCACCATGGTGCAAGGGTGCCTCCATTGCAGGCAGGACTGCTTTTGTGCTGGAAAGTACATCTTCCTGCACAAAAACATTCCAGAAATGTGTTTTCCTCTTCCTATGTGTGCTGCAAAATGCTAATTTATGAGCCCCTGCGTCGTCAGAGCTCACTTTTTCTGACGGTCCGGTGGTGCAGATTACAAAATCATACCTATGAGGCCATGGAAAATCACTATGCATATCTTTGAAAGGCCTCATAAGTATGGATTAATGCAAGGCAGCACAAAGCACTGCTTTGCCTTAATACGTGCACCAGAGACATTCTGTGGGCTTTGCAGTGGGTTTTCGCATGCAAAACCCATGGATTTTGATCTGCCGCACACTTACACAATCATGTAAACCTTGGAAGTGCCAAATCCGTATGCCTCCCGAGGTGAAATTTCTTTATTTTTCCTTGTTATTTATGCTTTCTATGTGTGCTGCATTCTGCAGCTAACATAGAAAGAGGAATACATCTCTTAGGATTGCTTGTGTGCTGAGAGGTGCCCCGTCATGCACAAAAACAATCCTACCTACATCACAGGCACCTTTGCACCATGGTGCAAGGGTGCCTACATTGGTGCTAAGCAGTCAAAATAGCACCAGCGCATGGAGAAAGGACAGGAATGCACCGTATTGCATAAATATGGCGCATTCCTGCCCTTTCCCTTTGGCATAGGGCAGCAACCCCCCTTTTAACTGCGAGTGACTTCAGCACAGAAACCTGATGCCAAAATACACCACTGCACCCAAGCCCCACAGCCTGAGAATTGGACCAACGGTGTCTCCAGGAATGTGAGGATCTCAAGGGATGAGCCCTTTGTGGATTCCACCAGACAGGCCCCCCTGTCCCAGCTTGCAGCCTATTTCTGACCAGACCGTTCTCCATTACAGTAAATGGGACACTCGAAGCCTTGACACACCCCTGCACCCGGATGCTCCAGAGCCTCCCGAGGTGACCTGTTGGTGTGGCCTTCCACCTTGCCCAATACTGATCTTCAGTCCTTAAGCACAGTCCTGTAAGTTGCTGTTAAGTGCTCAAATGCAGTACATGTTTTTTGCCTCATATGATAACATTACCACTCCCACAAATTGCCTGTCAGCTTTTGAAAACTCTAAAAAATCATAACTCGAAAAGTACTTACCTGATTGCGATGATCTTGGCATCTAAATTCATATAAAAGTACATGTTCTTTTTATAAATTGGTGTTGTATTTCTTTATTCAGGGAGTGTCTCATTTGCTCCCTTTGTGTGTGCAATAAATGCTTAGCACTACCCTCTTCTATGTCTAACTGCTGTCCTACACTACCACAGAAAGAGCATTTGGGGTGTAATTTGTGCCTCTGTAATTCCTTTGGGATTTGCCTGGACTCTTTACACAGTGTACCTCTTTTTGGTTGACTATATAAAGAGCCAGCTTACTACACATGGAACACCCTCTTTGAGGAAAGTAGCACATTGTAGGAAGGTAGGATCCTTCTGGCATGGCAACCCCCAGTTTTTGCTTGATGTCAGTGTGTCTCTGACTGAGTCTGCTGAGATCCTGCTAACCAGGACCCCAGCAGCTGTGTTGTCTCCCCTAAATGCACATGGTCAGTACTTCGATACCTCCACAATTGACTACTGGTGTACCATTATATGTCCCTAGTATGTGGTACTAAGGTACCCAGAGCATAGTTACACCAGGGTTCTCAAATGGGCTGCAGCATGTATGGTGACACTTATGGGAGTCCACTTAAACTGTGACTACAGGCCTGCCATTGCAGCCTGTGTGAGTTGGTCCTTGCACCCCTCGCAACAGATATACCTGCTATTATATCTGAGGTCACTGCACTTAACACCTATAAGTCACAGCTATGGCAGGCTCTTCAGTCCTGTGGGCGGGGTGCTCAGTTATGTGTGCGGGTGCCCCTGCATAAGCAGGACACTCCTACAAACCCCAGAGCCGATTCACCAGGCTTTGTATGTGTGGTCAATTTTACGACATATAGTGTACATCAGTCATTACAAGATGTCTAACTATATAAAAGGATGCACCAAACCTGGTCATGTTTGGTATCAAACATGTTGGAATCATACTCCATTGCCCATTCCAGTGTTGGAAGTATTATCCCATGTACTTGGGGTGCTCCCTTGGGTACCCCCCTGTACTCCAGATCACAGCATTTCAAGGTCTGCTATCAAGCTAGTGCTGCTGCTGACCACAGACAAGATTCTGCCCTCCTGCTGCTGAGCCAAGCTTGATCAGAGGAAGGTAGAACAATAGGTTTCCAGTCACAGGGACGAGTGGCCCTCCTTACATCCTCTGATTTGAGCCAATTCTGGTACCCTTGGTCCCCGCTTTGGCATGAAACTGGACAACAAACAACAGTGTATCCTCCCCTCTGTCAAGGCCCTCCTCTGGGAGGGACCCCGGAGTCGTTCCAACCCTTTCCTTGTGGTTTTTAAGGGATTGCTTGTGGATGGGTCCTCAGATTCATCGTGGGACAATACTCAAACCTCAAACTATGTCGCTCTTCGATTGCCTGGACACTTGGACTTCATTGGACTTTGACTGGAATTGAAACTACAACCAGTAAGACTCCTGCTGCTCCTAGTCTCTCTGTTCTTCAAGTCCTCTTTGTTGTCTGTGTTTGTGCTTCATCGAGGTTCTTCAACAGACCTGTGGGCATCAAGGACACCCAAACAAATTTCCCTTGAAGTGAAGGAGTCATTCCCCTACATCTGCAGGCACTGCAACAAAGCTGGCAGATCTGCTGCTCCTGATGTTCTACGGTCTTCCAGAGGCCCAGCAACACAGTTGGTAGTTCTGCAACTCCCTCAAGGCCTGACCTGCAATTTTTAGGTCAGTATCACTCATCGGAACTGCTGGAATAAAACCCCTATGCACAGCATTGACTTGATGTTGCCAAGGCCTGTTGGCTCTGCACTCCAGAGATCTTTGGGCTACAAGAAGCTTCAGCCTCCAGCACCACACTACCTGAAGATTAGTGTCCTCCCTGCAGTCCTTGCATCGTGGCCTCCATCTTTGGTAGGCTGCCTGAGGTACTCTTGTGACTCATGTGCCTTCGGCCTGTGGGTCCTCCTGATCATCTTCTATTGCTTCAGTGGGATCCCCTGCTTGCTCAGGACCTGCTTTGACTCTACAGCTCCTGGTGCATCTCTTGGATCTTGCTGCTCCCAATGTGTGCTCCTTTTCTTCTTCCAAGCCAGTTGCTCCTACCAAGGCTTGTTGGTGCTCCCTCCAGACACAGACCACCTAGTCACTGACATCTGATGAGGGACAACTCATGCACAGCTCTTGGTCTTCCTCAGCATTGCCTGGTCTTAACAGCTGCATCGACAAGGTCACCGTCGCCTCTTCAGAACCTCCTGACATCGGCGGGCATTGTGTCTCCGTGCCTTCTGGTCACCTTCGAGTGGCATAGACTCTTTCCCCTTTGCTTCTAAGTTCTTCACTCCCAATATCCACTCTTAGATTCCACCAGACTCCCTTACAGTCTTCTCCAGAGGCATCTTCTTCGAAGTCATTCATTGTTGTCTACAGCAGGTTCCGGTGTTCTTTACCCCTATGCACCCGACTTCCCTGGTGTAGGTAACCTGGTTCTTGGGGCATCCACGGGTGGGGTGACTCGCTAAACTTCTCTCTTCCAAAGGGTTTCTTTGGGGTCCTCCGGGAAGGGTCCCTTTTTCTCCAAAATGTAACATTGACTTCCCCATTTACTTCTATTGGGCACACAGCTGTGTTTCTACACTGCACAACGCCTCCTTGGGGTTCCTGGGTACTTACCTTGGGTGGTTCCTTGTGTCACTAGCTCCTCTGAGCCTTCTGGTATAAGTCTAAATTCCTTTAGCAGTTCACATTCCACTTCCTTAATATATGGTTTGGTCTCCCCCTGGAGACTACTGTATTTTTTGCTACTTACCTGATTGCTTTTGAAGTATTCATGTGTGTTGTGATGATATCTCTAGGTAGGAGATAGACCGATTGAATTAGTGATTGTATTGTAATAAATATACTGTTTTTTTCTAAACACTGTGTGGTTTCTTTTCATCTAACTTACACTAAAGATTAAACTGGTAAAAACAAGGGGCTTAACACTCCTTCAAGATACGCCTGAAGGCTGCTCTCCACAAGCTACCACTTAGATAGCAAATAAATACATAAACATGACCGATGCCGGAAGAGTGAGAACTTGGAAGTAAGAAAGAAAATGAAAAATTGGGTGAGAGCGGGGGGTGGAGGTAGAAAAACGGGTGCGGGTAGAGAGGTGATACTTTGACATAGAGAGAGTGACGGCTTTATGGAGCGAGCTGCACAGCACTACACATATTCAGATGGACAGATCCCATTAGGGAATAGGGGGGAACTGCTGCTAACAGACAATGAGAACCAGTCCAAGAAGGAAGGTGCTCCCTCTCATGACTCTCCTGTTAAGGGAAACCCCAGGTGCAGTGAGATGGACAATCAGGTGAGGAGAGAACCTTATCCCCAAAGGTGTGTCTCTCCAAAGGCTGGTGAGTTTCCAATATTTTTTTCTTGTCGGGGGAGTTGTGGAAAGTAACACCAGAGCAGCAGATGAGGCAGCAAGCTATCTACGATAAAACAATAAAAAAAAACTGTTATGCCAACAGAATGCCTCAAGGCACCTCATCTTTCCTAAGCAAGAGGGATCATCTTAATCTTTTAATTCAGGAGTGCGGCACTCCTGAGTTCTATTTTACAAGATAGAAGAAAACAAAATGCTATTTCCTTTGTGCATTGTCTTCAAGAGAATGCTTGCTTTACACTGTGTATTTCATGGTGTAGTGGGTGCTCACATACATTTTGACATGTTCTTTGTTCACTGTCACCTTGAAAACATAAATTATATGATGCACAGTCATAATTATAACGCTTGCATGGAGTAGTCAGGCAATGTGAAGGCATTTATTTGACAAAAAGAGTGGGTGCACAGGCAATTCTGAAACTGTGGGGTTTATTTAGTAGAGGTTGAAATTAAGGCCCGATGCCCATTGCTCTGGCTGGCAAAGTGGTAAGGAAACAGTTGCGTGCTACGTTCCCTGCATAAACGTAATTGTGCTGACTCATCTGGGCTGACAGATACCCCACAAGGAATTTTGATCAAAACCATTTCCTATTTTTCTTTTTTTTTAGTTAACAATTATATTGAAATAAAAAGGGAAAAAGGTACAAGGCAACGACAGTTCGGCAGGAGGTCCACATTAAAATGACAAAATGTACAACACAGCGATTAAATGATATACACCACAGCTGACCCAGAGATGAGCCAGGGGGTCGTCTTCTCGTCTGAGCGATAAACAATAGGAGTTAGGAGACATGCGGTATCAATAATACATAAAACTGGTGAGATCGTGCAGTTAGGCAATCATTACAGGAGTGAAGGCGTGGGTTCTACATTATTCGGCGGTTGGTCTAGCAATAGGTCCCTTTCACTTCATAATTCTATGGACGGTGAGACACAGATATCACCCCTATTTTTGTTCCATTTCCCCCATTTTCGGTCCCATTTCCTGAGGCATCCTCTAAGTTGGAACACCTCCTTTTCGGCAATTATTGCCCTATCCATGTCTCTAGCCCAGTCCCGCAGGCAAGGGGACACTTCCACCCCCCTATTTCTGTGCAATATTACGTTTTGCGATGGCCCAGCCCAGCGAGGCCCATGTTTGTTCAGTGTGTGTGCGGTCAGTGGCTTCCCACACATTGAGGAGGCAAAGCAAGGGGGAGGCTTTCAAGGTCTCACCGCAGGCCCTTTCCATTTGTTTCATGACACTATCCCAATAATGCCTCTATAGCGGGCAGCCCCATAAAATATGGAAAAATGGGCCAGTTTGATTGCAGTGTCACAGGCATAGGGGGTCAGGTCTTCTACCCAGCTTGAATAGGAGTTTTGCATCAAAGTATATGCGGTGGAGGATTTTTAATTGGACTAGGCGCAATCTCATGGGTATGGCCACTTCCTTAGGGGAAGCAAGTGCGTTGCACCAGTCTTCGTCATCCACGCTCCCCAGGTTGGACTCCCAACTGTGCCGCAACCATTGCATAGGATCAGGGCGATTGTTTATCAGTTTTTTAAAGGTAAGGGATATCGCATTTTTGGGCATCAGGTCGAGTATCAGTCTGTCCTCTAAGGGGGAAGACTCCGGGAGGGGGAGCTCCCTTGGCATGGCAGTAGAAATGACATGACTAATCTGAAGGTAACGAAAAGTTTCAGTGTGTGCCAACTGATATTTGTTCTCTAGTTCGGCAAAGGTAGCCAATTTCCCCTTCACCCATAAGTCTCCCACCGTCGAGATTCCTATCATGTCCCATTTGTCAAAGCCAGGGCATTTACTAAGTTGACCAAGAATATCTGGTTCCCAGAGTGGTGTGGCTTTCGTCAAACGGTTATGCCAACCCCACTTTTTTGTGACTTCATGCCAGACCTCCACCGTGCGTGTGGTAGGACCAGTGAGATTAAGTTTATGGGGATTAATGTATAATGCTCTGTTATATCCTCCCCGTCCCAAGAGCCAGCGGTCTGTGCGAAAGTTAGGATCGTCGTATTACCCGTACACTCACCTGTTAACCGCAACCAATTATGATGCCTGGTAATAGTCGCAGGTCTGGCAGCGCTATGCCCCTGTCATACCATCCAATAGTGAGTTTTTTCATAGCTATTCGCGGTGTCCATACACCCCAGAGGAGACCCGCACTACGCTATCTATATTGGAGAACTAGACGTCAGGAATCGTGTTGGAGATATTTTGTAGTACGTATAAGAAACGTGGTAAAGCAAGCATTTTAAAGAGTGCCGCACGCCCCAAGAGGGTAAGGGGAAGAGATTGCCACTGTTTAACATCTGATTTCAGGCATGTTAGGGGTCCCCGCAGGCTATTGTCATAGAATAAAGATGGATCTGGGGTGATGAAGATGCCGAGGTATCTAAAACATCGGGTCACCACCGGAATGTCGTAGCCCCTTGGGCTGGAGGGCAGATCACCCCACATTGCATATAACTGGGATTTAGACCAATTTATCATATAACCAGAGTGTGCGCCTTACACGTGGAAAATGTGGAGCACTCGCCGTAGGGACCGCGAGGGTGAGGCCAGGTACAGGAGGATATCATCTGCATAAAGGGAGATGCGATCTTCGTGATCTTCCGTCCACTTAAGGCCCCGTATTTCCGGATCCTCCCTAATCCAGACTGCCAGGGGCTCCAACACCAGGGCAAAGAGTAACAGTGACAAAGTGCATCCCTGCCTCGTGCCCCGCTGCAAGGGAAAGCTTCTGGAGACATGTTTGTTGACGGTTACATACGCTGTCGGCTGGGTGTATAGTAATTTGATCCAGTTGGTAAATGTTGGTCCGAAGCCCATCCGGGTCAATACCGTGAAAATCAATTCCCACTCAATGGTGTCAAACGCCATGGTGGCGTCTAACGACAACAGGGTCGTGTCTTCTCTGATAGTGCCTATTCTGCCCAAGACTCCATTCAGTTGCCGAAGATTTAAGGCCGTGTTCTGTCCTGGCATAAATCCGGATTGATCCAGATGTACCAACCCAGTGATATGGAGATTAAGTCTATTGGCTAATACTTTCACTAGAATTTTTGCCTCCACTGAGATGAGGGAAATGGGGATATAAGATTTGCAGTCATCAGCTGGCTTACCCGGTTTGTGGATTACCACAATAGAAGCAGTCCTGATATTGGCTGGGAGGGTACCTGGCTCAAACCTTTTGGTTTCCATGTGTAGTAAGTTAGGAGAGAGTTTAATAGCCTTAGGTGTGAAGAGTTCAATGGGGAGCCCGTTGGGGCCCATCGCCTTACTGGATCGAACATCCTGAATCGCTTTCTGAATTTCAGCCTCTGTGATCTCTATTTCTAGGGAATCGCTATCTTGTGTGGAGAGGCTCGCAACTTTGATGGTCGAGAGGAGGTCTGCCACCATAGGGGCCTGAGATGCATTGGCTGGAGTATACACCGACTCAAAATAGGAGGCAAACGTGTCAGCTATCTGCTGGGGGTCGGTAATAAGGATGCCGGCAGGACTAGTTACTGCACGGACCCCTTTCGAGGCCCTCTCCCTCTTCTCAAGCCAGGCCAAGAGTTTACCCATGCTTTCTCTATGTTTGTAAATCCTATGTCGGGTAGCTAGATAGCGTACCGGTGCAACTTCTGAGAGAAGCTGCTGGTAGTCCAGGCGTATCATGTCTAGTGTATGGCGCACGTCTGAGTCGGGAGTTTGCGGAACGGCCTCCCTAACCAGGATGTCCTCTTCCAACTCCGCCACTCGCTTGGAAAGCTCCCTCTTGTGTCCTACCATCAATGATAGGGTACGACCCTTGATAACAGCGCCAAACGCTCCCCACGGTACCCCAGCAGAGGAGACCGACCCTACATTTTCTGTGAAATAATAGTCCGCCTCTTTGATCAGTGTCTCCCTAATGTGGGGAATTTTAAGGGTCCAGGGGTTAATGGAGATGATGTTGCGGTGTCCACCCTCTCCCACCATCAGTGTAGTGAGAAGGGGAGTGGTCTGAAATACCGTGCACTAGGCAGCGGGATGCAGTAAAATGATGGAGGTCTTGTGCGTGCGTGAACATATGATCTATACGGGATTGGCTATTGTGAGCCCCTGACTGAAATGTAAATTGAATCGCGGTAGTGTGGAACCACCGCCAAACATCTACCATGCCCATGGCAGTCGAAAACTCAGCGAGCTGGGAGCCCCGTAGGGGGTCGCTGCAGGGTGGGAGGCGATCTCTAGAACCATCCAGGACTAAATTAAAGTCACCACCTAAAACCAGTACCCCCAGGGGTAATTCAAGTAGGAGAGAACCTATTACGTAATGTAGGACGCTGCAGCCCAGGGAGGACGTCAGCGGACACTATGTTGAGAACTCGTCTCTCCCAAGTACCTGATACTGCTGCATATCTGCCATGTGAATCCGTCCAAGTGTTGTGGATTATATATGGGCAGACTTTGTGGAGGAGCACCCCAGCCCCCCGCGAGCCTGAAGTGAATCCAGAATGGGCAGCCAGTCGATATCCCACCTATTCAGTGCCCCACAGGAATTCCCAACCAGATGTGTCTCTTGGAGTAGGACAATATCTAATGCTTGGCGCTTCAGGTATTGCAGTACTATACCCTGCTTGATTCTATCACCCAGGCCATTGACATTTCAGGTCAGGAGTTTAAGTACTGTGTGTGAAGTCATAGGGGTAATATGGTTGAAAAATAGAGAGTCTGAGATCGTAGGGCGATGAATGGGGCATGGTGTCAGAAACGCAGAGGCGGGGGAGCCTGCCCCCCGGAGGCGACCCTAGTGTGTCCCCCTCCACCGTTTATGCCCCTTGGTGGTGTGTAGAAATCATCTCAGTCAAGGTGGATAGATAAGTAGGACAGTAGGATCCATTGACAAGAGAAAATACTAAGAGTTGCATTGCACAAGTACAGAAAACAAAATAGCAAAAACTACAAAACCCCTCTATCCCCCAAAATAGAACACCTTCCCCCCCACCCTGCCTCCCTGCATATTGGGCATAGAACCACCCGCAACTTGCAGAGTGCCTGTCACCCTCCCTCAACAACATAGGGTACGTAAGCAACCCCACTCCCTGGAGCCACTGTCGTGAACCTAAAGTGTAGCCCCGGCTAGTAACCCCCAGGTCATCCATTAGATCGCAAGAGTGATGAGTTACAATTGCAAATTGGTAACTTAAATCAGTACAACTAAACCAAATAAGTACTGAGGTGGAGCGACTCAGTCCAGGTTCATTAGATCATGCATGGAAGGTGCCGCCCCCCAAATATAAGGATTCCCACTAGACCAAGTCTTGGAAGTCGGTGTTAACAGTAAGTCACTATTACTTGACAACCTCATTTTTTCACCCCGTCGGGCTCTGCGTCCCCAAGTTGGCACCAGGGGGGGACCTCTGCCTCTGGCGGCAGTCATTACCTCCACCAGCGGTACTTGCTGTTTTTTGGAGGCGCTTATCCACTGTACGCCAACCATCAAGCCAGTCCCAGGCATCTTCGGGTCTTCTGAAAAACCATAGTTTGCCATCTGACTCTACCCAGAGTTTAGCTGGGAACAACATGGCGTATTTGATTTCCTGGTCTGGTAGTGCGCGCTTCACGTCCAGGAAGCTGCGAACCTGTTTCTGAACCCTCAGTGTGAAGTCTGGAAAAAAGGTGACCTTACTATTGTCAATTGTCAATGGAGGAGCCGCTCTAGCAGTCTGGAGTATGGCATCTCTGTCGCGGTAATGGAATACTCTTGCCAGAAGAGGCCGGGGGGGAGTCCCCGGCTTTGGTCTGCCCCCAACAAAGAAAAGCATTCAGAGAGACCCCTTGGCTGCAGCTGCTTTAAAATCAGTTCTTCGACAAAGAGGTCCGGAGCTTGCCCCTCTGCCCGTTTCGGAACCCCCAGGATCCGTATATTGTTGTGTCTCATGCAACCCTCATAATCGTCCAGCTGGAGGGCTAGCGCCTCTTGGGAAGTTTGAAGTTCGGTCACTTGGTGCTTAAGTAGATCAGTGTCACTCACCAAGTCTTTGGTTATATTCTCAACGGTACTGACTGCTATTTTATGCATACCTGACTTGATTAATGAGACCTCCATTGCTACTGTGTCGACCCGGGTTTCGAGGGACTGTGCGCACCAAGGTTATAGCTGCTAAAATATCCTTATTAGTGAGACCTGGCTGCTCCCCCTGGGTCTTGGCGGCAGTATACTCCTCCTCTAGGCTCTTTTGCCACACACATTTCTCCAACTTCGCCTGCACCCCATTGCGCCCACCTCGGCTGTTCGCCATTTTGTCATCGGTGGAGATAGGGTATCCGAAGGAGGGTAGGATCACACCAGCTACTCACCGCTGCCTGCAGTGGGACTCCCCACACAGGCCTGTCGGTTTTGACCAGCGGCTCCTGACCCCCAACGTGTATGTTAGTTAATCGGCACCCCTTCAATAACGCAATTATCCCACGCCGTCTTCGGGGGCCAAGAGATTGTAGGTCGAGGGACTCTGGGGGCAGCCAGGCAAACACCCCCACCGGCGGTGGTCAGTTGGAGTCAGGGCCCACTGCTGAGGCACACACCTCAGCCGTCAACGTAGCTTGGGGATAAGTCCCTCCAAATCAGGGTGCGAGGTGCTTGCTGTGGGGTCCCACGCCACCCCACTCAGATTAAAAATTTCTGTGTAGGGTCCAAGCGCGCCTAGGGTCAAACCGCCGGTGGATGAAAATTGGGCCGACTGCGGGCGCAGATAATCACAGCCTCCTGGGCCTGCAGTGCAGAGGCGCGCCGATAGTCAATGTACCGCTAGGCGCCCTCAGATCTACAGCCCGAGGTAGAACAGCAGAGGTGGAGGCAGTTAGCAGATGGGGGTGGCGCACTCACCGTTGGGATTGTAGGCTTCAGAGGCCTAACACAGCTGCACTCGCTCAGGCACAGGTCTCCTCACCCGGCCCCAGCCTCAGCTCAGTCAGCGCCGGTCAGCCGGAGCTTGCCACCGGACACCTCCAAAACAACTGGAGGCGCTGCAAGAGGGGTGGTGCACCTCATCTGGGTCACAGGCAGATCATTGTATAGCACCTCCTCAGATGCGTGCAAGGCTGGCTGTGCTCCAGCTCAGGGCCCATATCCGCAGCGTGCGTAGGCTGCAGAAAGTTCGCTGGGCACAGCAGCGGTCCTGAGACACAGGCTGTCCGGTCACCCCCGGAGAAGATAGGTGCGGTGGGCGTCATGCTCACTGTCAGTTGTGCTGGTGTAGGGGGAGAGCGCAGCCCCCACCTCACAGGTTCCGACTCCCCCCGTAGGCCGTAGCCGCGGCGTAGAATAGGACATACGTCTGGCGGATCGATGGGGCAGGATCCGACCGGATACTCCGAGCACAATATCTCGGCTTGGAAGCCTCGGATTGAGGCCGCTTTTGAGCAAGTACAGGGCTCAACCTCAGGGACAGATGGGCTCCTCCGCAGGTGGTACTGGCCGGGGAAAGATAGTATATTCCGGATTGATTGGGAGTGGCACAACGGAGCTCGGCTACCGTGCGGCCATTTCCCAAGGCAGTTGGCCACGCCCCCTCCATTTCCTATTTTTCAAGCAAATGCTTGCAACTCCAGACTATTCTATTTCGGAGTCTGAACAAAACCACTGCTCTAGTTATCCAACACGGTGGTGTGCATGCAATTGACATAGAAGGATGAAAGACTAAGCCAACACATTCAAATTCCCACTCTGACTTGCATTTTCAAGCATATCTCTGAGGCAGGTGTTCAACCTACCAAGCTAAATTAAGGGAGCACTAGACTTTCGGCATGGTCCACAGCCTTTCAGTCATCCTCGATGTTCACACAGTATCTGGCACATGTGTCTGTTGCAAGGGACCTGGAAGCAAAGGGTTTTAACACCTAAGCAATAGAGGCATAGAATGACAGTATATATGCAAGATCCAACTTTGGTCGCAACCACTCGAGTTTGCCCATCCCTCTGCTACCTGCCTAGGGTCTTCCTGTTGACCTCTATAAAAATGTAAATAGTAAACTCAAAGTCAGGCAGGTTCCAGGCACGCACTCACAGAAGAAGCAATAGGATCAGGTTGCTTGTATAATATCTATGACTGGTGCAGGCCAGGTTGACCATCCTCCAAAGCCCTGGTGCTGCTGCACCTCTGATGGGTACAAACTTATGGTTGTAGCGTTACAAGAGACAGGAGAGCAGTAAGTCCAAGAAACCTCACAGTTTTGTGTGAGCCTCACCCCTTTCTCTGCTCATCAAAGGATGAGGTGAGATCAGAGATTCTTGCTGATCCCACCATACCCTGTTATGGTTTGGGAAAGGACAATCCTCACTGATTGACGTCAGCCACAAGCAGCACAGGGTTGATGCTTAAAGCGCCCAGGCTGTGTTCAAATAATGATGGTACTTTATGTCATAGGAATGTGTGGAGCACGTAGGCCCTCTAAAATTTGTGACATGACTGCCTGACCTTTTCGCAGAGTGATGGTCCTGATAGTACAGTGTGAGAATAAAATAGAAAAATGTAGGAGGCAGAGTGCCAAATCCTATGTTAATGAGCTGCCACTGATATGAAGTTAAAAAAAATACATCTGCCCTTCCCTGTATTTACTTACCTTGATCACACTTGACGTTATAATCACAAAAAATAATCAAGGGTTTTTACACATGACTGTATGTCATAATAACACAGCCGAAATATCAACTTGCACAAATAGTGTATGCACAAGATCGAATGTCTCAACAAGGTGAAGGTAAGTAGAGAAGGATAGATTTACATTTCTGTGTGTGAAAAGGAGGCTGGAACCCCCAGCATCTCTGCTCCCTCCTGGCACATGGTTCAAAGCATACCCTTAATGCAAACACCATGATTACAGTCTAGACTCTAAAGTGATTTTAATCTGTTTCCACCCTACCTGGAGAGACCTTGCCAGCGATTCTTTCCTCTTGAACCCGCAGCACCCTCAGCCTGTTCCCGCTCTCGCCGCCGCACCACCATCTACAGCGGCCGCGGAGTGGAGGCGGGGACTACACTGCCCAGCAACCCTAGCGGCAGGAGAGCCGCCGACGCCGTTTCCACGCCAGGAGGCGCATAACAGAACGCTTTAACCCCGGTAGAGCGGGCTTCTGTTTCCACCCTACCTGGAGAGACATGGCCAGCGATTCTTTCCTCTTGAACCCGCAGCACCCTCAGCTTGTTCCCGCCTCCCGCCGCCGCACCACCATCTACAGCGGCCGTGGAGTGGAGGCGGGGACTACACTGCCCAGCAACCCTAGCGGCAGGAGAGCCGCCATTGCCGTTTCCGCGCCAGGAGGCGCATAAAAGAACGCATTAACCCCCGCATCACGGGATCGCGCGCGGGCAGCGCCGGGCTAAGCCCGGGCAAAGGGCGGGCCGTCTGTGGCCGTCCGGGGCAGGAGGAGGCAGGGCTGGGCCCACTCTCTGAGGCTTGCTTATTGCCACGAAACATGTAAACCCTTATGTGTGCCTGTTGTGTCCTGCAAAGCATTTAATATCTTCGTGACTGTTTAATCTGCATGAATTGGGTATAGACATTCACGCCTCCTAGTGCTGCTTAGAGCTATATCAATTTTCTATTATTATGTCGTCCCGTAATCCCAAAAGTAGATCTTCATTGCTGGGAGGGTCAGTACGAGGAACACTGGACAACTTTATTACAAGGGCTGCTTCAGTCCTCGAGAAGGAGATTGCCCTGGTGGAGCGGCGCCTATCGGCTGAACATTTACAAACCAAACGCTCCTCGGCCATTTCACCGGCGCCAGCACCACCCGTGCCCTGCTTAATGAATAACTCTCAGAGTGTTGTTAGAATTTCCTCACCTATGCGAGACTCTAATCTCCTGTCAAAATCCCACACCCATTCAACACCGCTTGTTCCTAACTCACCTTCTGATTTTTCCTCTGACCCTATAACACTGTACTCACAGTCTCCTAGGGCCGTTGCTGTAACTCCCCAGCTAAAGAAGGGCAGGGGAAGTATCATCGCAGGCCCTCCACCAAAAAACAGAAAGAGGGGAGGGAAGAAACATAACAAAATCAACACACTTAGTAACAACAAGTGTAAACCAGCGAAAAATACTGAGACTCTTGTTCCTCCAGTTGTTACAAAATTACAAGGCCCCGAAACTCAATTGGACCTTCATTACTTTGATCCATTAATAAATGAAATAACGGGCCGATTGGAGTTACTCGTAAGATCACTTCTTCTCTCACTCTTTGAAAGAATGAAGGGAATGTCTAAACAACTTGGGTCATTGGAGAAGTTGATTTCAAATAACACTGACCAACTAAAAGAACTATCGTCTAATAGACTGACATCTTTAAGTAGCCCCATTCATTCTAAACCATCTTTACCGATAGAAGATAGACAGTCTAAACTAGAGGCCAAGAAAACCCTACCACCTTTATTAAGTTTAAAAAATTCATTACCCAATCGGAAGGATAACACTGAGCTAGATTGTGGTCAGACTATTGTCAGCTCCCAAATTAATGGGCCCGACTCCCAAATACGCAATGCATGTGCTCCCACTGCGCCGGGAAAGACCGACGGCGCAAACTGGCATCACATAGATTTGCCTCCGGAGGCGGTCCCTTACGTTGTCGTCTTGGCAGGAGTCCCAACACTAGAAACAGGGAAAACAGAGGGCTATCACGACCTAAAAAATAAGGTTATATATTGGCTGGGACAGAACAGACCCCTACCTCCTAACATCGATGGCGAAATTTTAAATGTTCGCAGACTTGGTTGGGTTGGTTCACGGCCTAAGGAAATTCAAGGGGATGTGATTATTATTAATTTTAGAGATCGCAGGGCCACAAGGCATATAATCAATTGGTTTCAAGGCCAAGACCAGAGCGTCATTAGAACCTATGACCTGACGTACTTTTATCCCCCAGACGCTGCTTAGGAACATAACACAGCCCAGAACCTACCCACGGCCCCAACTAGGGGGCTTTAATTTTAACATTCCTATTTCCAATCGCTTCTCTTCTCTTAGAGGACTAGAGGACGTCGACTGACTTCCTATTGGAGAATATACTCGGGTCCCTCTCGATTGTGGATCCAAGGTACGAGCGAATAGTGATCTTCTTTCCCCTCGTCTAAATCCCACTGCAGTTCACAATAAGAAGCCACTATATCTGGCACTAAGCCCTGTCTCTCAATCGACGGATGAAGCGCTGGTATCCTCAATACCCTTATCAAACCCTACCATCGTTCATCATCGAGAGATTACCAAATCAAAAATAGTGGTTGTATTTTGGAATGTAGCTGGACAACGCTCCAAATTAGGGAACGATGTTTGGATTAATTTTACTTCAAATTTTAACATTTTGGGGCAGATTTATAATAACTGGCGCATCCCTGCATATCAGCAGGGATGCGCCAGTTATTGTGCGCCACAGCTCCGCCACCATGGATGCGCCGCATTTACAATGCGGCGCACCATGGGGCAAAAACGGCACAGATGCGTGACGCATCTGTGCCGTAAAAGTGGCGCATTGCTGGAGTTGCGTCGCAAGCGTGACGCAGCTCCAGCAATGCTTTGGGGGGACCTATCTTCACAATGCTGCGTCAATCCTTACGCCTGCTTCAAGCAGGCGCAGGGTTTTGACGCAGCATGGGCTCAAAAGTGACTGAGTGAAATCTTGTAGATTTCACTCAGCCACTTTTAGGAGGCGTTCCTGCGACGGAACGCCCCCCCCCCGCACAGGTACGCCTACTGCTGGCGCAGGGCTTTACAACGTGACGCATCTCCCAGATGCGTCACGTCGTAAATACCCCGCAGCATGGCGCAGGATTTGCGCCGCCGCTGTGTCACAAAAGTGACGCAACGGCGGTGTAAATGAGGCGCAAGGGCCTCATAAATCTGCCCCTTTGTGTTTACAGGACACATGGCTGACAACAGCGATTCATCTAGATGGCTATAGAACGTACTTTTCACCTGCCCAACCCTCCAAGTCTGGTAGGGCCAAGGGTGGCTTAACTACCTATATATCAAATTTGATTGAGATGGACGAGATGAGGGTCTTAAAACTCGACCCCAATTTCCAGCTCCTTAGCTTTAGTATAAACGCGAAGGACTCCTTTCTGCTGGTTAATTATTATAACAATCTTCCCGACTTAGAAGCAGTGGAAGTAGTTAATACCATTTGTTCTTTAATATCATCTATTATTAGGAAATCAGCCAGGGAGGTAACTATTATATGGGGTGGCGATTTCAATCAGACCCCCTGTTGTGTTTCTAATCAATTTTTATGTGGCTTAAATGATGAGACAGATAATCCTATTCCCCATTTCAGCCACTCGAAATGGGGAATAGGACAGTTAGCTCCCTAAATGAAATTATGTTCAAGTTAGATCTGGGATTTGCCAATAATTTGGCCAATCCGAATATGGTGCTGGCCCCTACCTTCCATGGGAGAGGTTGCAACTCCACCATCGATTTCATTCTGATCTCAAATGGAGCCATAAAAAGGGACACTGCTTTTCACATACACCAGATTGTAATGAGCGACCACTACCCTCTTAGAATCACCATCTATCTCTCCGACAGGCCCAACCCTAATATCCCCAGTTTGTTGGACCAAAATAACTTAGTATTAGCCAGACTTAATGGCTATTCTCTCAACTGGGCCCTAGTCGATCCCATTGAAACTGTTAATACAGTGGTAACCGACGCATACTCGTCCATCCTGAAATGTTTGGACTTGACCACTTCAGATGCCGATGTTACCATCAATTTTGGCACTGTGATTCAGGCCATAAATAAAGCCCTAACGGTAAAAAAGAATAATACTGTAAGGAATAGACAGGGCTGGTTCAATCACACATGCACAGCAGCGTACTCTAAATTAAAATCTGCTTTACGCAAGACAGTTAGGGTCCCCGCTGAGATATCCGAACTGAAGAGGGCATATAACTCCGCTATAAAAGAAAGAAAATCGGAGTTAAAAAAACAACTTTGGGACCAACTGCACGAGAGCTGTTTTTGTAACAATAGTGCCGCATTTTGGAAAGTGGTAAAATCACCTTTCTTGACCGATAACGGTGGCTTTCCCAAAATAGAGGTCGCCATAGATGAAAAGGACTGGGTAGAGCATTTCTCCAAAATTTTTATGATTGACCCATTATCAACTAATGTTAGTGACAATGATTTTTACTATCAACAGTCTTCGCCTTTTCCTATTGACCTGACCATTTCACTTGATCAGGTCACTCGGGCTTTAAGTGCAAGCAAGAAAGGGAAGGCCCCGGGCCCCGACGGGGTCCCAATATACTTTTTTTAAATCCATACTGATCTTTGGATTCCTCTTTTGACCAGGGTCCTTAATGCATTGTGCATCATCGGTATTCCGGAATCCTGGAAAAAACCTATACTGGTCCCGATCTTTAAGAAAGGGGAAGAAGCTCAGTCTCCTGCTACCGCCCTATTTCCCTACTGGACTCCACGGGGAAAATGATGGGCCAGATAATTCTTGGTCGTTTGCAGGAGTGGGCGGAGGAAAATAACATCTTATACTATCTACAATATGGGTTCCGTGAGGGTTTGGGGATCATAGACCAAGCCTTAAACTTAGCACTTCTGATTGACAAATATGTAAATATTAAGGCTGGAGCACTCTACATGGTCTACGTAGACCTGTCAGCCGCGTTCGATTGTGTCAGCCACTCTAAACTCTGGTCCATCTTATTAGATCTAGGGATGGATCGGAGTGTAGTTACCTTTGTGAGGGAACTTTACGCTGATGCGACTGCCAGGGTGAGGTTTAGGACCAGTGGAGAACTCACCGCGTCGTTTGGAGTGGAGAGGGGCGTCAGACAAGGTTGTGTCCTGGCTCCCTTCCTCTTCACCCTTTACACTAATGGTCTGGAGAGGGAGATGTTGAGGGGAGCCCAGGACCTTCCTATGGCAGCCAATCGTCTCATACCGGCTCTTCTGTACGCAGACGACGCGGTGATATTGGCCCGCACCCCAAACGAACTTCAGAGGGCCTTAAGCAGCTATGCACTTTTCATGGCCAATCTGGATCTTAAAGTCAATATTGGGAAAACCTTCGTTATGAAGGCGGGGGTTGGTAAAAAAAATAAAACCAGGGCTATTTACTTGAATAACGAAAAACTGCCGACCACTGACAAATACCCTTTCTTAGGTGTCATGATTGACCAAAAACTAAGCTGGAAACCGGCAGTTGATGTGAGGAAACTTCAATTCACAAGAACTACTTCCGCCCTCGTAAATTTCTCTAGGAAACTAGGGAAAAAAGCACCCGTGGAAATGGTTAAAATTTACAAAGCCAAATGTATTTCAGTGGCTTTGTATGGAGCGGGAGTATGGGGCCACGTAGCCGTGGGTCCCATTCAGGCAGTAGAGAACTGTTTTCTGAGATACCTTCTCACACAACCAACCACTGCTGCAAATTATTCCTGCCACTTGAAACTGGGTCTTCCGTATGTGACAGATCTGGCGAGAATCCAGCCACTGTTATTGTGGCACCGAATTTGGTCGTCGGAAAGAACAGTCTTTACTCAAAAAATTATTCAAGACTGTAAAGCCCTCGAAAACGCACACAGATCTAGGTGGCTAGTCTATGTCAAAAGTTTTTTAAGTGACCTAGGGCTAGTAAAATATTACTATGACCCTACCTTGATTCAGGAGATACAGAGGGAGGTCTTTTACAAACTCTGTTTTAACCACCTCGAAGACTTATGACTTAACTCAGAGGTCATGAAGCAAACAGTTAGACATAGTTTGACTGTCCAGACGGTATTTGGGATTCAGCCATACCTAACCTATGGTATTACCTCCTATGAACTGTTTCTTCTAGTTAGGTTTAGGCTGAACCTTTTCCACCGTTTAGTTGTTTTTCCGTTGAGAAATAATTGGGCCAAAACACTACCTCCCTGCCCCTGCGACGGGATATCCACCCAGTCTACAATCCATACTACCTTTTTCTGTAAATACTATATGGACCAACGGAAAAAACTACTCATCCCTCTACTAAAACGTTTGGGCTTTCGTGCTTGTCGTCCAGCTCTCCTCTTTTTACAGTCATTGGAGGGGGCGGGGCTGGTCTATATTGTTTCCAATTTTTTACAGTACATTGTGCGACATAGACCGAACTTAGGCTGATTTTAACGGGATTTTAAACTAATAGGTTGGGTTGATGATGGGATCTGACTGTTTTTTAGCCCATATTTATTACATATTTTATTTTATTGTTAAATTGACTGTTAAAATTCAATTGATGCTCTTTGCCCAGACACTTTACATGCACTGTCACTTTAAAGTCGCGAATAAAATTACTGTGATCATTCTTGTCTGTGTTGAATTTTAAAATGATGGAACTTCTATGTGACGTTTACCATGTATTTTTATCTGTATCTTTTATGACCTTTCTTCGGAAGGCCTAATAAAGTAAGTTTTGATTTGATTTTTTGATTTTAATCTGCCCAGACGAACAAAAAAGGTTAAAAGAGGTCATTCAAATAGGACATACATTATATACAGTTCAAAAATGGCGAACAGATAGACATCAGTGTATTGTGTCAGAATGAGAAAAAAAACACAGAAGTGAGACAATAAAGGTGCTGTGCATAGAAATAAACTTTTCAACATGTATTTCTTTTAACACACAACTCTGGTTCCTTATTAGGGACGTCCACCTAAGCTAAATAAGTATGTGGGTAAATGAGGCTCACAGCATTTCAAACTCATTTGTAGAATTGACTTTGATTGTTAGGGACACTTGGATGGATTGAGGCCACCAATTTGGGTCTGTGGTCCAGGTCCTATCTCTAACAAGTGAATGAGATGCATGGCATCTAATGGGATAAGGAAAAAGTGGATGCTTATTTGCAGAGTCTGAATGACCCAAGGAGTAAAACCAAGTGTCAATAAACTCTCAAGGGGAACGGCAATGTGCACTATGTGATTAGGTATTGGATTGCAGCAGGCTCACGGAGCAGTCTCGCTGGCAACTGTTGATACTTGGGCATGCTTTTGGCAATCAATTCCAAGTCACTCAAATCATACCCGTGGAAAACCAATATCTTACAGGCGGAAGCCAGCTGGTTAATCGGGCGGGAGCAGGATTAACCTGCCGGCTCCCGCCTGTGAGATATTCTTCTTCTGTAGGTAATGGCAATTCACTCAAGCTAACCTCATTTTGTGCCTAAATGAGGTTGACGGCATTTTTCACTCACTTGTAATATTGAGCTCCCATCAGGGCATGGCTAGCAGGTACACCTGGTTATTATCGCGCCAGCACCCGCTTGTGAGATATCATTCTTCCACAGGTATGGCTTGACCAACTTGGACTGTTTTCATGTGCAAGCCTAAGTATTAACTGTTACAGGTGAGATAATACCGCTTTAAGAGCCTGCAGTAATTCAATCACTAATCATACAGCACACAATGTAGTGCCCCTTGGGGAGTTAGTGACACGTGGCCTTACTCAGTGGGCCATTCCTTATCGCATTAGGCACCACATACCTCATTCACTTGTTTGAGGTTGTAACTTAACCACCTACCCACATTTGTAGCCTTAGTCCAGCCAGGTGTCCTTGTCAACCACTGTCCTAATCAGAACTAAATACTATAAGTGAGTTTCAAACAATGTAAACTTCATTCCGACACAAACTCGTTTGAGTTAAGTAAATTGCCATTATAAAGGACAAGAGTTTTGTATCAAAAGAAACACATTTAAAAGTTTTTGTCTATGTACAGCATCATTATTGTCTCACTTCTACGTTTTCTTTTTTCACTGGGACGCAATTCACTGATGTCTGTCCACTTAAAACTGTATACAATGTATGTGCTATTTGAATGATTATTTTTAACCTTTCTTTTCATTGTCTGTGCAGACTAAAATCACTTAAGAGGCTAGACTGTAATCATGTTCTTTCCGTGAAGTGCGTGCATTGAATTGCTTTCCTCTGCTAAAAAGATTAATGTAGCGGAATGAGTTCCAGGTGAACCACTGTTCTTTATGTATGATACTTCCCCAGGTTCCCACCTTCATGAGGGCCACTTTTGTTTTGTATTGTGCCCTCCTGGCACACTGCAGTCTCTGGTCCAGGCCAGCATTCTCCCCAGCAACTCCCCCTCACTGCTAGACCGCCTCGGTACTGAGCTCCTCCTTGTGCAGTGTTCGTGCCGGCAGCTCACCCCAGCACTACAGGTGCCTCCACTCTTGACGGCTGCTCTGATCTTGCCGCTCTTTCCTGTGTCCTCTTTGTGATATTGTGAGTTTATTGGATTGTTTTATTGTATTGTTGGTTTAATCGGTGTACTGGTTTATTTCGTTTCACCTCTGTGCTTGGTCACTTCCTGCTGCTGCTGCCTTATGGCCCCTCCCCTCGACACAGACCCGCTCCCGCCTCCCTACCTACAGTCCCGCCCCCTCCGCTACTTAATGGCGACCGCTGAGCAGTTGCATGCAGCGGGCGCGCTGAACGTGTGCCAAAGGCAAGCCAGTCTGCGCCTGTCTGCGTCCCGACCGGGGCCAGCGCCAGGGACCCTGCCGCTTCTAGGCCCCACCGCTATGATTCCGCCACCCTCCACGCTCTCAACCCCGGAAGACACACCAGCTGCGTAAGATCCTTGCCGAACACCACCCACGATCAGTTCTCATGCAGATTCTGCCGTAGATCCTTCACCACCGACAAAGCCCGCACCACCGCCGAAGACCCGCCGAATGCACGCACCGCCAAAACCCTGACATGCATCCCTCTCAATGTGCGCTCCCTGCACCGACACGCCGTAGAGATCTGGGACCTGATTGACACCCTCTCAGCTGACATCACCTTCTTCACGAGACGTGAACACCAACACCACCTCCGGCCCTGACATCTCCTCTGCCATTCCCGACGGCTACAAGATCTAGAGAAAGGACCACCCCCACCGCCCAGGAGGAGGACTCGCCATCGTATACAAGACCCCCCTCCGACTCTCCACCTCCAGTGCGAGTGACCCCCATTCCAACACCTCCACCTCCACTTCCACTTCCAGATCCAGACCAGCCCCAGGATCACGCTACGCGGCACCCTCATCTACAGACCGCTGGGACTTCGCACCCAGTCCGCAACTACCATCGCTGAGCTCGCCACACCCCATGCCATCACCTCCACGAACTACATTCTACTCAGGAACCTGAACTTCCACTTCGACAACCACAACAACCCCGACTCCACCACTCTCCTCGACAACATCACCAACCTCAGACTGAAGAAGCTGGTCAACACGCCCACTCACAGAGCTGGACACACCCTCGACCCCATCTTCGCTGGAGGGGGGCACATACGTTTCAGCCACACCACCCAGCCCCTCTGCACGGATCACCACTGCGTCTACTTCACCTTCCACATCACCACCACACCCAAGCCCACCCCACACCTGCCACGAAGGAACTGGAGCAAGGTCACAGAGGAACACCTCAACAGCACCCTTCACCAAGACCCCCTGCGCCACGACCGACACCAATTCCACCGCCAGAGAACTTCATCATTGGATCTCCCGCTGTGCCGACAAGCTCGCACCCCTCCCCCACCCCGCAAAACAACATCCTCTGAAGGCTGCCTGGTTCACCACAGAACTTCAAGAAGCCAGGTGCTCCTGCAAACGCCTAGAGAAAATTTAGCGAAACCAGAAAACCACGGAAACTTGGAACAACCACAGGAGCGCCCTGAAGGAATACCACCAGTGCATAACAGACACCATACGGACCTTCATAAGAGACAAACTCCAGACCAACGCAACCAACGCCAAGGAACTGTTCAACATCATACAGCAGTTCACCAAGACCCCCAGCGAAACCACTGACATCACACCTTCCCAGTAACTCTGCGACAAGCTCAGCTCCTACTTCCATGTAAAGATCAAGGTCATTTAAGACAACTTCAGCGAATAGACGATGGACGCCACACCCCTCTCCGCCCCCACAGGTAAGCCAGCCATCACGACCTGGAATCCCGCCACCATCAAACACATCACCGCAATCATGAAGAAAACCCACTCAGGAGCCCCTACCGACCCCTGTCCACCACACATATTCAACAAAGCTGCCGCCACCATCGCACCCGAACTAGGACGGACCATCAACGCCTCCTTCAGATCTGGCATCTTCCCAGATGACTGGAAGTGGGCCGAGGTTAAACCCCTCCTCAAGAAGCCAACCGCCGACCCAACAAACCTGAAAAACTACCGGCCCATCTTTCTCCTCCCTTTCGCGGTCAAAGTCACCGAGAGACTCGTAAATTCTCAGCTGACCACCTTCATCGAAGTAAACTCCATCCTTGATGCCTCACAATCTGGATTCCACGGCAACCACAGCACCGAGGCTGCCATCCTTGCTGCCACATACGACATCCACATACTACTCGACCAGGGACACACTGCGGCCCTCAATCTTCTAGACCTCTCTGCAGCTTTCAACACTGTCTCACATCGCACGCTCACAGCCAGACTTCAGGACATGGGGATACAAGGAGCCACCCTCGACTGGATCCAATCCTTCCTCTCCGGCAGAACCCAGAGGATCAGACTCCCTCCCTTCCTCTACGAACCCACTGACATCAACTGCGGAGTACCCCAAGGATTATTGCTCAGCCTGACGCTTTTCAACATCTACATGGCCCCTCTCACCACCATCGTCAGACAGCATGGGCTCAGCATAGTATCCTACGCCGACGACACCCAGCTCATTCTCTCGCTCTTGAAGAACCCCAAAGACACCAGACTCTGTTTCCACGAAGGAATGAAGGACGTCACAGCATGGATGAAGGGGGGAGGATGTGGTACGACGGCTAAACTGCTGACTTTGGTGCTGGAAACCAGGGTTCGAGCCTCAGGGTGGCGTCCAAATCCTGTGATTCTGGGAAAATCACTTAATCTCCCCGTGCCTGAATGTGTAACGTAACTGGTGCTCATGTAAAGCGCTCCAATTTCTTCGGGTCGAGTTTGCGCTATATAAAATCTGCGGGGAAAAAAAAGGACAGCTGCTTGAAGCTCAACTCAGAGAAAACCGAGGTCCTCATCCTCGGACTCTGCACCTCCGCCTGGGACAAAACCTGGTGGCCCCCCGCCCTCAGGATGCCACCCACCCCTACAGAGCTCGCACAAAACCTCAACATCATCCTCGACTCTTCCCTGTCCATGAACCGCCATATCAACGCCGTCACATCTGCCAGCTTCAACTGAAATTAAATTAAATTAAATGAAAAATGGTATTTGTAGAGCGCACGGCTACTCCACGGAGTGTCCCGGCGCTACAGGACCAACTAGGACAGAGCAGTTAGAGTACAAGACAGTCGCACTAGAGCCAGATCAGAGGCCTTATGTCCGAAAAAGCCCGGTTTTAAGCTGTCTCCTGAAAGCCAGCAGGTCTTCGACCTGCCTCAGATGAAGGGGTATCCTATTCCATAGGCGGGTGGCCAGCACTTGAAATGAGCGCCCCCTACCCGTGAGCGGGAAAATTTAGGAGTAAGTATCAGGGCTTGACCAGAGGACCTCAGGGCACGATGTTGCACATAGTGTTGAACCCGTCTCCTAAGGTAAACAGCGCCGGGCCATGAAAGGCCTGGAACACCTGAACCAATGCTTTAAACAGGATCCTCCTACGTATTGGGAGCCAGTGCAGTGTTTTTAGATGAGTGAACATGTGTGCTCTGGGTCCCACTATGAGAATAACTCTAGCTGCTGTATTCTGACCCACCTGCAAGCGGTTGAGTAGGTACTCAGGCAGACCCAAGTACAATACATTGACATAGTCAAGCCTGGAGGTGACCAAGGCTTGAACTACTGTCTTCCTGTGTTCAACCGGCAGCAGAGGGAGAAAGTTTTTAACATTTTCAATATGCCGAAGCACGAGCCAACAACTGTCTGGATTTGGGCTTTTATTGTTAGGGCGACATCTGACTTTACCCCTAGGTTTTTCACGACATTTACAGGAGCCGCAGGAGGAGACATATCACCAGGCCACCAATTGAGCCATGATTCTCAAGGTGGACAGCCCAAAAAGATAATCTCTGATTTTCCGGGTTGCATTTCAGTTGATTGAGCCGCAACCAAGAGAAAAATTTCGACAAACAGGCGTTAATCTCCTCACTACTGAAGTCACAGCCTTTATCACGCATGAATAGCAGTTGAGTATCATTGGCATAAGATACTATCTTAGTGCCGTTCGACTCTGCTAAGAGAGCAAGAGGGGCCATATAGATGTTAAATAGCGATGGACTCAAAATGGACCCCTGCGGGACCCACACCTTCATAGGGGGGATGGAGACTGAAAAAGGGGGGGGGGCGGATTGCTTGATGGCAGTCGTTAAGGAATAAGGTAAACCACTTAAGTACCGTGTCCCTGATGCCGCAATCCGTGGGGCACACTATCAAAAGCTGCGTACAGATCTAAGAGTATCAGCACAGCACCTCCTCCCCCATCCAATTGCTCTTTAATGGTTTCAGAAACTTCCAGTAAGGCTGTTTCAGTACTGAAATTCGTCCTAAAGCCAGACTGACTATCATGGAGAATATGGTTAGCCTCTACATATTCAGTCAGTTGTAGGTTGACATATTTTTCCAGGGTTTTGGAAAGGAATGGCAGCAGTGAAAGGGGCCTGTAGTTTGCAGCCACAGTGGGGTCTGCAGAAGGCGTCTTCAGCAAGGGGATGATATTAGCCCTTTTCCAGTGGCCAGGGACCTGCTGTTGTTAATTGAAACAACGATGTGATTAAGCATTTACTAAAGACATTAATTCCCCTCTTATAGAGCATGTTTTCTCCGTTATGTTGACCGAAGTTTGGACTCCATTTTGTATTGTTATGCTTCCACGTGTTCACCACGAGAAGAGTCCAACCTCTGTGTTAGTTGCTCCTGTAATCTGCCTAGTAACAGTCTATAAATAGCTTCTTTGTCCATCTGCTACATGCCCAGACTTGACCACATCTGTTATCGGTTAGCCTTGCTTGACCATGTTTTCGCGGGCTCAAGGAGTGTGTCAGCTCCGCCCACATATTGATCTTGTATCGAAAATGTCCATAAAAGGTAACATTCCTTGCCTCATGTTGTATCCGTCCACTTATGAGCCCCTCTGTTGTGTATAAAAGGGGACCGTGTACGCAAGTTCTTTGTGCTACTCTATGCAATACTGAAGAGTGTTGTGTGGATTGTAGGACCACCCTTAAGGGTTAATAAATGCTGTCTTTGTACTTTGCAGTTTCCGTGCCAACTTCCTTATAGATTCCATTACAGGAGAGCGAACCCTTGTGTCCTGCGGGCCTAGCTGGGGCCTGTACTCATCAATTGGCGCCCGTCACGTGGGGCTCATCGGCGACTCGGATGCTCGAAGGACTGGTCGCGACGAAGGTGAGGAATTTGGCCGGGGACGTGATCACTGCCAGCGGCGTCTTAGCCCTGGCATCCCGAGGTTTTTCTTCCTTCCCTTCCGAGCTGACCGTCTGGGTGGCGCCGGTCCCCGACTGAGACCTCTTCTGTCGGTCCTGCCGTGAAAGCCGTTTGGGCGATTGTGGAGCTTGGCAGTTGGAATCTGGACTCTTGATTGGTAAGAACCGGTGTACGGTACTTGCTCCGAGTTTTGAAGCCTGGTCCGGCTATTTGAGTTTGATTTGTGATGACTAGTCATATTTTGTATTTGTCTTTGTGAAAATATATGCGTTGCAACACATATAGGCAGGTAATGTGGAGAGATTTCTCCGGAGCTGTGTAACTTTGAACGGCGCAACGATTAAGTGCCATTTTTCTATAATATTGCATATTTTGCATTATTCCTGAGCATGCCTGCTTTTAGCGCACTCCGTAAGTGGTGTTGCTGTTTTAGAAACCGGTTGAACCTCGAGGAATCTGCTCCAGCTCCCCCAGAGGGGACTCCTAATAGGGATATGTACGTGAAGCATGGTCTTTCTTCCATAATGTACAGCACAGTATGGAGGAAATATACAAAAAAAGATCCTGAGTTGCGATGGCCTTTGTATGGATCGTTTGATATACGTAAGATTGAGTATGTGGAACAGTGTATGTGTAAGCGGCGTGCTCGTCAGGATATGTTTGAGTGTGTACGGTTGTGGGTGAAGGAGGTGCGTGAGCGAGAGAAGCGCGAGAAAGCGCTGTTTGATAAGGAACAACGGAAGAATGATCATGTGCGAGCCCAGGAAGCGAAGCGTCGGGAAGACAGAGAACAGACAGAGAGACAAGAGAAAGAGCGTAGGCTGCAAGTTTCGGGTCAATATGCTGTTCGGCAGCCACTCTATCCTGTCCTTAATAATCTTGATGATGATTTTTATTTACTAGATCGCTCTCCGCCCCCTTATGTTGGCGCATCTGCTCCGAGGCCGCAAGATTCTGTCCCGGGTCCGGGTAAGGTAGATACGCGGTCCATGTTATCGGCTGAGCATATGGCTGAGCTTCGGCAAATTTCCTTCCGTGCACTTAAGGGTAAGGTGTCCGTGGATGAATTGTTCCATACTTGGGGGTCGTGGCAGGATAGAGAGAGATTGTATTTTTTGAACCATTTCGCTGAGGAGGTGATTGCTGCTTTTCGGAAATATTCTAGTGTCTTTGAGCCTGAAGAAGTGACATCGGATGCTAAAGCATTGCATGATGGTGTTTTTTCTCCCTCTAAGGCTCCTGATACGGCTCGGCGGCTATTCGCCTTGCGGGACGCGGTGCTGGCCCATAGAGAAAAAGCGCGCCAACGAGCAGGGGAGGAGACGCAGTCGGATTCGTGTACCGCAGAAGGCCACTCATCCACCTCTCAATCAGATAAGAGCGATCTAGTGCATGCTAAGCCAATGCGCGAGGCGGCGCCTTTGTATGTTCCTCCTAAAGGAGCGGGGACTAGCTCGGACATTACCTCCGCCGATGCTAAGGGATATTTTGTGTATAATTGGGTTTATACTCCGTGGCATAGAGCTGATGTGATGGCATTAAAGAATGCGCTGCCTGACCCCCGCAAGAATCCAGCGGCCTTCTACGAAGAAGTCGAGGGGGCCTTGAATTCTTGCGTTATGACTTTAGCAGATATAGACCTGTTCTTTGGCCTTATTCTACCACCGGATATGTGGCGATCTGTCCGAAAAGTAGATGATACAGTTGCCTTTAAGGCCCGGTGGTCTGACCTTGAGGATGAGGATAGGGAACGGAAGCCCGCGCAGAAACCGCCCCAGAGTATTTTAGATCTCCCTGCTGCTATTGTGGCTAAGCTGAAGACAATTATTCCCCCTAAAAAGATTGACTGGAATATGTTAGCTGCATGTAAACAGAAAGCTGACGAGTCAGTTGCGGACTTCTTTACGCGCTTTGAGGAGACGTTTCATGATTTTAGTGGCCAGTCGCTTACTGACGATACGGGCCGCCACCTTTTTGCGGATAAATATGTGGCTAATCGGCTGCCGGCAGTTGCGGCCCGTCTAAAAGCGAGTGAAAGTTCTTGGTCTACCGCTACACCGACGGCCCTCCTGACTATCGCCCAGTATTATGAGCGTCAGGAGCAAGAAGCAAAGGGCCAGGAGGAAAAGAAATCGAAAGATTTGAAAACAAAGGTGATGTTGGCACAAGTCTATGGCCCGCCCCGGCGGGGTAGTAATAGAGGTAGGGGAGGATCTTATGGTCCTCCCTCGGGCCGATCTGATTTAAATAGGAACCAATGTGCGTATTGTAAGCAATCGGGTCATTGGGCTAGGGACTGCCCGGTGCTGCATGCATCGCGTCAGGGGCATACCTATGGTGGCCCGCGAGGTAGAGGGGGTTTCTCGAACTTTCGAGGGAAGTCTAACGAACAGGCTCGTTTTGACTCTGCTGGGCAGCACCGCGATAGATCAAACGTTTTTGATCGCCAGCATCAGTACCAAGCGTCGGGGATTGACCGGTCGGGGTACCATGACTCTCAGCATGCATAGGGATGCGTTGGATGGGGGTTAGAATCAGTTGAGGTGCCGGTTGATCAGAAGGGTCCTTATGTATCGGCTGAGGTTTTGGGCTCTACTGATCAGTTCCTAGTGGATACAGGAGCGACACGTAGTGCACTGTCTAAGCAATTGGTTCCGGGGGCTCCCCCATCCGGCTTAATGGTCACATCGGTAGGGTTTGACGGAACACTCTCCCGAAGCCCTCTTTCGCAGCCCCTCATGTTTAAAGTTGACTCTTTTTCTGCACCCTGTCCGTTTCTGCTTGCCCCGTACACACCGGACAACATTATGGGTCTTGATATGTTAAAGCATTTTAGGGCTACGATCCGTTGCTCCCCTGCTGGTGTACGGGTAATATTGAATGATAATTACCCCCGATCAGAACGAATGTGTACGATGTCAGAGGATGCGCTGTTAGCTACCCTCCCTCGTGCTTTGTGGGCAACTTCGGATACTGATGTGGGACAAATGGTGATTCCACCGGTCCACATTAGCGTCCAGGAGGGGGCGGTGTTACCGCGCCTTCCTCAATACCGTATTTCCCAGGAAGGGGAGGAGGCTCTCATACAGATAGTGCAGGATTTGATGGCGGTAGGAGTAGTGGAGGAAGTCCCCTACAACATTTGTAACAGTCCGATTCTTCCCATACTGAAAAAGGATACGGATGCCAGAGTTTATCGGTTTATAATTGATTTGAGAGAAGTGAACAAGATCGTGATACCTCAGTACCCGGTGGTTTCCGATATCACGACGTTGCTTACTTTGGTCCCGCCTACGGCAACCATGTTCTCAGTGATTGATTTGAAGAATGCCTTCTTTTCCATTCCTATTCACCCTGATAGCCGATATCTTTTTGGGTTTACATTAAATAATAGATCTTATCGTTTTTGTAGGATTCCCCAGGGCTACACAGAAAGCCCTAGCATTTACAGTCAGGCTTTGAAACGACAATTGGATTCCTTTGCTCTGCTCGAGGGTGTCGCCCTCATTCAATATGTCGATGACATCTTGCTGGCGGCTGACACCCTGGAGTTGTGTGAAAAAAGTACGTTATCCTTACTTTCCTTTTTAGCATCCCACAATCATAAGGTATCTAGGAAGAAATTGCAATTCTGTAGACCAAAGGTGACTTATTTGGGTCACCTTTTGTCTAAGGAGGGACGTGCACTCACACCGGATCGTATCCAAGTAATTCTGGATACACCGAGACCGTCCACACAGAAGGATGTGCGTGCATTTCTGGGTCTTGTTTCTTTTTGTAGACAGTGGATATTGGGGTTTTCGCACATAGCTAAGCCATTGTTAGCCCTCTTGACAAAGGACACGCCTATCCCAATCCCTTGGTCAGATGAGTGTGATACTGCTTTTCAGCAACTACGGCAGGCCCTTTGTTCAGCACCAGTGTTAGGGACCCCTGATTATGCAAAACCCTTTTCGTTGTATGTGCATGAGAAAGATGGATGTGCATTGTCAGTTTTAGTGCAGATGCACGGCGATAAGCAGCGCCCTTGTGCATATTTTTCGGCTGTACTTGATCCTGTCGCCCGAGCATTACCGGGGTGTTTTCGCTCGGTTGCGGCGACAGCTGTGTCAATACGCCAAAGCGAGGGAATTGTGTTATCCCATAAGCTGTTGGTATTAGTCCCCCATGCTGTCGATGCCCTGCTCAATCAAACGAAGACGCAGCATTTGACCAGCGCCCGTTTAACGGGATATGAGTTGACGCTTTTGGCTCCTCATATTACGATAAAAAGGTGCGTAACGTTAAACCCGGCAACATTATTGCCATACCCCGAAACCCAGCCTGAGGCGCGGAAAGCGCATGATTGTATTCTCGTGACTGAGGAACAAACAAAGGGTCGTATTGATCTCCAGGATACGCCCTTTCCAGATGTAGATGGAGAACTGTAGGTGGACGGATCATGTCTGAAGCTACCAGATGGTACGACTTCAGCAGCGTATGCGATTACCACATTGCAAACGATAGTGGAGACAGCACGCATACCACAGAAATCAGCTCAAGCAGCGGAACTGATAGCATTAACACGAGCATGTGAGCTCAGTACAGGACTATGTGTGAATGTTTATACAGATAGCCGCTATGCCTTCGGAGTAGCGCATGACTTCGGCCTACTCTGGAAGGAGAGAGGGTTTTTGACGTCACATGGAGTACAGATAATGCATGGAGAGTTAGTTTATAATCTTTTAACCGCATTGACATACCCAAAGAAAATTGCCATCGTTAAGTGTAGCGCCCATAGGAAAGTAGTTGATAAAGTTGGAGAAGGGAATGCGTTGGCAGATCGAGTAGCACGGGAGACTGCGATGCAGCCCGGTACTACTGCCGTGTATGTAGTAAAGTCACAGGTGGAAAGATGGCATGATGCGAAGGAGGAAGTGCGGGAAATGCAACGGACCGCTTCTGACAAAGAGCGGGAACAATGGGCTAGTGAGGGAGAATTGGATGATGAGGGTTGCTGGAGAAATAAGCAGATGGATAGATGGAAATTACCCACGGCTTTTGTACAGCCTATGGTTCAGATGGCACATGGGCTAGCACATGTTGGAGCTTCCGCAATTGTGAAATTGCTTACCCAAGTCTGGGAGCATCCAGAGATTGCTAGCACAGCGAAGAGGGTGGTGCAGACCTGTATGATCTGCCTGAGGTATAACCCAGGAAAGGGTACTCGAACTCCAGCAGGAGGGTTTGTGACACCTACTGCGCCCTTCGAGGTTTTGCAGATGGATTACATCCAGCTTGAGCGCTGTAACAATCTGAAGTATGTTCTAGTAGTGGTCTGCGCTTTCAGCAAATGGGTTGAAGCGTACCCCACGAAAGACAATACTGCAATGACTACTGCGAAGCTGCTGCTGAAAGAGTTCTTCCCTCGATATGGCGTCTGTAGACTTCTGTGGAGTGATAACGGCCCTCACTTTGTAGCGGATGTTATAAAGTATGTCTTGAAGGGCCTAGGCATCACTCAGAAGTTCCACGCCGTGTTTCACCCTCAGTCTGCAGGCCTAGTTGAGAAGTATAATGGTACACTGAAGCTTAAGATCGCTAAAATTCAAGCTTCAACGTCTTTGACTTGGCCAGACGCTCTGCCACTGGCGTTATTGTCAATTAGATCGGTACCACACTCTCGAACTGGCCTTACACCTTATGAAATTGTTTTTGGACGCCCAATGAATATTTGGGGTCCACCAAGACCTAAGGCTATGTATGATGTACCTTGTGTAATGATGAGCGATTATCTGGCACAGTTAACGGATAACTTGGTTTCTATCCATCAACAGGTCCGAGAGGCGCTCCCTGATCGGTCTACCGGTGAAGGACATGGTCTCCGGCCCGGTGACCATGTCATGGTGAAAGTCTTCGACAGAACGAACAGTTTGGAGCCGAGATGGGTGGGTCCTGAGCAGGTCCTCCTCGCAACGAGGACGGCTGTGCGAGTCTCCAACAGAAAGAATTGGATCCATTCCCTGCACTGTAGGAAGGTGCCGCCTGGATTGGTGGACCCTGCCGTGCTGACCGATCAACGAGAAATCTTGGCTGCAGAGACAGGCCGTGCTGCGGAGCCAAACGCCACTGAGGAGCTCTTTCCGGACCACGCGACTCCTGGAGGAAGGCGATATCATCTTCGACCAAGGAAGTGAGTTTTCCAGTACCGGGACATACTGTCAGAACGGCCCTTGGGTTAGTGAAACGGAGAGCCGATGAGGCAAGGGGGGGGGATCAGCCCTGCATTAGTGTAGCGACACCCGTCTTGGCCCGCTGGTGAAGAAATCAATCGCTGCCCAAGGGGAAGAGTTCTGACAGACTTTTAGTTTCAGGAAGATATTGGTTTTATTCTTTTATTTTTGCTTTGATATGGAGAAAAAGAAAATCCTTTGTGCATTAGGGTTCATGTTGACAGTAGCCATTGTTGGGATAACCACATGGTTCGTGGAGGATGTAACTCCCGCTCGGAATATTCTTGTGTTGACAACTCCGGTGCCTGAGGAGCACTACTTTTATACATTACCGTATCAAGAGTTGAAGCATCGACAGTCTTACTTGAATAACACTTTCATCCAGATGCTGCATCATACCCACGTTGCTACGAATGCTACGAACTGTTGGATATGTGGGATGATGCCAGCTCATCAGAAGAAAGGAGGAACGCCATTTATACCACTTCCTTTCTCTCATAATGGCTCTTGTAGAGCGTGGTATACTTTGCTTTTTGCTACTCGGAAACCAACAGTGGGACGATTGCTCTTCAGACTCAATAAAGAATGCCATCAAGACAAAAATGGGTATCCACAAGCGAATGGGACAATTTGGGAGTGGGAAGAGTACCGACCAGACAATGAATCCATTCCCTACATCTTTACGAACACAAGAGACACTGTGGGAAAGGACAAGTTTGTGATTCAAGTAGCACAAGCTCAAGCGGACCTATGTGTCCAGAGTGTGGGTTTTATCCCTGTTGGTGTTAGTGACTGTATTACTGTTCTGAATATTGATGGGTTGAACAATAGTACCTTTTTAGCCTCCCATAATACGTACTTTGTGTGTGGAAATAAAGGATATTACCGTCTGCCGGCTGGGTGGTCTGGGGTATGCTATGTATCATTTCTATTACCTCCTGTATTCCTAGCTCCCGCATCTTATCATAAGGATCTGAAATTATTGAATAATGTGACTGTAAATAGGTATAAACGTACTTTATCACTTGACGATGTAGATCAGACTGATACCAGTCTGCAGCAGTATATTGATTTTAACTTAGGATTGTTTTTCTTTGTTGGAGCTGCCCTGAACAGTAGGAAGATCCGAAGATTAACAAGAGTGGTAGAAGCTGTAACAAATCAGACTGCTGCTGCACTTGGGAATCTTACGGAGGAATTGCAAATTACTAGAATTGTTGCATTGCAGAATCGTATGGTATTAGACGTTATGCTAGCTGACAGAGGAGGAGCATGTAAAATTATTGGAAGTAGCTGTTGTGTGTTCATCCCTGATCATACGCCATCAGTTTATAATGCCATCAATAAACTGCATAAAATTGCAGCTGAGATCCATACAGAAAACGGCACTTGGTCCTTTTCTGGATGGTTTTGGACGTTAATTACTGCCTGGGGATGGAAGGTTCTAACTGGTCTCTGCATTATTGTAGCGGTTCTGTTTTCATGCTGTATCTGCGTTCAATGTGGTCCCTCACTCTACTCATTATGTGTATCATTTTGTATCCCCGATAAGAAAACTATTGCCAATGTTGCTCACCAGAAACGTTTAGCTAAAGAAGTTGAGGAAATGATGACAATTGACGTACATGATGATTATCCTAACAAACCGGATGTCTTCAGTAAATGCTGAAAGGGTCGTCTGTTGTAAATTGAAACAACGATGTGATTAAGCATTTACTAAAGACATTAATTCCCCTCTTATAGAGCATGTTTTCTCCGTTATGTTGACCGAAGTTTGGACTCCATTTTGTATTGTTATGCTTCCACGTGTTCACCACGAGAAGAGTCCAACCTCTGTGTTAGTTGCTCCTGTAATCTGCCTAGTAACAGTCTATAAATAGCTTCTTTGTCCATCTGCTACATGCCCAGACTTGACCACATCTGTTATCGGTTAGCCTTGCTTGACCATGTTTTCGCGGGCTCAAGGAGTGTGTCAGCTCCGCCCACATATTGATCTTGTATCGAAAATGTCCATAAAAGGTAACATTCCTTGCCTCATGTTGTATCCGCCCACTTATGAGCCCCTCTGTTGTGTATAAAAGGGGACCGTGTACGCAAGTTCTTTGTGCTACTCTATGCAATACTGAAGAGTGTTGTGTGGATTGTAGGACCACCCTTAAGGGTTAATAAATGCTGTCTTTGTACTTTGCAGTTTCCGTGCCAACTTCCTTATAGATTCCATTACAGGAGAGCGAACCCTTGTGTCCTGCGGGCCTAGCTGGGGCCTGTACTCATCACTGCCCCTGTTGCAATGAGGAGTTCAGAACCAGATTGACTGCTGGATTAAGGATCTCTGCAATATCCCAAAACTTTTTGCTGGGCACGGATCTGAAGGAGAACTGGACTTTAGAGAATACATGATCTAGAGGGATTTTTCAGGGGAAATAGGCAGGAATGGAGTGAAAGAGTGACTTATGCTCGGGCTGACCAAGCCGACCAGACTTGCCCCACCTTGCATACCAGATGAGGGAGTGGTAAAAGACTGTTGAATAATACAGATTTTATTATAAAAGTAGTTAGCAATATTGTTGACCCAGGTAGATGAGGGGGTAAACTGGGTACTCACCGCACTCGGAGAGGAAAAATCTTTAACAATTTTAAATATTTCCTTACTCTTGTTTCTGGCTCCCTCAATTTTGGAGGCAAAGAAGTGTTTCTTGCCCTCATCGATACTCTTAAAGTGGGCTTTCAAAGCCGATTTGTATCTTGCTTTAGCCTCCGGATTAAACTTAATCCTCCACACTCTCTCCAGCCGTTTACACCTACTTCTACTCTTCCTAAGAGTTTCAGTAAACCAAGGGGCAGAAGTGCGCGGATGCCTGCGCATCCTCCGCAAGACCTTCAAATGGATCCCCCCGATCGCAGAAAACCCATCACCCACGCGCTCATAACCAGCAAACTGGAGTACGGCAACGCCCTATACGCTGGAATCAACAAGACTCTTCTACACAAACTCCAAGCCATTCAAAATGCCGCAGCCAGACTCGTCCTCGGGACACCACGCCATGAGCACATGACCCACTACCTAGGACACCTCTATTCGTTCCCCGTCAAGAAGAGGGTCACTTTAAAACTCCTCATCCACACCTACAAATCCATCAACAACATCGGACCCAAGTACCTCAACGAGAGGGTCTCCTTCCACATACCCAAGAGGAACCTCCGCCTCACCGACCTCGCCCTGGCAGAGGTCCCCCGCATCTGCAGAAACAGAGCAGGTGGGAGAACTTTCTCTTACATCGCACCCAAGCCCTGGAACGAGCTCCCTGTGAACATCAGATGCTCCCTGACCGTGCACACTTTCCGGAAGAACTTCAAGACCTGGCTCTTCAACTGATCCGGAGCTACCTCCCCCCGCGCCTTGAGACCCTAACTGGTAATTAGCACGCTTTATAAACCCCTGATTGATTGATTGAATACCTCAAAACCCCTCTGCTCCCTTATATCCTCTACTCACCCCTTCATATTACCAATCGTTTTTGTTTTTGCTTAGTGAAAATGTGCTCACCAAATTTCACTAACTTAAAACGGGGAACAACCTTTACAACGCAACTTTTACAACGCACTACCATTACAACGCATTTTTTACAACGCATAATCCATTACAACGCATGACATTACAACGCATGACACTACAACGCATTTTTAAAAACTACCTTTACAACGCATTCCATTACAAAGCATACTACCATTACAACGCATAATATTACACTATACTATCCAACACTTACCCTACTGATGCACCCCCTGGAGTTAGAATAGTAATTTTTACCCCTATACTATCCAACACTTACCCTACTGATGCACCCCCTGGAGTTAGAATAGTAATTTTTACCCCTATACTATCCAACACTTACCCTACTGATGCACCCCCTGGAGTTAGAATAGTAATTTTTACCCCTATACTATCCAACACTTACCCTACTGATGCACCCCCTGGAGTTAGAATAGTAATTTTTACCCCTATACTATCCAACACTTACCCTACTGTTGCACCCCCTGGAGTTAGAATAGTAATTTTTACCCCTACACTATCCAACACTTACCCTACTGTTGCACCCCCTGGAGTTAGAATAGTAATTTTTACCCCTACACTATCCAACACTTACCCTACTGTTGCACCCCCTGGAGTTAGAATAGTAATTTTTACCCCTATACTATCTAATACTTACCTTAAATGTAATTTAATATTATGCGTTGTAATGGTATGCGTTGTAAAGGTAGTATGCGTTGTAATGGTAATGCGTTGTAAAGGTATTTTTTAAAAATGCGTTGTAGTGTCATGCGTTGTAATGTCATGCGTTGTAATGGATTATGCGTTGTAAAAAATGCGTTGTAAGTGCATGCGTTGTAAAAGTGTGCGTTGTAACGTCATACATCCACTTAAAACATACATAGAGCATGGTAGCAGCAGTTTAGCGTCTCTCACACGGTGATCAGTTGCAAGACAAGCACACGCAATGTAGGTTACTCACATGTGAACGCAGAATATGATCAGCTGTAGAGTGAGGTTGCCTCAGTGGAGGAATAAAGTGTAAGTGATAGCCAGTAGTTACAAAAACTATTGCATTTACCGGGCTTCTTTATAACTGAGAGAGCAATTTAAAGACCAATGGGCCAATTTACAAGCCATTTGCGACAATTTTGAGCTGCCGTTGCATCACTATTTGTGACACAGTGGCAGCATAAACAATGCACCACGTTGCGGCCCATTCACAACGTGACGAATCTAGGGAGATGCATCAACTTGTAAAGCCGTGCATCACATTATACCTGCGCCAGGAATAATGTATGCATGGGTGCGCGTTTCTGCACGGTGAAACCCTCAGAGAAGTGACGCAGTGAAATCTACAAAATGTCACTGCGCTAATTCTAGGACACCACTGCGTCAAAACCCTACGCCTCCTTGGAGCAGGCGTAAGGAGTGATGCTGTGTAATAGGAATGGGCCTCCCCATGGATTGCTGGAGTTGCATCATGCATGCAACACACCTCCAGCAATGCATAACTTTTGCACCGACAGATGCATCAGAATTTCTGATGCATCTTTCAATCTTTGCACCATGGTGTACGGCATTGTGAATATGGCCCATCCATGGTGGTGCAAGGGTTTCGCACGCAGGCGCAGGGAAATTGACGCATCCATACAGATACGTCAGTTTCTTGTAAAGAAGCCCCAAAGACTTCACTGAGTCAGACCAATACAATACAAAAAAATGTCGAATTTCATCGAAGTTTTCCTAAAAGTATTCCTATAAAAAGTACACTTTTCACTAACAATTGGGAAGCAGCACTATGGATCTATATCAATTACTTTATTTTGATTGTAGGGTACTTTCTTTACTTTTCTTTTGAGAATATTGCCACACCATCCATGTTGTTTAGAAATATTTGCATTATCGAGAAGATTACATGGCGTTTCTGAAACACAGATACATTTTACTTTCAAATTCCCATTACATTCATGTATGTAAATGTATCTTCTGTGAATATTTGCGGTTGCAGAACTTGAGGATGGGAGTGGGCCACTCCTTAATAGTCATGCCCAAAAATCTTCCAGTTTATGTACTTTTCTTTCTGACTGAAAGTTCGCCGATTGGTTGACACTTTTGCATTCATTACATGTAAACATATTTAGTATAGAGTGTTACCTAAAGTATATGTCTCATCCGATACAACTGAGTAAATTAACTGTGAACAGTTTTTGGTGAAGTCATTTATTTTACTGACCACCTCCTCTTAACTTAGCTATTAGGCTGTGTAGTAGTCTTTATAATCAGTGAAATATTTCCCACAAGCTAAGATTATTAAGGGCCTAATTCAGATTTCAGTGGTAAATGAAAATACCCCCAAATATCTGAAGGAAGTTCTAAATACGAATTAGAATTCACCGGCTGACTTTCCTTCAACAATGGGGGCGTAAAGTGACAAACTATCGGCTGCTGGATTTTACTCCATATTTAGACTTTCCTCTAGAAACCTTATAGGATTGTCAGCTACTATGGAACTCTAAATCGGGTCTTAGACAAATAGGTACATACATTGCTTTAAAAGAACCCAGATCTGCAGCGCATGAGAATGGTTATCATCAACACATATGATATCCGTTGCTTCTATAGAAGACAGCTCGAGCGACAAAGTTATTGGAGTAGTCTTGGCTGTATGTACCACTATCGACGACATTGGGGTAACTTGTAACACTTCCAGGTCCAGCATTGTAGGCGGCAATCCCACCTGAAGGAAGATGAAACAAGGACAGAGTTAGCAGTAAAAGTAAACCGAACTACTGCAAGCTTCATTAGGTACTTTCGCACATCGTACATACAAGGTTAGGAGTTAAAAACTCTAATAATGTGAAAGATAAATATTCTAGTGTTGTCACAAGCTAATCAGTTTGTGCAATAAGTATCAGCTGAGGGCCTTATGCAGACCAATATTTTGAGCACTAATGCAGTCTTTTTTTTCTATAAAGCCAAGGTCCAGGAAGATTCTTGACAATGCTGGGAATAAATATTAAAAATTAGAAAGAAACATTGATAGATCCATTAGGCCTGGCTTTTTGTGAATACAGATGTTTTGTAATAGTCAGGTACATGTGTGAACGTTTGCAGAGTTAAGCTGTACCCTCAAAGAAAAGTGTTATGAAAAGGAGTCAGAAAATGAAGTTTGCATTGTAAGAGGTGAATCTAAAAAGCATGCACAGCAAACAATTGTACAGTATGTGGTTTTTTTTGGTACTTGTTTACAAACAGCCAGTACTTTTATTTTCCTTACTTTGCAAACAAAAGCTGTACTTTTAACATGACTTCATGACAGCAAAGTAAATCAAATACATATGCAAGGGCTATTATTAATTAGCCTTGCATCTTTATGACAGGCTAAGGAATCGAAAGGAGCACATATTTCCTGAGCCAAAATACACACAAATGAGCAATTAAAATGTTGTTCTATCAGCAAAGGAAATACATCAAATATCACACTGGTTAATTTGTAAGCTGCATGTGCAGTCTAACAAAAGGACTACTTAATGCTTCAGCACTAAAAATCTATTAGGAGCGCAAATGGGCCAATGTACCCAGACATGAGATGCCATGATCTTGATGGAGATGGGCAACACATCCAAGCAATGGCAAACCATGAAAGACACATGACAGCAAATAGCTGCAGGGCGTTAATACAAGGCCCACTCCCTCTCTCTGTACTTCTTATTATACTTTTTTTTTAATTGCTGACTTGATAGTTAGCCAGACATATGGCTTTAAATTGATACAACCCATATCATGAACACCTATGACTTGAGTGTCGCTATGTAGACGACGAGTTTGTAGTTTAGTTTAGAAAACAATAAAGAGCAGGCAATGGAGTTTGTGAACCAGTTGAACTGACAGAACCCTTCTCTCACTTTTACCTGTGTCATGACTAACTCAGAAATATAATTTCTAGATCTACTAATACGGGCTAAGAAAGGTATTTAACACACAAAATGGTATAACAAACTTGCCATTCAGCCAGTTTTTGAGGACCAGATACAACTGTACTGTAAGAAATTCGGTTGTTGGTTGACTTGGGTGTGAGCCAATCACTGTCTGGGTGAAGCACAAGAAGCCAATCCTAAAATAACCTGTGCTCAGCCCTCTGGTAGTGTGGCACAGAGCAGTCACGCTTAACTTAAAGGCAGTGTGTAAGTATTTGCGCAACACTTCAAACAGTAATACAATGAAAATACCACACAGATAGGATCCCACACCAAGTTAGAAAAAAGAGTCACTTGTAATGGATAAAACAAAACCAAAACAACAAAAATCCAATCTTTTAGAACAAGAGATATGCAATTTTAAAGATTTCAGTGAAAATAGTGGCAAAAAGCACAAAGCGTCAACTGTGAATATCTGGTCCCTCTGGACCAGGATAAAGTCACATGTTCTGGCCAACCACAATGGATCCTGAGTCGGCTACAGGGACCCAGTGAGGCCCGCTGAACACAGTACCTTAAATCCTGGTTTGCTGAGCATTGCGAGTATCTGCGTCAAAGATGCATCGCGCAGCTGAAGCACTGCAGACATTCTGAGATGCTGAGATGTGAGGTCCTGCGCTATTGTCAAAGATCCCATCAATGAGGGCTTGTGATGTGAAGTCCAGTATCTAGGATGTGTCACGAAGTCAGGGCGATGCATCAGTTGCGAGGAGCTGCGAGTCTGTGATGCAGAGTGCATCACCGTCGTTGCGGCTGCCCTCAACGAGTGATGTGAAGACGAGGATGCATCATGCAGCTTTGGTTACGAAAGAGGTTGCGGGCTGCGGCAGCGATGCAGGTCTTTGCGACAGGTCCAATCGACGCAGCAGAGGCAATCCATAGGATCTACTTGGGACTTTGCCATACCGCGGAGGAGATACTTTGATTCCGCTGGATCCACAGAGGCTGGCAAGCACCTTAGGCTAACTTCAAAGGGTCTAGAGCTGGGGTGGCACCACTTGGCAGAGTAGACTCACAGATGGCAGAGTCCAGATGCAAGGGCAGGGATGTTGAAAGCCTGTTGTGCCCCTGAGGCTTCAGATCAGGAATCAGCCAACTAGCCTTTGAAGTCACTCTGGGTTCTGGTTTTTAAGAGCTACTTGTCCAGTCCTTCTCACGCAGGCAAGAAGGCAATAGGCCAGCACAGCTGGGCAGCAGTTCCATCATAGTCAAGCAGAGTGGCAGTTCTTTGAGCAGCACAGCAGTCCTTCTTCCTGGCAGAGTATCCACAGGTCCAGAAGTGTACTGAAGAGTTGGTGTCCAGAATGTATACCCAGTTGTGCCTTAGAAGTGTGGAAAAGTTTCTAGAGGCTGGTCTTTGCGGTGCACAGATGCCCTGCCTTCCTGGCCCCGGCTCCGGAATAACTACAGTGGGCATGCAACCTTTTGTGGGGAGACAGGACACAGCCTATTCAAGTGTGAGACTGGCTGGGCACACCTTCTCCCTCCCATCCAGTCGTGATGGCCCATTCAGTCACACCTAAGCTCCCTATTGTATGTGGCTGCTTATGAGGAATACGCAAAATCCAACTGTCGACTACACCCAGCTATGTGAACCAGAGACATGTTGCAGGCTTCAAATGGCTAAGGAAGGAAAATGACAACTTTCTAAAACGTGGCATTTTCAAAATTGTGTAAGCTGAAATCTGACTTCACCATAAGTTAGGATTGTTCATTACAATTCAAAAGAAACAAAACTTGAACATATTACCTGCTCCTATTTGGAAATTACAGCTTTCTAAATGTAATAAAGTAACTCAAATGCTATCTTACGGAGAGGTAGGCATTACAGAGGTAAAATGAATTTAAGAGTTTTTTACTAACAGGACATGTAAAACTTAACAGTACATGTTCAACCTTTGAATTACATTGCACCCTGCCCTCTGAGCTGTCCAGGGCCTAACCTAGGGGTGGCTTGTAAGTATTAAAAAGGAAGGTTTTGGCTTGGCAAAAGGTTTAGTTTGCCAGGTTGAAATGCCAGTTTACACTGAACACACACAGGCTGAAATGGCAAGCCTGAGACATGTTTAAAGTGCTACTTCAGTGGGTGGGACAATCAGTGCTGTAGGCCCACTAGGAGCATTTAAGTCACAGGCCCTGGACACAGGTACTCTCACTTTACTAGGGACTTACAAGTAAATTAAATATGCCAATTGGTAAAAAGCCAAAGTAATATGGTTTAGCACTGGTTAGCAGTGATAAAGTGTGCGGAGTCCTAAGGGAAGCAAATACTAAGTCAGCAACACAGGAGGTCTGAAAGCAAAATGATTAGTGGGAAAACCATGCCAAGGATGCGAGGTCTAACAAGTACCAACTTGCAAGACTTTGAAAGAGAAGCTGATAATCTATCATTGAATCTGTCTATTAGATATGGAAAAGGCGAAGAAACGGCCATGTAGCAATCAGAGATAATCTTTGCATGAGGACAGAAAAACACATTTATTCTATGATACCAAATACAGCAACACATCTAATGAAATGTAGAAAATAATCAATAAATATTATTGAATACTTAATTAAAATGAATTGTTGCTTGAAAAACTGCCATTTTCTTGCAAGCGTAAGACACATTTCAAAGGTATATTAGTGCATATTAGTGCATATGAGAGCCTGTAACACAAACTCAGCTGAAGAGAATTGTCTCTGGGGTCTCCCACCAGTGCAGGGGCATTTTCTATGTTGGCAGTGCTCACTGTGCAGGTCCTGTAAGTTTATTGATCACACAGATTGTAATTAATGTAGTGCGCTTGTTTAATAGTCCACGGGGATGTCAGTGTGCAAGCATAACATCAAGGAAAGCATAAGTTGGTGTTTGTGAGCAACAATGCAACATTGATGTTGCCAAAATATGACAGAAACTACTGGTTATTTCTTGGATAAGGGGCATTCTCAGGATGACTTAAGGTGGGTGACCCCTAAAACAGTTCCATCACACAACAGAAAAATAAAAATGCTAGAAAGATCACAAATATAGGTATTTCGATTGATCACTAATCTTCCAAGATTAAGGGCCATATGTAGGTGGCCTAACATTTACCACTTCATAAATACCGAATTTTACCGATTCGGTATTTATGAAGTGGTAAATGCTATGTAGGTAATCCATCGGTAATATTTACCGATTCGGAATGGGTCGGTATTTTAGAATCGGTATTTACCGCTTCTGTAATGGTAACTGGCTTCCCATTGATTCCTATGGGCCAGGAGGCCCATAGGAATCAATGGGAAGCCAGTTACCATTACCGAATCGGTAAATACCAATTCGGTAATGGGGGGAGCACAATCAAGGATGGCAGGGTGTCACAGTGACACCCTGTTGCACCCCTGATTCCTGCATGTGTGCACATGTGGCACACATACATGCCCTAAGGGCATGTATGTCTGCCACATTGCACACTTCTATGTGCCAAAAAATGCTTTTTCAAAGCCATTCGTCATTTACCACCAACTTTTAGTTGGTGGTAAATAACAATTCCACACAACACCCACACACTCCCCCTACATCTCATTTCAGGATTCGGTATTTACCCAATCGGTAAAATTACCCATTCGGTAATTTTACCGATTCGGTAAATTACCGAATCCTGAAATGTGCACCATACATACCAAAAGCCTGAATACCGGTTGGTAACGGGATTTTTACCGAAAATCAGCCGTTACCGACCGGTATTGGGCTTCCTACATATGGCCCTAAGTGAGGAAATCCCCTACTATCAACACAATTTGATTAGTCAATCCTAAAGGGAAGCCCTAATCATTCTAATATATATAGTTCATGTCACTAAAAACTCAAGTACCTCCTTGTGTGTGAACTACAAGATGACAAATCCCTCACACATTCCATTACCTGTTGGTGCGTTTACAATGATCAAGCTACAAGCATCTTGGAAAAATAATCTTTAGGATCTTCTCCTAGATCTAGTGTGGGTATAATAAGAATGAATACATTTTAGAAAGACATACTCAATCTACATTGTTGTTCCTTTGACATATTTGAATTGAAAACAAGAAACAGAAAATATTCACCAAGGTCGAGCTCCTCCTGGTTTTTAGGGACCAGGATGAGACCTGATGATGAAGCATGCCACTAATATACTGGGCAAATATTTTCAGAAAGAAATAATGTATATATACCAGGATTCCACCACTCCACCTCTATTTTGGCCTGGGTGTATGCATATACCCATACCTCCAGTGGAACTTCCTAGCTTTGTTTTTCCAGAGTTTGGAGGCTTGCAGAAGCTAGATGTGGCTATATGTTTGTCCAGTCCTACTAAAGTTAACCTTTAGTGCAAATCATGAAGGGACTGGGGTGTCATGGTGGGTTCTTTCACATTTTCTATATGAAATTTTGCTATAAAAACCATGTCATATGTTTTTTTTTAACTGCCTCTGCATGGGTTGGGTATTTAGAGAGTTGAACAAGAGGTCAAACTCTTCTCTTTGAACGTGTTTGGTTTTAGCATTGTAGAGAAAAGATTTGAAATGAGAGGGTACCCCAGGAATATTATCAAATCAGCAAGACAGAAAGTCAACAAAGTCAGTAGAACAAACTTACTATCTAATACTAACAAAAAAAAGAGAAGAAGTGCGAAAACATTAAAGAGTGCCTTCATCACTCCATATACTAGTCTGAGTACAGATGTGTATAAGATTCTAAAAAAACATTGGCATCTCTTAACGCATGACATCAGCCTACAGGGTGTGATTGGACCAAAACCGCAGATGATCCACCAACGAGGGCGTACATTGAGACAACAACTGTGCCCCAGTTTCATTCCTCCTGAACAGCAGTCTACCTGGTTACCCGCTGCCCCTAGTGGTTTTTTTAGGTGTGGTTTGTGTAATATATGTAGCTATGGACTCCATAAAATCAATACTTTTAAATATAACACTGAGAAAACTTATACCATCAGACGATTTATCAATTGCAACACCAAATGGGTTGTGTACTGTATCAAATGTGTGTGCACAAAAATATATATTGGAAGCACAATTAGACCTTTGAAGGAGAGGATTCAAGAACACATTCGTGCCATCAGAAACAACAACACACAGTATCCCCTGGCAGTCCATTTTAATAGTGAACACACACCATTTGACCTACAGAAAGTTGGCTTCCATCGTATAGATGCATTAAGTCAGAATGTACGGGGTGGCGACATGACGTCGCAGTTACGCAAATTAGAGAGTACTTGGATCATCAGACTGAGGGCGGTGGAACACGGGTTAAATTGTGATAAAGAGCTGTGTGAATTTCTATGAATCATGTTAAGGCACCTGTATGCCCTCCCACTGTCACACGCACTATTCCCTATATCTGCTGGTTTCTCCTTCTTCTAACATTGTAATGGTAGATTGGCATGTGATTACATGATTCCATATCAATAGACATTGGGCTTTTAGCCCTTCTTAACTTTCTTGTCTATTGACACTATCACAAGATGACTAAATCTACATTTAGATTGAGTCCTGAATTTTCCAGACCTCCACTAGCTGTTACTGGCATTGGACAGGTTATCGTTACTTCTGAATTTTCGCTTGTCTTATAAATAGATGCATTATTATTCCTTAGTTGGGTCTATATGTGCCTGTGACACCAAGGACATATTTGACCCTATATATACATTTTTTAATAATGGCTGATCACAATGAATAGGTACACAACCTATGAGTTGAGTGCAATTTTTGACTATACTGTCACAACGTTTTCCCGGCAATGATCTAGTCATCAGGGGACTTTTTTAGCATGTTTATGCTCCTCATGTATTGTCTTCACACATGCCCATGAGGCTTCAGGAGCAAGTTGCACTTTTAATCCCAGTGGGTCGATACTCACATCCAATATTCAGATAGATCCACTAACCGTTGACGAGGGAAGTTAGTCTTTTTTTCATGCTTATTAAACTACTATTATTTTTAACACATAATGTGCCTCTTAAGGGCTATGCTCGCAAGTAAATTACATCCTGGTCTAAAGTTAAATTCTAAAATTATCCGTGAGGCAAAGTACCTATTTGTACTAAATCGCGCTATACCGAATGGCACAACATTACCAAGTCCGCTTTCTATGACTACTGAGTAAGATTTAAATAGACGGCAAAAATGGCACCCGCGTTTACAGACACGCCGAGTTGCCACGCGTCTTCGATAGGACATTGTTGCGACATTCAGGTAAAGTTTAAACGATAAAATATCGATCTACTGCTCCTAAGAATTTAGCGCCGGATCCGAGTGTACGTGCCTCATGCTATCACAGCCAACACATAGCCAGACACGCTCACGGGAGCACATTAGTTTTAACGATGTAGTTCGTCCTCTGTTTTTAAACACTTACAACTTTCTCAGTTTGCTTTTGGTACTTTTAGTGAAACTATATTCTTGAAATTGTTTAACCCCTTCGACGCTCATGACGGAACGGTTCCGTCATGAGCGTCGGTTGAGCTGTGCTCATGACGGAACCGTTCCGTCATGAGCACGCCTGCGCAAGCAGCAGTCAGCACCGCGGGGGAATCCGCTCCGCATGGAAGGGGTTAATATAGGGCTTATCAAGTTCCGATATTTGGTTCCCGAACCTCATGCTATCGCGTCCAATACATAGCCAGACACGCTCACGGGAGCACATTAGTTTTAACGATATAGTTCGTCCTCCGTTTTTAAACACTTACAATTTTTTCAGTTTGCTTTTGGGTACTTTTAGTGAAATTATATTCTTGAAATTGTTAAATACAGGGCTTATCAAGGTCCGTTATTTGGTTCCCGAACCTGAAGGGGTACCTCAATCACAACATGTGATGCGGCTCGATCACTACGTGTCCCAGGCTGCCTTTTAAATACTCGACAAGAACATTAAAGTGGACACGGATTTAACAGGGTGAGAAACAGTTATAATAATGACTTCCAAAACTCATGTGAGTATTACTAAACTCACATCTATATCCAGTTTCGGGTTCAACATTTGTCCTTTTTCTTATGTGCTCTCTTATCAGAACTAATCCAGAAAGTGACGGATTTACAGCGCATGACTTTTATCAATTCAGGGGACTTTGGTATGATTTACTAGGTGAGAGGAATATCTGTAATGTTAAGTTTTGTTCACAACGTTTTTCCATTGCACTATCGGTGTATTGGTGGTGGTATTTTCCTATATTTTTTGAGTCTGTGTTATTGACTTTTGGAGTGTCATGATTACTTATAGAAAAAATTGTTCTTGTATTGCTGACATGCAATCAGGTTTCCATCAGATCTGGTAATGTAGGATATTGATTACACCAAAAGGACGCTCATATAGGCTTGTTTACAGTTTTCAAGATGCATGCATTAAGATGGGCTAACTTGACATAGCGTGCTGTTTTTCATATCAGAACCAGGATGTTGTTTCCTTGTTTCCAACAAAAATAATGTCTTTTCCTTATTTATGGTTTAATCATCGTGTGTTATCCTGTCCAATCATGTCATTAGAGGTTTTGAGTTGCGTCTCCTACGTCTGTTTGATATCTATGTGGACGGAAGAATACGTAACCAATGACAGAATGATACAATGGAAGTGTTTATCTATTTTCAAATTTGAATTGTGATATCTAAGGGCATTTCTATGTGTTTATTCACTGCGGTGATTTCCACTGATTATATTCGATGACTGTACAATTATTGTTTTATATGTATTTTCCTGCAGCCTTGAAAAAGCCCGGTGGGCGAAACGCGCGTCGGCTGCTGCTGCTCTGCGTTGTTGTTTGATGAATAAAATAATCTGCAACAGGACCTGATTGGGAAACTTCTTTATATCCAATTACAAAAAAAAGAAATAAGGACCCTCTAACAATTGACTACTATTCATGTTGCTGAGGTTTTGATTAAAACCTTTGGATTATAGTGACTCTACTTGGGTGTGCTCAGGTGTATTTTGATTTTGTGTTTGGTTTTTGGTTTGACTGCTTTATTGAGCTTTACCTTGAGGCTGCCTATTTGTCCAGAAACATTACTGTTCCAGCAACAATGCTTCATGAAGAGACAAAATTATTCACACTAAGGGGCCGCTTATGATGTCGATATGATTTCGGACCGATATCTCTGGTTTCAATTCCAACCACCTAATAACAATGTATGCGGTCTGAATTGAAACCGGCCAGTCATTCCGTCTAGAGTCCGACGGACTCAAGGAGCCCGTTGGCAGTCGGAGGCCCCAACGTAATCCATGAGGCAGCATTTCCACTGTCAGGATTACGAGGTTCGGTTCCGAAAGGCCTGCCATGTCGGGCTTTCTGACATGAAAAGCCGGTCGGAAAGCGACGTTTGGGGCCCATAGCAAGGCCCTTATTCCTCCACGGCATACAGTTGGGGGCCGAAGAGGGTGGGATTAACAGAATCTCCCATTTCTCAAATGAGAGCTTGTGCTACCATTGATTTAATGCTGCAGCACAAGTTCCCATAAAGAAACGGGAGTATGCGACTGCACCATGTGTGGTCGCATTGTAATGGCGGTGTCTGGAACGCCTATCGGAGGTCGGTCGGTCCCGGGACCACGGCGCACATCCACCTAATATCATAATCAGGCCCTAAGTGTGCAGCTGGGCCTTCCTCCTCTTTTTCAGTTTCTGTTTTACTTCTAGTTGGCTCAGCATCCTTCCCTAAACTTGATGTGTTCTACATTGTTTAACCAGCACAGCACTAGGTCCTGCTAGAATGCGAGTACACTCAGACTGTACTCAGAATTATAGTTCAGGGTAGCGTCTGCCCCCTCATGAAGCTATGGAGAAAGTGATGGTTGTTGGTGGTGAATTTGTATGCAGTGGCACAGGTCTTTCAATATCTATCCCAGGGCAGGTTCTTATATCCCTTCTTGTGAAAATCCTTTCAGACCTTTATATCTACAGTCCTTCGCTTTGCCCTGGTTTATGAAGTGCAGCTGTGCTTATGTGGTATGCATAGTAATCATGTGCTGTGCAAATGGTGAACTCTTCAAGGACACATCATATATCGTACAAGATGGTGATTCCCTACATTAGTATCTTCCTTCTCACTGGAGCAAGCCTTCACATTTGTGTCACAGATGTTTGTCAGAACTTTGACATAACTAGAAAATATTTATTTGGCTTCCTTTGTTGCTCTCTCTTATTCTGGTGCTGGAACCCTGGGAAAAACCTGCAAACAATTCCCTGTGCTGGCTGGGAACATATAGTTTGAAGATAGGGGAGCTTCTAACTATGCCCCCACCAACTCCTCAATCCTCTCAAACCACAGCAGCACCAGTTAGGAGAAGTTTGATTTATCATGCCAACTCTATATCTTTTACCCCTGAGGCTAACAAAAGCTTTGTACTAGTGGTGAAGGTCCTGCTACTATGTGCCTGAAAGTTCCTAGGCTACCCAGAGAAGAGGTAATCTGCTCTTGACTTGAGAACATGAATAAGGCCCAACTGACTGAAATCCACATGGAAACTAACTCAAGGAGAGAGTCTGCGAGTCTGCTTGGAATCCATGGGGATCTGCACCTAAACTGTCTTGGAGCGAACCTGAGACCCACATTTAATATCTGCAAGGTAAGGGTCTCAGGACATGCACGAGTCACTGTGGGAAAACGCTTAGTGGTTAACCTATAGTGGCCCCTCAACTTGCTCCCCTGTGGACTCATTCATTTGGAAGGTAATAGCCACCTGCACTTGTGATGCAGTGGTGTGGTGGAAAGGAAATGCAGTCTAAACTAAGTTGCAGAATCCCCTTTGATTTTTTGGAGCCTGCTATTTCCCAGTTTTGAACCTGAGAGGAACTTTGACCAGTCATCAAACAAATTGAGATTCTTATGACCCTTTAACCTTAAACCAGGATGTCGTTAAAGGAGGAATGATTACTGGAACATGGTGCCTCCAGTGTCACAGAGCCATCTCGAAAGCTTAGTGGAATAAGAGTACTCTTATTAAAAACCTCCCAGTGGACTTTGAGTTTTAGGTGAGAGGTACTCCTCCACAGTGAATGGAGCATGAATCCTCAAATTAATGGTCCTTCTACTGAGAAAGAAGCAAGTTATATTTAGCTGCTCTAAAACATAAGAGATAAAGAGTTTCACACAAGCAACAAGTAAAGTTCATAGTGTCATTCACCTAGTAGCTTCATATGTAGCACTAAATTAATCAGCAATTGACTGCACAAGAAAGCATACAATCTTCTAGATGGCCCAGAGAATGAGATAATTGCAGCAAAACAAAAGAGTTGAAACCACACTTAAACGCAATACACCTAAGTCCAAATGCAGTTAATTTTAATTTGCACTACTACTCCCCAATCTCCTTAGATAGTCTTTGGTGTCCATTTCACATTAAAGGTATTCGAGTTGCACACTCACATCCAGAGAGGCAACAAAAAGATGCCCTGCAAAGAGCCCTCCATAGGAACCAGTTGGGCATTGCAGTGTCGGCCCAACAAAGAGCATAGCCCGATGATGAAACATGCCACATTTGGGTGGATGAGGGCTTGTGCTCCACATAGCTGGCACTTCCAATGACCCACTTGGATCTGGATACCCAATATACTATCTAAGACATGTAGTGGAACAGTGTACTTAATTAACATTAAGCAAGAAGGGCCGCAACTTGCAAAAGTCATTGCAATAATGCAATTATGGTTCATCAAATATAGTAGAGAGACTTAGTGAACTTAGTTCCAAGAAAAAAGGTAAAGATTCTTTTTTTTAAAGTGTATTTTATTAAGATATATGTGGGGTGTATTGCAAAAATTTCAGGAACATTTTACTCTAACTGTCCACGTTTCTTAAACTTCTAAATATTCAACACCTTTTTTGAGACATTGCTAGTTGGGGCACAGATGTCACAGATTCCAAATTTAGGAAACTGAGCTTTGCTTATATAACACAGATTATAAACATTCTAGATTTCATCAGAGGAACGATTCTCCAGTTACACAGATATTAGTATAGACACAGGCACCACACAAGAATCTGTTCCGGAAGTTTGCATATGCTTTATAAGCCTTGAAAGCAATTCCTCAGGTTGTAAATATCTTCTAAACTCAAGCTCCTAATCCATCCCTCTGGTTACAATTGTACAAAATTAAAACTCCAAAGAACAAACCTATTGCACATGTTAAACAGATCTTCCACAGTCGAGCTCCGGCATCAATTCTATCTCATAAAGCTACATATATCTTCAAGTTAGATATATGACAGCATCAGCTTTCCTCAAATTTCACAGATGTCACACACTCAACTCTCTAACAGCAGCTTTGTTCAAGAAGTTCTTGGCATGGAGGGCTGCATGTGCCATTTTATAAATGTATAAATGTGCTTGAATAAGACATACATGTGTGAGGAATAGTATACAATGAAGATGTAAATGTGTGGCAAACACCACTCCATGTTTCAAATGTGTTCAATTTTATGGGAACTTTACTAAAGTGTGACAGCACAGAACAGCAACCAAAGTTGCTGTGCTGCATTGTGTCAAAAAGATAGTGAAAAACAGCATCATACCCAATGAGATATAATGCTGTTTTCTCTGTCCCACTGCTGTGTGCCAACACACACACCGTTGCACTATAGAGCAAAGATTTGCCCCTGACACCATTGAGCAAGGATGTGTGGATTCTATCAAGCATATCTTTTGTACTGGAAGGTAACCCTCCCTATTCAAATACTATGCTTTAATACTTATCCTGCTTTGTATGTATGCTGTACAACGCAGTACACATGAAAGGTTTGAAAAGAATGACGAAAAGAAAACATTCCTCCTCCCTTACTCCTGCCTTGAGAAGGTGTAAGGTTCTGGTGCAAATCACTGTGTAAAATTGTTATTACATAGGGATTTGCATCAAACGCCATGGGTAGCTGCATGGGAATGCCCACGTACCACCCATGGTATGTCACCTTGACACAAAGTACTTTGAGTTACCCATCTTTTCATTGCAAATCCTGATTTATATTGAAAGTAAATTCCACAGCAATGCTTTGTGCTTGGTTTGGATTACAAAGGTAAAGCAACCCCAGTGCAAAGTGTTAGTAAATCCGGGCCCTAATGTTCAGAATACATTTACCGGCAGACAAAACAGTATCATTTGAGTTTTCAATATTGTGGTACAACTGCAACTTAGCAGTGTTATTAGAAATCGCCTCTCTGGTTCTCCTTCATTAACCTTGAATGAAACATGGCTCAGCTCTAAATACATCTTATTACAAATGTCCCATAGGGCTAAAAGCATTTCTCTGCAAAATATATGTGATGACCTCCTAATCACCTGGCCCCCCTTGCTAAAAACATTCATCAAAAGAAATTAACAATTATGTTTAAGTAGCTGTTCTTATTATCAGGGCAGGACCGTCAGAATTAAACAGATAGCTCAGGCAAAAACTTTAGAAGACTCTGGTAGGGGACCTCAAGAATGCCTGGGGCTTTGGGCCAAAGCCTACTTTTCCCATGCCTTAAAACGTATTGGGCTTGCCTTGTTACCCAGAGGACTGCCCTGCTTCTTCAGGCCTGCTTTGTTCTCCAGAAGACTGCCCTGCTGCTTGAGGCCTACCCTGGGAGAAAGCAGCCAGAACCTGCTCCCTTCATCCTAGGCTATCTGAGTGACTCCAAGGGTCAGATGACTGACCTCCTGTTCTGTGCCACAGGGACACAACAAGCTCCAGAGGCCTCCCTGCCACTGCCCAGCTGACCTGCTGCAATTGGACCTCCTGACTCTGATGGAGTGAGTTACTAATCTCCAAGAGGTGCTATTTGCGGTAAGATACTGCCTCCCATGACAACTGCCAACACAAAATTCACAGTGAACCGACTTTTCATGCTACATTGGCAATCAGCAATACAAGTTCTACACTTCATGCTACAGCAACAACACCCTATGGTAACCGCTAATGCAAAGCTACAGGAATGACCGTCCATGATGCCCTAGCGAATCCTCGCATGGCAGTGAAGACCATCCACGATGCCAGGCCCGCTCTTTGCAGTACATAGATGACTATCCATGATTTTCTCCCTGTTCCTCGCAGCCTCCTTCACCACGAAGTGCACTTTTTGTGAACGACTTTGAAAAGGTAACTTTTTCAGTGGGATTAACCTAGTCCTGTGATCCGGCCCATGCTCCATCGTGGTTGCCCTGAACTTGTGACTTTCCTCCAGACTAACACGACTAAGTGACGGCGAGTGGCACTTTGTACTTTTAGGAGCTATACTTACCTACAACTTTGAAACTTAATATCTCTGTTTCTAATGATTGTATTTGTGTCACACTGATCTCATTTTATTTATTGAAATTTACTCTATTATATAAAACATTTCTTTTGTTGTGTTTTCACCTTATTACTGTGTGCTGCAAAGATACACTATGCCTCGATGTTCTAAGTCTGAAAGCTTTGTGCCAAGCAAATAGAGGGTTATGTACAGGTTAATTTAGTGACTTTTGTGGTTGACCCTAACAAGGATTGTGGATGTTGTCTGAATGGGGCTTCATCCCCCTCAACCAGCAACCCAAATCCTTACAGATGATAAATTAGTTTGATGGATAAATTAAAACATAATGGTTATTGCAGCTACTAGACTAGAAGGGGTAAACGAAAAGAATCATTGTTTTTAATTGCAGATGGGAGTTTTCTCAGCTGTGGGCATGGTCTTTTATAAAGCAGATCTGATAACCCTACATGTATGATCACCTTCACAGTATATTTAAACAAGAAGATACAAATTAGAACATAATCCCAAAAAATAAACTGTGTGCCCAAGCTGATGGATATATTTATTGATATGTTTTGCCATTTATTTGAATGAATTAATGCTTTCTTTAACTTGATAGAGCACTATAATACTTAGAGGTGCACCAATGCTTATTTAGGTTTGTTTGGACTAAGGTCTAGGCCACTGTGGTTGTTGAATGATTTTACAGTGGATATCTACAACTACATAGTCGCTCATGCTGCTTAAATATTCAGAAATATCTGAAGGGTCCAAGATCCTGCAATAAGTCCTGGACCTTTCTGATATTGTCCTTAGCACGAATGCGAGCAAACTTTTCCATTAGTAAATATGTGTCCTATGTGTCACTCGAGAACACAGAAATATCTAATTGAAATCGACTAAGGAAGAATAAAAGTCTAAAGTAGTAAAACTTTAATTCCGAGGTAAAGCTTTCATAATTCTATAGTGAAATGATTGGAAAAGCAGGCATGTGAATGAGATTCTAAGTGCTACAAGCTGGCTGCACCAGCACATACATGTTCTTTAAGTCATCTGGGCATTAGGCATAACTTGCATATTTTAGACAAATACTGTATCATGTTCGAGAAGAGAAGATAGCTATGTACTATTGGTGTGAAGATATCAGAGGACTAAAACATGGAACATGGAGTTGTTATGCTCACTGTACATAGAATCAAATGAATGTCTGTGTTTTAAAGGGGCATGCTTGATCTGTAAGTAGCTGTTTCAGAGAAAAGGTCAACTTGTTCCAGCCGGCAGTTTAATGAGTAGCCAAGCGACAAAGAAGTCGCCGCGTTCTGTGAACAGCAAGGGCCACTGAGAGACAGTCGAAAGATTTCATGGTAGAAACAGTAACAGGGAACCAATACTCACTCAACTTCATGGTCAGTCTTAAACCTCCCAACCTGGAAACAACCGATCCAGATGACCCTCACAATCCACAATATTGAAGACATTTGGCAAGATAAACATTGCTGAATACTTCTAATTTATCACTAAACGCATGTAAACCCAAAAAATTAGAATTTCTGACTTCATCTGTGCCAGGGGTAGAGTGCAGAGAAACATGGTCAAAAGGGTCAACTTCTGAGGATCTTCACCCCGCACCATTACCACAGCTGTCTCCAGACCACTCGAGGCTACTGAAATATGTGGAATTCGTCGTGGCTGAAGAGGTTACTAATTGTAATATTAATATGATAGACCTACCAGGAAGCATTGCCTGCAGAAAAGGATGTCACTAGGGGATCACTTGGAGAAAAAGAGAGCTAGAGCTGAGTCACAGATTGACTATTTAAGGACTGCGCCTTAATTCATGAAACAAGCACTTTTCTTTCATTTGCTAATGCTTGAACACACCGTCATGCACAAATGCTGATGGCATAATACCACACATATTGGCTCTGCTGTTGCTTGTTATGATTGTGGCTTTAAAAGTCACATTGTACCTGCCCATCTGTTTCCTCGGGCTAAGAGAGGGAACAGGTAGTTCTGTTCTGCTCCTTCTAAAGGGCATCAATGAATGCCTTGGTTTGTAAAGGGGCTCACTTGTTTGCGAGTGACTGTTTGAAAGAAAATATGGCCTGCATGTTCCAACAGGCAGTTATGTGAGCAGCCAGGCGACAAAGAAGTCGCCACGTCCTCTGAATATGGAAAATGCTGGCAGCCGTGCCCCAAAAAGCAAGTGCCAGTGGGAGGCGGCTGAAAGATGTCATGGAAGAAACAGCTACGAAAAGCAACTCCAAGACAGGTGACTTTGCTTTGGCAAGCATCAGTGAATAAATAATGCTAAACTGGCTCATTCAAATGTAATTGACGCATAAAATAAGAAGGGGCTAAAGGTTGCTGACCCATACAAGATAATGTCAGAAGGGGAGTATCAGAAGCCTACTACTGTCTGTTAATGTCATAAGGTCTTTGGCAGCATAAAAAATGCCTGACTTCATAGTATGAATCCATTCAGTAAAAGTGCCCCTTCCCAGGGAATAACATGCTTGGAATATTAAAAGAAAGCATGCAACCAAGAGGGAAAGGCCAACGTGAAACCCATCTGAGGATCTGCGATTAGAGACTTGACTTTTGAATTCCTTTTTCCTTGCACCCCGTCAGCTTTGTGAGTGAGTCTTTGCTGGTGATTCTCTCTGCATTGTCTAATTCTTAGTCCAGAACATTCCAGGTTCAAAAACAGGGAATCCAATCCTTCTCTGGTAGTGCTCGCAGGATATGAAACTCGTTCCCTCCAGACCTACCCACAAGCACCTCTTTCAATGCCTTTAACTAGAACGTAAAACGGATTCTCATCCAGAAATATATGTTATTAACTACTTGCATTTCCAAGGCTGAGGGCCACCGATGGTACACCCAGAAATGGAACTCGATGCCTCCAAAGATATATGCACGTCTCCCTCACTCGAGGCTTTCAAGAATGACTTAATGTTGCGACTTACTCAGAAATATGTACTTACATAACCCTCCCCCCAATTTTGCCTCACCCTAGTCTCTTGCAAACGTTTTGCATTGAAGCTGCTATAATGCGTATGTCGGACCCTTGCTATTTTATTTTTCCTAATATTATTGCATTGTAAAGAGCTCTGGCACCCGTGGGTCTAGTATGTGCTATATGAAACTGCAAATAAATGAATAAATTAGTTTAGATAAGTTGGTATACTGGACCATGATAACCATGTGGAGGAATAAGTAATAAAACAAGTATGGTAAATAAAACTATTGTTTATGTCAAAGATGCAAACATATGAGGGAGTGGCCTGTGTCCACGAATCTACCTACTATAGAAATGAGGATGTGTGTCAACCCTGTACAGGTCAGCGACAGAACTGAAGGTACCACCCTTGGAGCTGGATGTCCAGAATTATAGGAACCAGTTCAATTCAGTTCATTCTTTATTAATGTTTAGACACCGTCTTTAGAACATACAGTCCTTAAAAGCAATAACATTTTTAATATAATTATACCATATAAATACCAATTCATCATAATACACTAAAAGCTCCAAACCCCTACTATTTACACTATAACACAATAATCCAAACATTTTTGAAGAAATGTAGCCAGTGCACACGTCACATCAAAAAATTCCATCCTTAAGAGAAGTTCTAGTGCATCATTTTGACAATTGATATTGTATTTTTTTAAAAGAGGATTTAAAATCAAGCAACGGGGCATATAGCAATTCCGACAATCAATGAAAACATGAACGTTGAGGTTATGAAATGGCAGGAACCAGGATGGTACCTATTTGTAGAAGAGTAGGATCTGCACTTATGTTGCCCCCACTTATTTTCTGATGTTTACACTGCTTTCTGGCTATAGTCTGGCTGGGTCTCTGCTAATCAGGGTCCCAGCCTCTCTGTTCTCTCTAAACAACTTGGAGTGCATATTAGATGCACTAGTGAGAAGATACTGTGGTACCTTATGAGCCCCTTGTATATGGTACCTTAGGTACCAAGGGCATAGGTACTTCACAGGCCTACCAGGGGCTGAAGCCTGTATTATGCCACCCCTGGGAAGCAGACTAAATATGACACCACAGGCCTGCTACTGCAGCCTGGGTGAGGTAGTGTTAGCACTCCTCACTGAGGTATAGGTTCCCAATATCTCACCTTACACACACATATAAACATATCAGTCACCCCTAAGGAAGGCGCTATCAATCCTGAGGGCAGGGTGCTTGGTTTCCATGAGAGGGGGTGCCTCTGCCTGAGCAGGGCCCCTCTGCAGCTGGCAGAGTCTATTCTCTTTGGCTGTTTGTGGATGCGGTTAAACCATATACTCTTAAGTGCATTATAACCTAGCGGTAAATGCTAACTTTGGGATGGCTGCATCAAAACATGTCGTGTTTGGTGTCAAACACTTTGGAATCATACCCACACACCAGTAACTGGTGTGGGAGTATGATCCCGCCCTTCTAGAGGGATAGACATGTACCTACTGTGGAAACACTGTAGAATCCTGAAGGAGCCCTGGCATCACAAAATGGATGCCACCAGCACAGACACTGGGCTGCCCTCCTGCTGCTGACCGAAACTCGCAGTGGAGGAGGCCCAACAATAGGCATCCTGTCACAGGGAGGTGTGACCACCTTCCAGACAGGATTTAGTGTATTGGGGCTGGGTGGGTTCACTCCTAGAGTGCTTTGAAGTCCTGCACTGGGGGAGCAGTAGGCTCCTCTGTGCAGATGCCAGCTCAAACCGGTTCAGGGGCTACCAGCCCCTGCTCTGGTGCGAACCTGGACATAGGGAAGTGGGTGTAACCACCCACTCCCCTGACCCTCCCATAGGAGTGGTCATAGAGCTAGTCCCTACCTTTCCTTTAGTATAAGATAGGGAACCCTTGCCATTGCAAACTAGATATCCCTGGATGACGCTCTACAAGAAGAATCGAAAGTGCATGAAGAGAAAACTCTTCTGCTGGTGTGAGCACTGTTGTCACAGCAAATAAAATTGCTATCAGCCAATTTAACAAATGTTATTGCTCAGTTAATTATGGACAATTGTAGATCAGTATTCAATATTTGAAAATGTATTGCATTAATTCCATGCAAAAGTGATTTATGTGAAATCCAATGGTGTTCAATATCATTAGTAAAACATCCATGAATAACATTAATTCATCCAAACCCAATGCATTTCGGGTCTTTTCCAGACCCTTCGTCAGGGGTCATTCGTCAATTCTATAAAGTAAACAAAAAGGCAATTTATCTACTAGCCCTCCATGCCTAATACACAATTGTGTATGTAAAAGAAAGTGCGCATGCAACAAGATGGTGGCAAAACGCTAAATGAACTTGTGCCAATGTCAAAAAATGGCAAACCATGCTTACTACGAATCTTCGCGTGTACATAACAAAAGACCTGGTGCCATACGAAACATAACACGCAGTGTACAAAACATAATGCATAAAGATTGCAGTGTTCAAAAGAAAAATAAAGTTTCACGGTATGAATCAACTCAAAACAAAGTCGCGGTGTCAAGAGAATTGCGCGGTGTCGAAGAAATTAAGTACTCACATCTCTCACTGTGAAAAAGTGGTTGGTATGAGGACCCAAACCTCCTACTATATCACCCATCGTGAAACTGAACGCCAAAGCATTTCCAAGCGTGCTGCAAACTCACCGAGTATAGTGATTGTACGTGGCTTCCTCAGCCAGGAACGTGTACGTGACGTGAAAGACGTGTCTATTTAAAATTACCATAGAAGTAGAAAGCGGATCACAGTGTCTCGTAGTAGACATAGAAAACAAATGTGTGTGAAGGCGCGTCAACTGTCTCATAATATGAAAGACATTATCTAGCAATGCGCAAATAACAAAAATAATAAACAATTCATTGTAAACATAATCATGTTGAAAATAATCAAACTGATGTAAGTAATATTTACAGAAAACAACTGTATTCAATCCTATCATTTAATCCCATCGGTTGCAAGGATTGCAATTTTTTGGTCCAAAAAAATTCAGAGCGTGCTAATGATTTGGTAGGATCACAGTCTCTTGACGGCTTTTTTGCTTCCAGAATGGTGAAACGCAGTTGCGATATGTTATGCCTGGCCTCTTTCCAATGTAATGCTACTGATGACTTTTCATTCATCAAACGAATATTACTTTTATGTTCTCCTATTCGTGTCTTGACTTTTCTTTCTGTTCGACCCACATAAATTTTATTGCAAGGACATTTCAAAGCGTAAATCACATTCAAAGTGTCACCAGTGCTCGAGTGTTGTAATTTGATTTTGTAACCTTTAGTTGGATGGTTGAAATGAGCACCTGTCATGACGTTATTGCAGTGTATACAGTTCATACATTTTTGCATGCCTTTAAATGTTTTTTTGTGATCCGCTTTCTACTTCTATGGTAATTTTAAATAGACACGTCTTTCACATCACGTACACGTTCCTGGCTGAGGAAGCCACGTACAATCACTATACTCGGTGAATTTGCAGCACGCTTGGAAATGCTTTGGCGTTCAGTTTCATGATGGGTGATATAGTAGGAGGTTTGGGTCCTCATACCAACCACATTTTCACAGTGAGAGATCTGAGCACTTAATTTCTTCGACACCGCGCAATTCTCTTGACACTGCGACTTTGTTTTGAGTTGATTCATACCGTGAAACTTTATTTTTCTTTTGAACACTGCAATCTTTATGCATTATGCTTTGTACACTGCGTGTTATGTTTCGTATGGCACCAGGTCTTTTGTTATGTACACGCAAAGATTCGTAGTAAGCATGGTTTGCCATTTTTTGACATTGACACAAGTTCATTTAGCGTTTTGCCACCACCTTGTTGCATGTGCACTTTCTTATACATACACAATTGTGTATTAGACATGGAGGGCTAGTAGATAAATTGCCTTTTTGTTTACTTTATAGAATTGACGAATGACCCCTGACGAAGGGTCTGGAATAGACCCGAAATGCATTGGGTTTGGATGAATTGATGTTATTCATGGATGTTTTACGAATGATATTGAACACCATTGGATTTCGCATAAATCACTTTTGCATGGAATTAATGCAATACATTTTCAAATATTGAATACTGATCTACAATTGTCCATAATTAACTGAGCAATAACATTTGTTAAATTGGCTGATAGCAATTTTATTTGCTGTGACAACAGTGCTCACACCAGCAGAAGAGTTTTCTCTTCATGCACTTTCGATTGGATATTATCTACATGACGCCTTGGGCAGACGTCATGGTGTTTGAAGCACACGAATAACCTTACTAAAGGAACATGTTTAACCAAGAGTGCACGTCGGCATCTATTCAGTAGCTCTACAAGAAGAACCCTGGACCTTCGACGTTCCACTACCTTTGGAAGACTGAAGAATCTACCTTGGAGTCAAGGAGTTACTCCCCTGCTTGGCAGGCACCAAAGCTTTGCATCAAAGGTCGCATGCGTTCCCGCTTCCGCCGGAGTCCAAAGTCCCTACAGCCCCAGAAGTGGATTTCCTGACTTCGCAATAGCCATTGTGAGTCCTCAGCAGAACTGAGGCAAGTGGACCCCACGAGTGACGAGGAATAGCCATACCCGGGTACCATGCACTATTGTCAAGTGCAACCCCTTCACGACGTTCTATGAAATTGTGCATTGGACCACATGTGGTCATGCCTCCAGCAGGATCTCCACCAAAAATCAGAGGCCTACCTCATCCCGAGTGACCGTGGGCTCCTGTGAAGTGAATCCTCCTGAGGCATCTTCGTGATCCCTTGCCAGTTGGCTTTTGGGTCCCCTGAAGACTTTTTCATCAAACCAAAGGGATCCCCTGGTTTCTTCAGGCCTGCCCTGACTTACCCTTGCTGGGTGAGTCCCTCAGACCTTGCTGGTCTGCACCGCTGACTTTCTTCACATTCCACAAGACTTGCTGTTGCCAAGGCTTGTTGGCTCCAATCCGGTTACTGACACCTCAGTAAGCTGCAGACTTTGTGGGACACTCCGAATCCAGCTCCTGGTTGTCGTCGACGCCTCCTGGACATCGTGGCTGAAGAGTCAAGACTCCCGTGATCACCTGAAAACACCCAACTTCTGTGGGCATCCAGCTACCTGGCCCCGGGTCACTGGCAAGTGACTTTGAACACTGTCTCCACTGCTTTCAGGTCTTATTTCTTCAGAATCCAGCCTTGGATTCCACCGGACACTTCTCCTGACTTCACAAGCAGCAAGTCTTCTTTGGCTCCCATTGAAAACGACGGCGCGACCCGACACCAAAAGACACCTATGCACCCGGCTTCCCTGGGTGAGGTAACTCGAGTTCTCCACTGCTCCTGTGTGTGTTGGCCATAGAACTACTTACCCTGTAAGTGACTTGCTTGTAGACTCTCCCGAAGTATCCTAAAACTTTAAAATTCCAACCGCGACTTGCTCCATTGAAGTCTATTGGGATCCGAGGCTGTGTTCTCACCTGCATGCGTCTCCCGTGGGTCCTTTACTTACCTGCCTTGGGTGGAATTGTGAGGCCCCAGCGCTTCTGAAGATCTTAGGCCTTCTCCCTTCTCAAGTCGTTCTTCTTATACCTCTTTTTTAGTATATGGTCTGGTACGCCCCTAGGGCCCCAGCCATATAAGTGCTTAATTTGTTGCGAAACATTGATTTGTGCATATGTTCCTTACTTCTAATCTCATAAAGAGATTAGTAGAGTGTGTCTAGAAATAAATACATATATATTTTATATATATACCTGTGTGGTGTCCTTTCATTTGGTAATTCAAGAGATTATAAGGTAAAACAAGCTGCTTTACATTCCTCAGAGACTGAGCCTGAAGGCTGCTCTCCACAGCTACCACTAGGATAGTTTTCTTTAAAAGGTTGTCTTAAACCTATCTACCATAAGAGTCGAATTGTACTGGTGCAAGGTGGCTACTTTAACTAGTTACCAGCATATGCCAGGCCAACTTCTCACATTAGTGGGCAGCGTGTGGGATTACAGCTTGCCATTGTTTTACCAGAAAATCTCTATTTGAATTACTAACTGAAAAACACTATAGGTACTCAAGGTACATATAAAGTCAAGCTTAGTATCAATAAGTTCTACTGAACTTAGAGCTGTGTGTCAAGGGATAGCACACCCTTTCTACAGCTCAAGCTAGGATCAGCAGGCCACAAACTAGTGTAGGTAGTACAACACTGCACAACACTAGAATGTCCTTAAGGGTTGGAGCCAGTGGGTCCACCCAGCCTCAGTATAAGGACATGACTTTCTTTGACTTAAAAGCCATGTGTGCTGCAAGGCACCTGAGGATAGGACAGAGTCCCTCCACACTACACCTGATAGATCTGCTGACAGCAGATGATCTTAAATTAGCTCTAGGAGCTAAGGGGTCTGAATCAGGGAGTGGGTCAGCTATAGTCTCTGGGTCAGATGATGAAAATCAGGATGACCTGGACTCTGTGGTTGAAGGGCAAGATCCACAGGGATCTGAAAAGGACAGAGGAATTCTCCCTAAGAGAACTGACAGAGTGGAGGAGAGGCCTAGGTCCCTTTCTAGGGAATCTGACCACTCATATCACTCTGGCAGATAATCTGTCCACCAGAGGAACTTATATCTTCCTAGAAGAGAAACCTCCTCTGAAAGAATGTACCGACTGCTACAGTATGAGGAAGCAAGAGTTGCCCTCAAGGCCAAGCAGTTGGCATTAGATAGAGAAGCCTTTGAGCTCCAGAGAGCTTCTAGGAAAGAGGGGTTAGAACCCCCTGGTGGCAGCAACAGTGTCCCTAGAGTCAGAGATTACATTCCAGACCATAGGAACCTGTCCAAGGTTGTTCCTCCCTACCAGAGTGGGGATGATATCCACAAATGGATAACTGCTATGGAGAGGGCCTGTAGAGTACAACACGTCCCCCAGAAACAGTGGGCAGCAATCTTGAGGATCGCCTTTTCTGATAAAGGTAGAGACAAGCTCCTCACTGTTGGAGAAGAGGATGCTGATGATCATGAAGTCCTGAAGAGTTCATTAATAGAGGGGTTTGGCTTAACCACTGAACAGTACAGGTTGAAGTTCAGAGACACCCAGAAAGCACAGACTCAGGACTGGACTGACTTTGTTGATTGTGCAACCAAGGCTCTGGAGGGTTGGCTGATTGGTAGTAGAGTTACTGATTTTAAGGGATTGTATAATCTTATGATGAGAGAACAGATTCGTAATAATTGCCAAAACCAGTTGTTGCATCAATACTTGGTGGACTCTGATCTGACCTCTCCCCAAGAATTGGGAAAGAAGGCAGACAAATGGGTCAGAACCAGGGTGAGGCAGAAAACCCAGAACCAAGGGGGTGACACTAAGAAGCAGGATCCTAAAGGCTCTGAGAAAGGTGGGGATAAGTCAAAAGACCAGAAGTCTTCACAAGGGCCCCAAAAATCTGCATCTGGTGGGGATTCACAATCCAACAAAGGAAAAGGCCAAAAGAAGCCCTGGTGTAAATTCTGTAAACAGAAAGGGCACTGGACTTCTGACAGTAGCAAGTCCAAACACCAAACCACCACCTCTCCTGCCCCTAAGGCTAATGTTCCCCCTAGTACAGCTACTGGTGGAGGTGGTAATCATAATAAGGGTGTAGTAGGGTTGACCCTGGGTTCTGAAGTGGACTTTCACCTAGTCAGAGTACCCACTCAGGCATTGCTGATTTGTGATGGAGACATTGAAATGTCCATCCTAGTGAGCCCCAGTAATCTGGGCAAATACAAACAGCAGCCTGTAATAAATGGCAAACAGGCTTTGGCATTCAGGGACACAGGTGCTAGTTTCACCATGGTGGCAGGGGATCTTGTGGACCCTGGGCAGATCATCCTGGGTGAAATGTACCAGGTTACCAATGCAAGCAATGTCAGGACCAACCATAGTCTGGCAGTTGTGAATTTCTCCTGGGGAGGGGTAACTGGCCTTAAGAAAGTAGTAGTCAGTTCAGACCTCCATGTTGAATGTCTATTGGGCAATGATCTAGAGACTTCAGCCTGGTCTGAAGTAGAGTTATGAACTCATGCTGAGATGTTGGGCATACCTGCAGAGGTATTTGCTGTGACCAGGTCACAGGCCAAAATGCATAAAGCTGAACCAGCTCTGGATCCTGAAACTAAGGACCAGATGCTACCCAAGAGAAGGAGCAGTAGGGTTAAGGCAGTGCCTTCCCCTCTGTCTCAGATCACAGATTCCCCTCCTGAGGGAGGAGAAGCAGATCCTGAAGAAGGAACTACCCCAGAGGGACTTAAACCTGATCAGGTTGAGTTATTGGGGGCAGGGGGACCTTCTAGGGAAGATCTGAGCAAAGAGCATCAGTGCTGCCCCTCTCTTGAACCCCTCAGACATAATGCTGCTGCTGAGGCTGCTGGGAGTGCTAGTGGGTCCCATAAAGGTTATTGGGATGAGGGACTCCTATATTCTGAGGCTAGAGATCCTACCCATGGAGCCACCAGGAGGTTGGTAATACCTCAGAAGTTTAGGGGGTTCCTCTTGACCCTAGCACATGACATCCCTGTTCTGCTCGATTTTCCCGGCCTTCTTGTGAGGAACAATGATGGAATGTGACTTCAGTCTCTTATCATTCAAGTCTAAGGGTTAGAGTAGTGAATGGAGCCTATTTACTAGGCACTTCGACATGATTCTGTGCTCTTCCCCATAGATCAGGGCTTGCACACATAGCCTAGGGGATAGATTCGTTAGTATTAGGGATAACCTGTCCTGTAGTGAGGGTATTTCATGGAGCTGTGCTGAATTCAGGACTGGTAGGCCTCAAACGGGAGAGACTCCATCTTTCTTTCTGCTCCGGCAGCTTGGGATGCTTCTAGGTCAAATGTAATGTTTTAGTTATGAGGTGTTATTCGCTTGGAGAGAACCGGTTCAGGCCGGCCCTTATCGAAGGATTGTATTTTTCTTCATGCCGAAGACACTACATCAGGCCGGCCGGCTGGGAACGTGTCCTTGGTACGGGGAGGTACAAGAATTTGGTGGGCGGCAGGTTACGGGCCGGAATTTTCCATGAGGAAACGCACCTCTATATTAGTGAAAGTCTGAGGCAGTTACATGTTCAGTCCGTAGGCGGCATCTAGCCGTTAGCAGTAAAGCTACTACTTATTCCAGGGAAGACAGACGCCATCTTGAAGGCGGAGAAGAACCGAGAGACAGATGCTCTCCTAGCAGAATAGCCAGAGAGGAGAGAGTAGCCGATAAGGAAGAGGTCCCAGTGACTCGGAGAAGGGTGATTCCAGGCGAGCCGAGGCACAGACGAGAAGGGAACCTAGATGACCACTGAGTGCAGGCTACATACTACTAAGGTGATGTTGACCCTTTCTTATTAGAGTGTACAACTTAATCTTTCACTTTTCTTTGCAGGTTATGTGTTATATCGTAATGTTATGTGATTGTGTATGTAATGAGTAATAAAGTACCCAGTTTGTAGTGAACCAACATGTGCTGCGTGTTTTTGTATGAGAGGGTAGCCTATTCTTCTAGTCAGCTGCGGCTACATGAACAGATGTTAACCCTGATCAGGTAAGTGGTAACTGAATAAGGGAAAGAGGAGCCCCTCGAACCTGAGAACAGGCTATGCTCGAACTGGCAATCCTTGTGTGATCTGATGAATAGTGAGACTGATTCCCTTTTTGTATGTTATGGTGATCATAGGATGAACTGTCGTATGAGACTGCCGTCTAGGTAGAGAGGTCTGGATTCGTATAGGATCGCGAGGCCGCCACTTGTGATACTGTCGTATGGGCAGAGAGGTCTGGATTCGTAGGGGATCGCGAGGCCGCCGATTGTGCTGAGACTGCCGTCTGGGTAGAGAGGTCTGGATTCGTATGGAATCGCGAGGCCGCCACTTGTGCTGAGACTGCCGTCTGGGTAGAGAGGTCTGGATTCGTGTGGGATCGCGAGGCCGCCACTTGTGATACTGTCGTATGGGCAGAGAGGTCTGGATTCGTAGGGGATCGCGAGGCCGCCGATTGTGCTGAGACTGCCGTCTGGGTAGAGAGGTCTGGATTCGTATGGAATCGCGAGGCCGCCACTTGTGCTGAGACTGCCGTCTGGGTAGAGAGGTCTGGATTTGTGTGGGATCGCGAGGCCGCCACTTGTGATACTGTCGTATGGGCAGAGAGGTCTGGATCCGTATGGGATCGCGAGGCCGCCGATTGTGCTGAGACTGCCGTCTGGGCAGAGAGGTCTGGATTCGTAGGGGATCGCGAGGCTGCCGGTTGTGCTGAGACTGCCGTCTGGGTAGAGAGGTCTGGATTCGTATGGAATCGCGAGGCCGCCACTTGTGATACTGTCGTATGGGCAGAGAGGTCTGGATCCGTATGGAATCGCGAGGCCGCCGATTATAAGAGGTCTTGGTATGTATAGTAGGAATTCCCTGTCCTTAGGTGGTAGATATATGTGGTTGCACTATTGTAAATAGGTTCTAGGGAGGGGGTAACGTTCTGGCTGGGTTAGGGAGGCTCTGATGAGCGGGTTCTATCTGATTCGAAAACCCAAGCAGAACAATCCCTTTAGCAGGACACTTGGGCCAAAACAAGACCTGGGATAGGCTTGTTCCACATTTTCATTGGCTACATATGTCAGAGGACACCAAGGAGTTTTGTCTCTCCTTTGTCACTTGCCAAGCTAGTGGCAAGTCAGGGGGCACAACAAAGGCCCCCCTGATACCACTACCTGTGGTGGGGGTACCCTTTGAAAGGGCAGGGATTGACATTGTTGGTCCCCTTGACCCTCCAACAGCATCTGGGCACAGGTTTATCCTGGTGGTGGTGGATCATGCCACCAGGTACCCAGAAGCAATTCCCCTAAGGACCACCACAGCCCCTGTGGAGGCAAGAGCCCTCATTGGAGTTTTCTCCAGAGTGGGTTTCCCTTAGGATTTTATATCTGACAGAGATGCCAACTTCATGTCAGGGTATCTAAAAGCAATGTGGAAGGAGTGTGGTGTAAAATGCAAATTCACTACTCCCTATCACCCACAGTGCAATGGGTTAGTGGAACGCTTCAACAAAACCCTAAAGGGAATGATTAATGGCCTCCCAGAAAAGCTTAGGAGAAAATGGGACCTTTTACTTCCCTGCCTTCTGTTTGCATACAGGGAGGTTCCACAGAAGAGGGTTGGCTACAGCCCTTTTGAACTTCTGTTTGGGCATCCTGTAAGAGGTCCATTATGTTTGGTGAAGGAGGGCTGGGAGTTACCTCTAAAACCTCCCAAACAGGATGTGATGGACTATATACTTGGTCTCCGCTCCAGGAGGGCTGAATACATGAAGAAGGCAACTAAAAACCTGGAGGCCAGCCAAGAACTACAAAAAACTTGGCATGACCAAAAGGCTGTGCTGACTGTATACCAGCCAGGACAGAAAGTGTGGGTGTTGGAGCCAGTGGCCCCAGCAGCTCTCCAAGACAAGTGGAGTGGCCCCCATGCGATTGTTGAGCAAAAAGGAGAAGTCACCTACTTGGTGAATCTTGGAACTCCCCTTAGGGTGCTCCATGTCAACAGATTGAAACCATATGTTGGCAGGGCTGACATGGGTTTGCTCATGGCAACTGATGAGGAACAGGAGGAGGAGAGTGACCCTCTCCCTGACCTGCTCTCACAGAACCCTGATGATGGGTCAGTAGATGGTGTTGCTTTGGCAAGCAGCCTCACTGATCATCAGCAAACTGAATGCAGACAAGTTCTGAAACAGTTTAGACATATGTTTAGCCTGACCCCTAGTCATACTTCCTGGTGCACCCACGAGGTGGACACTGGAGACAGTCTGCCTTTCAAGAGTAACATCAACAGGTAACCTGACAATGTCAGGGACTGTATCAGGACTGAAGTCCAGAAAATGTTGGAACTAGGTGTAATTGAGCCTTCAGCTAGCCCTTGGGCTAGTCCAGTAGTCCTTGTGCCTAAACCTCATACCCAGGGTGGTAAGAACTAAATGAGGTTTTGTGTAGACTACAGAGGCCTCAATGCAGTCACCAGGACTGATGCCTATCCAATTCCCGGGGCAGATTAACTGATTGATACTTTGGCCTCAGCCAAGTATCTGAGTACATTTGACCTAACAGCTGGCTACTGGCAGATCAGGTTAGCTGAGGATGCCAAGGCCAAAACTGCATTCTCAACCCCTGGTGGGCACTATCACTTTGTGGTGATGCCCTTTGGTTTGAAAAATGCACCTGCCACTTTTCAGAGGTTGGTGAACAAAGTTCTGACAGGTATGGGAACTTATTGCTCAGCTTATCTAGATGATATTGCTGTCTTAGTTCCACCTGGCAGGATCACCTGGTCCACCTCAGAAATATTTTGGAGGCCCTGCAAAAAGCAGGCCTCACTATCAAGGCCGCTAAGTGCCAGATAGGGCAGAGTCAGGTTGTGTACCTGGGCCACCTTGTAGGTGGAGTCCAGGTTCAACCTTTACAGGGCAGAATCCAAACCATCATGGGATGGGTTGCTCCAACCACCCAGACACAAGTGAGAGCCTTTTTGGGCCTGACTGGGTACTATACGAGGTTTGTTAAGGGATCTGGATCTATAGTGACCCCCTTAAATATTCTTACCTCAAAGAAAATGCCAAAAAAGGATCAGTGGACAGCTAGCTGTCAAAAGGCATTCGAAGACCTAAAGCAGGCCATGTGCACTGTCCCCATCTTACAGAGTCCAGACTACACCAAAAAGTTCATTGTCCAAACAGATGCTTCCGAGCTCGGTGTGGGAGCAGTACTGTCTCAACTGAATGATGAAGGTCAAGACCAGCCTGTAGCTTTTATTATCAGAAGGCTGACCCCTAGAGAGAAGCATTGGTCAGCTATAGAGAAGGAGGCCTTTGCTGTGGTGTGGGCCCTGAAGAAGCTGAGGCCATACTTGTTTGGCACTCACTTCATAGTTCAGACTGACCACAAGCCCCTCCTATGGCTTAAACAGATGAAAGGTGAAAACCCAAAACTTTTAAGGTGGTCCATTTCCCTACAGGGGATGGACTATACAGTGGAACATAGACCTGGGACACAACATGCCAATGCAGATGGACTCTCAAGGTATTTCAACTTAGAACACAAAGAATCAACTGGTCAAGGTTAGTTTAGTGTCCCTGCGTTTGGTGGGGGGGGGGGGTTGTGTAGGAGAGTAGGATCTGCACTTATGTTGCCCCCACTTTGTTTCTGATCTTTACACTGGTTTCTGGCTATAGTCTGGCTGGGTCCCTGCTAGTCAGGGCCCCAGCCTCTCTGTTCTCTCTAAACAACTTGGAGTGCATATTAGATGCACTAGTGATTGGATACTGTGGTACCTTATGAGCCCCTAGTATATGGCACCTTAGGTACCAAGGGCATAGGTACTTCACAGGCCTACCAGGGGCTGAAGCCTGTATTATGCCACCCCTGGGAAGCAGACTAAATCTGACACCAGAGGCCTGCTACTGCAGCCTGGGTGAGGTAGTGTTAGCACTCCTCACTGAGGTATAGGTTCCCTATATCTCACCTTACACACACACATATAAACCTATCAGTCACCCCTAAGGCAGGCCCTATCAATCCTAGCGGTAAATGCTAACTGTGGGATGGCTGCATCAAAATATGTCGTGTTTGGTGTCAAACACTTTGGAATCATACCCCCACACCAGTAACTGGTGTGGGAGTATGATCCCACCCTTCTAGAGGGATAGACATGTACCTACTGTGGAAACACGGTAGAATCCTGAAGGAGCCCTGGCATCGCAAAATGGATGCCACCAGCACAGACACTGGGATGCCCTCCTGCTGCTGACCGAAACTCGCAGTGGAGGAAGCCCAACAACAGGCATCCTGTCACAGGGAGGTGTGACCACCTTCCAGACAGGATTTAGTGTATTGGGGCTGGGTGGGTGCACTCCTAGAGTGCTTTGAAGTCCTGCACTGGGGGAGCAGTAGGCTCCTCTGTGCATATGCCAGCTCAAACCGGTTCAGGGGCTACCAGCCCCTGCTCTGGCACGAAACTGGACAAAGGGAAGTGGGCGTAACCACCCACTCCGCTGACCCTCCCATAGGAGTGGTCATAGAGCTAGTCCCTCCCTTTCCTTTAGCATAAGATAGGGAACCCTTGCCATTGCAAACTAGATATCCCTGGACGACGCTCTACAAGAAGAATCATGGACCTTCGATGTTCCACTACCTTTGGAAGACTGAAGAATCTCCCTTGGAGTCAAGGAGTGACTCCCCTGCTTGGCAGGCAGCAAAACCTTGAATCAACGGTCGCAAAGTTTCCCGCTCCCGCCGGAGTCCGAAGTCCTTGCAGCCCCGGAAATAGATTTCCTGACTTCTCGATGGCCATTCTGAGTCCCCAGCAAAACTGAAGCGAGTGGACCCCACTAGTGACGAGGAACAGCAATACCGTGCACTATTGTCGAGTGTAACCCCTTCACGACGTTCTACGAACTTGTGCATTGGACCAGGTGTGGTCCAAGCCTCCAGCTGGATTTCTACCGAAAATCAGAGGCCTACCTCGTCCCGAGTGACCGTGGGCTCCTGGGAAGTAAATCCCCCCAAGGGGTCTTCGCGATCCCTTGCCGGTTGGCTTGTGGGTCCCCTGAATACTTTTTCATCAAACCAAAGGGCTCCCCTGATTGCTCCAGGCCTGCCCTGACTTACCCTTGCTGGGTGAGTCCCTCAGAACTTGCTGATCTGCACCGCTGACTTTCTTCACATTCCACGAGACTTGCTGTTGCCAAGGCTTGTTGGCTCCAATCGGTTGCTGATACCTCAGTGAGCTGCAGACTTCGTGGGAAACTCCGAATCCAGCTCCTGGTCATCGTCGACGCCTCCTGGACCTCGTGGCTGAAGAGTCAAGACAACCGTGATCACCTGAAAACACCCGACTTCTGTGGGCATCCAGCTTCTGGCAAGTGACTTTGAACACTGTCCCTTCTGCTTTCAGGTCTTCCTTCTTCTGAATCCAGCCTTGGATTCCACCGGACACTTCTCCTGACTTCACAAGCAGCAAGTCTTCTTTGGCTCCCATTGAAAACGACGCTGCGACCCAACACCAAAAGACACCTATGCACCCGGCTTCCCTGGGTGTGGTAACTCGAGTACTCCGGTGCTCCTGTGTGTGTTGGCCCTAGAACTACTTACCCTGTAAGTGACTTGCTTGTAGACTCTCCCGAAGTATCCTAAAACTTTAAAATTCCAACCGCGACTTGCTCCATTGAAGTCTATTGAGATCCGTGTCTATGTTCTCACACTGCATGCGTCTCCCGTGGGTCCTTTACTTACGTGCCTTGGGTGGAATAGTGAGGCCCCAGCGCTTCTGAAGACCTTAGGCCTTCTCCCTTCTCAAGTCGTTCTTCTTATTCCTCTTTTTCAGTATATGGTCTGGTACGCCCCTAGGGCCCCAGTCATATAAGTTCTTATTTGTTGTGAAACATTGATTTGTGCATATGTTCCTGACTTCTAATCTCATAAAGAGTTTAGAAGAGTGTGTCTAGAAATAAATACATATATATTTTATATATATACCTGTGTGGTGTCCTTTCATTTGGTAATTCAAGAGATTATAAGGTAAAACAAGCTGCTTTACATTCCTCAGAGACTTAGCCTGAAGGCTGCTCTCCACAGCTACCACAAGGATAGCTTTCTTTAAAAGGTTGTCTTAAACCTATCTACCATAAGAGTCGAATTGTACTGGTGCAAGGTGGCCACTTTAACTAGTGACCAGCATATGCCAGGCCAACTTCTCACACTATTTAATAGCGGAAGACATCTATTGAGTTTCTTGTGGTTCTATCCCGAGATGTAAGCAAAGCTTAAGCCGTCAGCAGCCACAAGCGTAAAAGCACGAGGTACATGCCTAGTGCTCAGGAGAAGAGGAACTCAGAAGGTGTAATTGCTGTTTTAATGTTGTCCTAAAGGTTTAGCACCTATCACAGAAATAATTTTTGCATTATGGTGCACAGGACTTATGAAGTGTGACCTATGGGGGAATTACACATACATGTTTTGATCATTTAAGATGCTTGTGATGTTTTTTTAACGTTTGCAACGTTTTAGTGAGGGAATAGTAAAATAAATCAATAAACAGAATCTTTACATGGGCATTTAAGGAAAAGGTTAATTGAGGTTTAAAATGAATGCATTTGGAACATTTACATAGGGGCTTTGGTCATGGAATTGGGGACTTTGAAAATTGTTTAATTGGAACATGAAATCTATGATGTTCTTAAAACCTCATGTATTAAAAATATGGGTGTTTGCCTTAATGACCCCACAATACCTGGGTATGAAAACAAGTTACACAGAAGCTATGGAATAATGTGGTAACAGATTTTACATAGGTAATTTTCACAGTGAATACTTAAATTAATCACTGGTATTTTTGTACAGTTTCACACACCGTGACTTGTTTTGCTCATTGGGTAGCGTAATAATCCTCACTCTTGGTACTGATACCTGGAGTGTGCATTAAGATTAACTTTAAACGTAGCAATACGCATACATTGCAAAGCAAAACAGGGAAGACAATCACCTAACTTCTGCATACATAAAATATATAGAAGACAAAAATAAATGTGACAATTAGAATCTTGCTTCAGTCTTCCAGTTGGTTCAAGTAGTGTGGCTGTACACTTTATTTATTGCACAGTCCACATGGGGGTAGTCCTTAGGATGGTCGCACATGGAGGACAATCCTGTCTGTTTTTTGAATGTGTGTCTAAAGCAATGCTTAATGTGTTAAAGATTGAATTACTCCCCCAAACGATAGTGTTGACGCATTTCAGCCTTGTTTTAGTGGGCCTCTTACGGACAATGGAGGTGATGGAGCAAGGATTCGTAGTAAGAGACTTGCTCGGAAGCAAACCTCTCATTTAACTCTTTAACATTGTACTAATTATGTATTGTGTAAAACTAATATGCACTACATCAAAATAAGGGCTAGAGAAGCTTGCCTATGTGTTTACTACCGTAAGTAACTTGAGTGAAGTTCTAAAATGGCTGCTAACGGGAAACCTTTATTGCGCATGCGTCAACTGCATCTACGCAGTATGACAAGTTGTCGCTTGGAGGGAAATTCTTGCGCATGAGCAGAAAATACTAAAATGGTGGATTGAAAGCTGACATGCACGGCATCTGCTTTGCTGATATTAAACCAAAATATTTTACTAATGCTAATGCGGGGAATGCATTAATAAGTAAAATGGGATTAGAGTAGAGATGGGTGGTATACAGTGAAACCATTTATTCTTGAAAATAATATTTGTCTTTCTGACTTTCTTATTAGTGTGCATTTGGGCCTCTCGTAAGAGTCCAGAGTCACAAGACCTCCGTGCATGCCTGGTGAGATTGAACCGGAAGAGTGATGATATTCTTGAATGCGATCCAAGGTCACACAAGTTACATACCCTGGGAACAAGCACTGAAGACCTCTGGATGAATAGATGATCATGACAAAATAAACGATTGTTTCTAATAAGATGTGACTATGGGTGGGAATAATATTTTTTTAATAAAAATGGAGGGGTTGTATCTGTGAACAATGGAATGATAGACTAAGATGGGGTATAAGCATGGTGTGATTATCACCCCCCCCCCCCTTGCCTGTCCAATCAGAGTTAGTATTTTCATGATATTTGAAACATTAATAGGTGGTACATGAATATTGAAAGGTATAATTGAGGTAGTCTTAGTTAGTTAGTCAAATGGAATTCTGTTGAATGCTGCAGAGTGACTGATGAAGAATCGAAAGCAGAACCATCTATCCTAAATTAATTAATTAGAAGAAGATCGCAGAAGAATCTCGAGGAGGAAGAGAGTGTCAGAGAGGGGTGCTACGCAAGCGTCGGTGTTAGAGAGGTCAACTTTCTTGTCCTGAAGCCTTTGTCGCCTGATCTTTCCCCGGGGACCCTTACCAGCCCTTTGGCCAGGGGGTTGATTTTCACACCATCCTAGTTAAATATTATTTCCGTGAATGTGCAGATGTCCTTTTCTCACTGTCCTCTCCTTTCTGAGCATAAGTCATTGCAAGATATAAAGTATGTGTTTGATGATTGATTAATTGAATTTTCCTTCCTATCAGTGACGGAGACTGTACTGTACTTTGAGGTAGTTCACATGAAATTAATTTAGATAAAGATTTAAAATGTCCCGAGTCTGTGGTTATTTCATTTGGTACTTAGAGAAATTATTAATGTCATTTCACCATCAACTAGTTCAACTAATGGTCCATCGACCAGAGGAAATAACTTTTTGATCAGTGAAAGATTAGTGATGCGAATTGTAAAGGAGGGGTCAGTTGTAAGGAGCAGAACTGACTTCATCGAAAAGGCCGCGCTGGTATTGGTCAGACCACGAGCGCGAGCTAGAGCCTGATTGGGTGACTGAGTGAAAGCTATTTTAGGATTAGTTGATATAATTTGTATGTTTGATTCTCATTTGCATTTTGAAGGGAGTCGCCCCGACAGAAAAGCTAGAGGATTTGCGGATTATTCTTTCCTACATCGAGTGTCTATAATGTATGGGGAAAAGAGAAAAATTTCATTTATAAAGAAAATTAAGAGTTTCTTTAAGAAAGATAAGCCTGTGTTGACTAGATAGGGAATTCCTATTCTGCCACCTAAAACGCCTGATTCATTTTTGATGATGGAGAGAGGATATCATACATGTGTATGGATGGAGAATTGTATAGAATATACAAAGAGTGATGGTGTTTTAGCTTTTCCTGGACATGGTACGTTTAATGGGAGAGTTCCTCAGAATTTGAGAATGCGGATGAATGATTTATATACAAGACCTAGACTAACGCAGTATGAGGCTTTAGAAGAATGGGAGACTGAGGCATATGAACGAGAGAAAAACAGGAGTGGAAGATTTATGGGACATTTTCCCCGATATTTACGGGAGTCACGTGAGGGTCAGATGAAGCAATGGAGAAGAGCAATGGTATCAGAAGGTTTATATCCAGTGTTAATGGCTGAGGAACAAACAGTCAGGGGGCAAGATTAATGAGAAAATAAGGCATATGAAAGTGACAGGATATAATGAATCAGAGGATGAATTGTTGGAGGACATTTTAACTAAAAACCCTCCGCCATATCAGGAAGGACCCTGTAGAATCACCCCAAGATAGGGAAAAAGAAGCACTAAATAAAAATAGAGAGAAATTAATACATAAAATAGGCCAATTAAACTTAAACCCTGATCCATTAACAATACCAGTAACTATAGGTCCTGTTGTTCCTTTGTATGGAGACAAAGTAAATTGCCCAAAACCACAAGCTGTAATGACTCCTTTAAAAAATCCTAGAAAAGAATTTGTAATAACTGATGACCAAGCCAGTCAGTGCGATTCAGTGATTTCCTTAATGGATATACCGATAAGAGAATCAGTAAGTGAATGCCTAAAAAGACTTACACCCAGCAGTTCAAAAGAAGGAGGGTCTGTGGTATCCACAAGAACAAGAAGTTCAATAGCAGTAACTCCAGAAGATCTGGAGAGATGGGCACAGGGAATAGAAAAACAAAGTTCGACCCCAAAAATATTAGATATTTACAAACTGAAAGTGGAATTAGAAGAGTTGATAGCTGGAGATATGGGAATAGAAAGATTGAATACTTACAATGAGGAAGAGTTGTTTTTTATATGCAGAAATATAACAAGAAATGTGAAAATGTTTCATGAGAAATTGACAGAGCTTGCTTCAGAGAAGGCAATAGATATAGGGAGATCAAAAGTGCTACAGAAACCATATTGAGTGGAGTTTACTGACAAAGATTTAGAACATATGAATGTGTCTGGTAGAAAGCTACAGGTGAAAGAGTTGATGAATATTTTGCAAAAGGGGGGAGACATTGACAAGTGGAGGACAAGGTGGACAAAAAAGAAGGAGGAAACACAGGCGAAGGAAGCGTCCTCTACATATTTATTGAAAGAATCAGGAAAGGTAGAAAAAATGTGTCCCATGAGAGAGGTACCTGGAGGTGGATGTGTTCATGTCCCATGGAGTCGACAAGATATTTTGTCATTTGCAAATGACTTCCCTAGGTTAAGAGAGAAACCAGTTGAATGGTCCAAACAGGTTGATAGGTTTGTAAAAGCTTCGAAGGTTTTCTTGAAAGATCTAGATGGTTTGTTTGATATAGTGGTACCTGCTGATCTATGGACGGAATGTAAGATTACAGTTGATTGGCCAAGTGAAGAATATCCATGAGATTCAAAAAAAGGAGCACCCTCAGATGATGTGATGAAGAAATATCACCATGTAATTACTTTCTTGAAAGGGAAAATCCCTCCCAAAGAAACAGACTGGGTAAAGATAGATAGAACAACTCAAGAGCCGAATGAATCTGTACATGCATACTATGAGCGATTACTGCAGGTGTTCAAGCGGTATAGTGGATTTGAGAACATTGGAGATAAAGATATGGGTCATTTTCTGTATTGGTTTGTGTATGGTTTGAGACCAGAGTTTAGTCAGATGATTCAACAACATATGTTGTGTTGGCAGGGAAAAACTAAAGATGACATTCTGAAATATGCAAAGTATTGTGGGGACAATATTGAGGCAAGACATAGAAAGCTAAAGGAGAAAATGATGTGGACACAATGAAACAACAGGAACTTATAGTCAGGCTGATGGTCAGATGAAAGAACAGAATCAGAGTGATCAAGTGGCGAATGGTGGTAAATCAAGAGGACAAATGAATAGAGAGGATGCAAAGAAGAAATTTCCTTGTCATGGGTGCGGAAAGCTTAGACATTGGAAAAACGAGTGTAAGAATATTCAGAATAATAATGGGCCAAACCAAAATTTAAATCCACAGATGCAGAATGAGGTGCTTATGAATCAGCCGCAGCAGATAGCTAATCAGCAGTGTCAGGTGCCACCAGCCTCTATGCCAAATTTTGTGAATCAGACAAAATACAGTGCGGACGCCGGACTTCAAGGAGGAAGTGGTAAGAAAAATTCACAATAGCTTTTACAGAATATTTATGAAAGTGAAAATGAGCAATGACGGTGCCTGAGGGGGGAGGAAGAGGAGTGCGTTCTTGGCGCATCCTTGCCGGTAGATCAGTCAGGTCCATATGTTGATGGGAAAGTGGAAGGCAATGATATCACTTTTCTGTTGGATACTGGTGCTACCCATTCTACTGTGAGAACAGCAGACATCCCAAACCTACCCCTCTCGGGAGACGTGATCCAAGTAGTTAGAGTCTCAAAGCAACAGATTACAACCCCAATTACAGAACCCATGGAAGTGCAGATTGGAAAATTTAAAGACATGCATAGATTCGTAGTCTGCGATTCTAGTCCAGTGAATTTATTAGGAAGAGATCTGTTGTGCAAAATTAACTGCACAATTTATTGCACACCAGATGGTGCTGCTTTTCAAACCCCTGATGGAGTTATTGTATATAAGATAATGCTTGCAAAACAGGGCACAGAGACAGATGAGATGTATTCTTTAATGACTATAGATGACTTACCAGAAGAACTGAAAACAACTGGGAATCCAAAAGTATGGGATTTCACTGGAAAAGAAATAGGGCTAATGGCAAATGGAGACCCAGTGAAAGTGACTGCGAAAGTAGGTGCAGTTTATCCCAACACCAGACAATACAAAATGAGTCCAGAAGTAAAAGCAGGAGTAGCTTCAGAGATTGACCGAATGATTAAACAGGGCATTTTAAAAGAAATAGTGAGTAGTCCTTGTTATTCACCTATCATAGGACTTAAAAAGCCTAGCAGAAAATACAGGATAGTACAGGATTTAAAAAGAATTAATACAATTGTCATACCATGTTGGTCTGTAGTGCCAATTGCAGCAGTAATTCTTTATCAGATACCCTGGAATGCAGGTTGGTTTACAGTAAGTGATTTATGTCAGGCCTTTTTCTCTATTCCTTTGCATCCAGACAGCCAGTATCTTTTTTCTTTTGAATTTGAAGATCGTATCTTGGCATGGAACCGAGTTCCTCAAGGGAATACAGAAAGTCCCTCAATTTGTAATCAAATACTGAAGAAATGTCTAGAAAAGTTAGTTATGCCTAGAAATTCAGTCCTAGTACAGTATATAGATGACTTACTTGTGGCATCAAAATGCCGAGAAGATTGTGTTACTGATTCAATTGCGTTGCTGAATCATTTGGCTGACGGAGGACACAAAGTGTCTCCAGAGAAATTGCAATTTCGTCAAACAGAAGTAAAATACTAGGGTCACAAAATAGAAAGAGGAGTGAGAAAAGTGACCCCTGAGAGAATTAAGATAATCAAGCAGATGTAGTTGCCGCATACGCAAAGAGAGATAAGAATGTTTCTCGGAGTGGTTGGGTACTGTTGGCAGTGGATTGTAGGATTTTCTTTGTTAGCAAAACCATTTATTCAGATGACACGCAAGAGAGTGAAGGATCCAATTGTTCGGAATGATGAAAGTGTGGAAGCATTTGTGAAATTGCTAAATTGTCTGTGCGAGGCCCCTGCCTTGGGAATGCCAGATTATATGAAAGAATTTGCACTGTTCTGTTGTGAGACAGAATGTTGTGCGCTTTCCGTCTTGACCCAAAGATTGGATTAAGTCGACGACCAGTGGCATATTTTTCTGCTACTTTAGATCCTGTGGCTTCAGCTTTACCTGGCTGCCTAAAAGCAGTAGCTGCTACTTGTATGAGTCTGGAGCAAAGTGAGTCTATTGTGATGGGACATCCATTTAAAGTTTATGTCCCACATTCAGTTGAGATTCTCTTAACGAGAACTCGTACACAGCATCTTACCCCTAGTCGGATGGCTAAGTATGAGAGAATAATTCTTGGAACAGAAAACCTGACAGTGATTAGGTGTACAATAGCAAACACTGCTATGTTATTGCCAGACCCACGTCGTGAAGAAGTGAATGATGAAGTGGATCATGAATGCTTGGATGTGACTGAGAAGTGTACTAAGCCCCTCCCTGATATACAGGAAGAACTGCTGAAAGAGCCAGATAACGAGCTATTTGTCGATAGCTCTTGCTTAAGGATTGAAGGAGGAGGACTGAGTGCAGCTTATACTGTCTGCAAAATGGCTGGGGTCATTGAAGCATCCTGTTTACCGGGAGTCAAGTCTGTACAATTATCCAAATTGGTGGCCTTAATAAGGCATGCAAAATTGGGAATAATTAGAAGTTAACCATATTTACAGACATTCAATATGGTTACGGGGTTGTGCATGACTTTGGACAACTCTGGATGCAGAGGGGATTTCTGACTTCTTCAGGATCCCCCATATGAAATGGGAAATTTGTGAAAGAATTGTTGAAAGCAATACAATTGCCAAAAGAAATAGCAGTGGTTAAGTGTGCTGCTCACCAGTCAGGAAATGACAATGGGGCGGCCGGTAATCGATATGCTGACCAGATTGCTCAATATTGTGCAAGAAATAATGTGGCATTGAATAAGAAAATTGAAACATGTAGAATCAGCTGCCAACTTATGTTATTCTCAGCTTTCGAAACATGGGATGAGGTGAAACAATTGCAGGATGAGGTAGAGGTAAACGAAAAGGAAAATTGGATAGAATCAGGTTGTGAAAGGAGGGCAGAAGATGATGTGTGGGTGTACCCTGATGGCACACCAGTCAAGCCAGACTGCTTGCTCTCTCAAATGGCAAGAATGTATCATGGAGACACTCATGTAGGCAGGGATGCTATGATCAGACTATTCAGAAAAGATTGGTATAACCCAATGTTTAGGGTAGTCGCAGAAAGTCTTTGCCAGAGATATTTAGTTTGTCAGCAAATAAATCCAGGCAGGAAGACAGTGGTCATCTGGGGAAAGATTGGAAAGGCAGAAGGACCATTCATAAGATTACAGCTTGATTTCATAGAGTTACCACCAAGCAGAGGAATGAAGTACAATCTTCTCATAGTGTGTTTTTTTTCACGATGGGTGGAGGCATACCCCACTAGGAGAAATGACAGTCTGACAGTTGCTAAATTGTTATTGAGGGAGTTGATTCCTCATTTTGGTTTTCCAGTAACTTTGGAATCTGATAGAGGATCTCATTTTAATAATGAAATAATTCAATTAATCTGTGAAGCATTCAAAATTGAACAGAAACTGCACTGTGCACACCGCCCATAGGCTTCTGGAGGGGTAGAGCAATTGAATGGCACAATCAAGTCAAGACTGGCAAAGGTGTGTGCATCCACATCACTGAGTCGGCCAGACACATTGCCTCTTGTAGTAATGGGACTCCGAAGTATTCCTGACAGAAAAACAGGAGTGAGTCCCCATGAGATACTCATGGGAAGGTCAATGAAACAAGCATCTATACCAGGACATAAATTGCTGAATATGTCTGATGATCTGTGTTAGATTTGGGGGTCTCTAGTTGGCAGAGGTAGGTACCTTTGACAAATAGGGACCCTTGCGTTTAGTCAGGGTAAGGGGGTACACTCCTAAAATAACCCCTGCTCACCCCCTTGGTAGCTTGGCACCAGCAGACAGGCTTATCTCAGAGGCAGTGTGTAAAGCATTTGTGAACACATACAGTAACTCAGTAACAACACCACAGATGGACACCACACAAGTTTTATATAAAAAATAAGTATTCTTTATAAAGACTTATCACAAGACCACAAACAACAAAAATCCTTAATACTGTACTTAAAAAGGGTAGAATTAGCTTAGTTCTCTTTAGATGTTAAAATGCGACACTTTGAGTCAATGTACCTTTGGATGCATAACGCTATACAACAAAAGTGTTGCAGGGATGGTGATGCGTCGGTTCCTTACATGCAGGAACAGTGATGCGTCGGTTTCTCACTGCGCTTCCATGGCGATGCGGCCTGCAACGACGTGATGCGATGAACGATTCTTCTGAGCCGCGACAGGCCCTGCGACACGCTTCTACGATGATGCGAGACGTCTCGACTCGATGCGACAGCTGCAGCGGCGACACCCTTGTTCAGTGATGCGACGACAACGGCTATGGCGGCGACACTATTCTTTGATGATGCGAGGCGCTTCGGCTCGATGCGACACCCTTGTTCAGTGATAGGATGACAGCAGCTGCGGCACGCTTCTCCGGTGATGCGAGGTGATTTGGCTCAATGCAACAGCTGCAGCTGCGATGCCCTTGTTCAGTGATGCGACGACAGAGGCGGCGACACGCTTCTCCGGTGTTGCGAGACGTTTCGGCTTGATGCGACAGCTGCAGCGGCGACACCATTGTTCAGAGATGCACCGGCAGTGGCTGCGGCGGTGACACGCTTCTTCGATGTTGCGAGATGTTTCTTACGATGCGATGCGATAGCTACAGCGGTGACACCCTTGTTCGGAGATGCGACGGCAGCGGCTTCAGCGGCGACGCGCTTTCAGCTCCTTGCGACATGCAGTCCCTCAGAAGACCCCAATACAGCTGCAGGCACTTCCAAAGAACTCTTGGGGAGCTGGTGGTTGAAGTCTGTTGTCCCTGAGACTTCAGCAGGAGGCAAGCTCTTTTCCATGCCCTTGGAGATCCTTGACAAGTTGAATAAAGTACACAAAGTTCCTTTTATCCTCTCTTTGGCAGTCAGGCAACCACTGCAGGCCAATCCCCCAAGCAGCACTTCAGCTTAGGGAGTGTCTCTCCTCAGTCTCTCTGGTTCCTCTTCTCAGCAAAGGTTTCTTCTTGTTTCCCAAAGTGATCTAAAGTTCTTGGGTTTGGGTCCCAATATTTATACCCAGTTTCTCTTTGTTCTCTGAAGGCAGAGAGGCCTTTGTCTAGTCCCAACCAGTTCTGGTCCGTCCTGTAGCACTTTTTTGACATGACTCCTTCTTTCCTTTCACAGTGCAGGGCAGAGACATCAGACGCACCACAGGAGGTGGAGCCAGCATTGTGGAGGGAAGACACAGCCCTATTCAGGTCCCAGGTGCAACTCCTCCCACCCATCTAGATGCAGATCTCTTTATTCAGCCCTGTGCTGACTCACCCTGCCTCCTGGAATCCCCCTGCCCCTGTCACTCAAACTTCACAACCTAGCAGAGGTAGGCCTGGATGGTTAGACAAGAAAATACCTACTTTCTAAAAGTGGTATTTTCAAACACAGAATGTTAAAACCAACTTCACTAAAATATGTATTTTATCATTCTGACTTCAGGCATACTAAACTCGAATTTCTACCATGTTCCCTGAGTCAGTTAGGATTATAAGATGTAATAATCAAACTGCCTATTCTGGTCTATAGGGAACAGGTAGCCTTGCAATAGTGAAAAACGAAAATGGCTTTAATTCACTATTAGGACATGCCATACATACAAGGGCTTGTCCTACCTTATACTTACAAGGCACCCTGCCTTTGGGCCTACCATGGGGTTGTCTGATATGAAGAAAAGGGAAGGTTTAGGGACTGACAAGTGGGTGCACTTGCCCAGTCAGCATAGCAGTACAAGACTGCACACAGGCTCTGCAATGGCAGACCTGAGACACACTCTTACAGGCTGCTTCTGTGGGTGGCACAACCAGTGCTGCAAGCCCACCAGTAGCATTTGGATCACCAACCCTGGGCACTCCTGGTGCACTGTACGAGGGTCTGACAGGTAAACCAAACCAGCCAATCATGGAATCACTAATTCATACATCAATTTAAAATAGGGAGCACTTGCACTGTGGCACTGGAGAGCAGTGGCACAGTGCCCAAAGCATCTAACACCAGCAAAAACACGAGGCAACAGTTAAAATGGTCAGAAAAGGTGATAACTGGCCAGGTGGAGTTAAAAGATTAAAATATCATTTGAGAATATTAAGTGAAAACCCTGAACAAGTAAATGAAGTTACTAGTCAAACTCAGTCAACGCAGTCAATTGTGACAAACACTCAAAGAAGTCCAAGACTGAGAATCTTGAACAATAAGTTCAAGGGTCCTGAGTGGACCTACATGATTTTGGAAGAATTTTAAAATTTGGATTTGAATGAAGAGACAGAGGAGGAATAAGTAAATGCTGAGCAGATTGATGAAGGGAAAGTGAGACCTTCTTGAAGTACCAAAGGTTTGAATTCACAAATAAAGAAAAGAAAGAAGAGAAATCTTCTTAGACTAAAATGGCTGAAGACAGGGTTGCTGAAAGACCAAAACAAAGTTGTACTAAAAAATGCTGTAGGGTTTGAGTAGGTAGCATTCTATTAGTGGTCATAGTATGGTTATTCCTATCTGTAGCAGTTCCTTATCTCATGATAACAGGCAAAAAGAAGGATACAGATACTAATGAAAAGACAGCTACCATGAAAGGAGATAGAGTAGAATTAGAAGCAGCAGATGGGATAGATTTACCGTACACAATATTGGATAATGACACATCATTAAATGTATTTACAAAGTTATTGTTTCAGTATGTAGACACAATGGAGATTAGTGATTGTTATGTTGGTATGGAATTACCAGCTTCAGTGGCAGAGGGAGTCACATACCATCATTTACCTTTAACATATGGCATTTCATGTAGTGTACTGACAAGTCAATTTTATAGGACAGGAAAACTTCAGTATTATTACTCAAATTTAGATGTAGTACTTTCAGAAATTCCCATTCGAAAGAATATGAATGCAGTGCTTAGTAGTCCACATGCACAGTTTATGGGTGAATTTTTCTTAACAATGAAGTCAATATATATAGTAAAAGCACACAAAAGTTATTTAGCATGCTCATTACGTGAAGAGGAGAAAGAGTTTTTGAATTTAGTTGAAGAAAGGAGACAGGATTTTCAAAGAAAAGCTACTGAACAGAAAACCCATATTCCACCATGGGCTTAGAAAAAGGGAATTTATGCAGCTGGCAAAGCTCATGCTGCAATGTCCCTAGACTTTGTAAAGACAGGGAAAACATGTCTCCATAGATTAAAGACAGACTATAACAATGTATTTATTGGTTCCAGTGAATGTGAACATAACTTCCTGATTCTGGGAGGTTGGGGACTAAAAGGGGAACTGATCCATTATTTCCTGGGGTTTACTACGTGTGTGGAAACAATGCTTACTATAAGCTGCCTGCACGGTGGTACGAGAGTTGCTACTTTGGAATAGTATTTCCGAAGGTATATCATTTAAAAAGAATCACTGGAAGCAATGAAAACACTAAAGAACTAACACGAAGAAAGAGAGCTAGTTTTTCAGAAATAATAGGTGACATTTTTGGTGCATTGATACCTTCAGTGGGAGTCATCGTAAATTTGCATAGAATCTGTCAATTGTCAACAGTAGTTGATCGTCTTTCAATGGATACTGATGGGGGTTTCTTGATGATCAATATGGAAATGGTTGCAATTAGGTCTATAGTTTTAGAAAATCGACTTGCGCTTGATATATTATTGGCAAAGGAAGGCGGAGTCTGTAAAATGCTGAAAGTGCAACATTGTTGCACTTATATACCGGATAAAAATAAGGAAAACAGAGGATATATTAAGAATATTACAAAACTTCAAGATGAATTGATACCACTGGAGGTTGACAGTGTATGGGAGAGACTAACAAAGAGTATTTCTTCAATAGGGACTTGGTTTACTAATCTTGAGAAAGGTATTATAGATCAAGTAGTCTTTCCATTAGTTGGTATAACAATAATAGTTTTAACGATAATGATATGGTGTAAATGCTGCAGAAACAAAGGGAAAGGAAGAAAATATGAAGTGATTGGAAAGGGAAAGAAAAGAAAGTATGAAGAGATCCAACTAGAAGAAATGAAAGGGAAATTATACAAACGAATGAAAGACTTAAAAAACAAAGATGAGAACGAGAACAAAAAGGGAGGAGAAGAAATTGAAATATGTTAAAGTTGGTATCTAATCGGGAAGGGTGATTTTGTGATGGGTCAAAATGCCATCAGAGAGGGGATTGATGGAGCAAGGACTCGTAGAAAGAGACTTGCTCGGAAGCAAGCCTCTCATTTAACTCTTTAACATTGTACTAATTATGTATTGTGTAAAACTAATACGCACTACATCACAATAATGGCTAGAGAAGCTTGCCTATGTGTTTACTAATGTAAGTAACTCGAGTGAAGTTCTAAAATGGCTGCTAACAGTAAATCTTTATTGCGCATGCATCAACTGCATCTACGCAGTGTGACGAGCTGTCGCTTGGAGGGAAATTCTTGCGCATGAGCAGAAAATACTAAAATGGCGGATTGAAGCTCACATGCACGGCATCTGCTTTGCTGAAATTAAACCAAGATATTTTACTAATGCAAAAGGGGGGGAAAGCATTAATAAGTAAATTGGATTAGAGTAGAGATGGGTGGTATACAGTGAAACCATGTATTCTTGAAAATAATATTTGTCTTTCTGACTTTCTTATTAGTGCGCATTTGGGCCTCTCATAAGAGTCCAGAGTCTTTTAGTCACATGACCTCCACGCATGCCTGGTGAGATTGAGCCGGAAGAGTGACGATATTCTTGAATGCGATCCAAGGACACAAAAGTAACATACTCTGGGAAGAAGCACTGAAGACCTCTGGATAAATAGATGATCATGACAAAATAAACAATTTTTTCTAATAAGATATGAATATTGGTGGGAATAAAAAAATTTGAATAAAAATGACGGGGTTGGATCTGTGAACAATGGAATGATAGACTAAGATTAGGTATAAGCATGGTGTGCTGATCATCCCCCCCCTTGCCTGTCCAATCAGAGTTAGTATTTTCACGATATTTGAAACATTAATGGGCGGTACATGAATATTGAAAGGTATAAATGAGGTAGTCTTAGTTAGTTAGTCAGACGGAGATTTGCTGAATGCTGAAGAGATCGGGATGCGGTCGGAATGACTGATGAAGAATCAAATGCAGAACCATCTATCCTAAATTAATTCATTAGAAGAAGATCACAGAAGAACCTCAAGGAGGAAGAGAGTGTCAGAGAGGGGTGCTATGCAAGTGTCAGTGTTAGAGAGGTCAACTATCCTGTCCTGATTCCTGTCCTGAAGCCTTTGTCGCCTGATCTTTCCCGGGGGACCCTTACTAGCCCTTTGGCCAGGGGGTTGGTTTTCACACCATCCTAGGTAAATATTATTTTCATAAATGTGCAGATATCCTTTTCTCTCTGTCCTCTCCTTTCTGAGTAAAAGTCATTGCAAGATATAAAGTATGTGTCTGATGATTGATTAATTGAATTTTCCTTCCTATGAGTGACGGAGACTGTACTGTACTTTGAGGTGGTTCACATGAAATTAATTTAGATAAAGATTTAGAATTTTCCCAAGTCTGTGGTTATTTCATTTGGTACTAAGAGAAATTATTAATGTCATTTCACCATCAACTAGTTCGACTAATGGTCCATCGACCAGAGGAAAGAACGTTTTGATCAGTGAAAGATTAGTTGAGAGCAAGCGGTGACTAATCTTGAAATGTTAGAAAATTATAAATTCTGAATCCAGTGGTATTACTAGACAGAGTGTATGTGGGAATATGGGCCCAGGAGAGTAGATGGTATTAGAGTATCTGTTGCAGGTGAGTCGCTGGATCAGAGGAACGGAAGTACTGTTTGGGCAACATGGAATAATGTAAAGCGGCGAACACTGTCATTTGCTAGAGCGTGCCTTGGAGTGTTCAAGGGCAAGAGGAACTACTGAGTGCGCAATTTAGGGAGAGGCGGCCATGCTCAGGTTGTGGCAAAATCTTTGTCTGCTTTGGGGAGGCAAGAGTATTGCCTACAGGGCTCTGGACGCCGTCTTGGAATTAAGCGGCATGAGGCTCATATGCTGTGGCCAGTTGCTGGAAATTGCAACAGCAGGGGGTGCGTTTCAGCAAGTGGCACTGAAAGCCTCTATTTTTAAAAAGAGGGACTCAATACCCGTTTGCTGCCAAGATGAGGTTGTGGCAGGTGTCGCGAATATGGCATTGTGGTATCACTCTGTTAGAGGATTGTGTAGCTCTGTGAGTGTGCCAGGGGTGGATCAAGTCAGCAAAAGTTGACAGCTCAGGGTGTACCTGTTACCTAATATGCTAGCCAATGAGCAAAATAAATCATGGCTTATGAAATTGTACAAAAACACCAGTGATTAATTTAAATGTTGACGGTGGAAATTACATTTATAAAATCTCTTCCCACATTATAATATAGCCTCTGTTTAACGCGTTCTTAAAGCCTCAGGTGTGTCACTTTAGGTCTATCAAGGGAGATGTGGTTAATATAGTTTCCATGGGTCTACTGTGTGCAAGTAACAGAGCAACACTACCTGAGGTCTTCTACTTATTTGGAAGTAGAAGATCTCAGGAATGGATTCTTTTTACAAAGTGGTTGATAGTAGGGGGATAAATTAGGTAAGTATTTCTGAGAGATATCGCTAGAGAAAGAATGAGACGGAGAATGTTTATGTTTGAATAAATTTGAGTAATGTATCCTGCTGTAGGTTAGCATGGGGAGTAAATGGGAACACTAAAGGGTCCATTAGTATGGCGGGTGGACTTCGTCCGCCCGCCATAGCCCTGGGAAATGGGACCGCCCTCAATGCATGCGGCGGTTCCGCATGTGAAATTAGGATGCGCCCGCCGCAATGTCAAAAATGCATGTTGTGCATTTGCATGCACAATGTGGCAGGCACCGCACGGTGCCTGCCATGTTGAGCATGCAAATGTATGTGCCCCACCACCCCCCCAACATCCTGGGGGCCCGCAACGGGTCCCCAACTTCAAACTCCGCATGCCTTTCCGTATCGGCAACGCCACCACAGAATGGCTGCTTACCTCCCGCATAATAACATGGATGGCGGTGTCTAGCAGACACCACCACCATATTCAACCCATTTCCGCCCGGTCGACGAGTCGACCTGGCGGAAAAGTGATACTGATACTGATATGGCGGGGGGTAATTTCTATGTGGGCGGTGATTTATGGCAGGTAAGCAATGGACTAACCCAGAGGCCACATAAGTATTGTTACAATATGTAACATTTCTTTGGCAACGCAGGTGATACCTAATAAAAGGAAAGTATTGTGGGCTGGGTCAGTGGCATAGCTAGGCTCTCTGCTGCCTGTGGCGGTCCCTGCCTTTGCCACCCACAGCCGCGCTGAAGGGCGGGAGGTGCTGGCAATAAATTCTGCGCTCGCAGACCCCCACAACAAACGCATGTAAGAGCAGGGGCCGCCACTGCCCCCAAAACCCATGCTGGGCAGGCTGCACCCCCTTGCTATGCCAATGGGCTGGGTGTTTGATTAGCAGTATGTAGAGACAGAGAGAGAGTATTCGTATGGCTTTGGGGAAGCCGAAGCTCCCCTTGCACTCACTCAATGTTTGAAGGCCTTGGGCAGGCTACCTAGGAGGAGTTCAAGGGACAGATGGGAACCCTTGGCTTTGACTCTTTGACCCAACTCAACTAGCGCAGGCATACAGATGAGATATGAAAATTTCCACACATACGAACTGTGGATCGCAAGTAATTATCAAGAGCCTCATTACAATTGCCCTGCAAATATAAATGTAGGTATTTGTGCCTAAATCAGCATTCAGATGTAGCAGTAACTACCACATAAGTGAAGGTTTTGCCATATCTCATTAGGAACAGGTAAACTCTGAACGGTGTGGTACATGCATACCCAGACTATAATGTGGTTGGAGTTATCGATATTTACTGTGTGCGCAATTATAACCTAGGATTGCAGAGCACTTGGAATGAAGCCATAAGTTGGCACCATGAATAGTAATTGTAGAGCTTAGCAAAACCATGTGCCTGTAAGGTGCTCGGAATAGTTCTCTGTTAGGAATGTCTAGCTTGAAGTCAAGTCCTAAGTGTAGTGGCTAGTCAACTCAATGCTTGTGTGTCTATCACCCAACCAGCAGATTTCTCTGACAGTGAGCAAGAATGGCCTCTCAACAGTGCACATGGATTCCACAAGCTGATCTTTGATTAGCTACTTTTACCCTTATGTATTCACACACACTCCACACACGTATACCTAGCTATTAGCTGTTAATGGAAACCATTGGGGTTAACTTTGCCTGGAGCTAGTGTGAAACTGACAAAGTGGGTAAAAGACTGGGTCCAGTTGTGACTAGGAACTACAGAGTACGTGAAGGAATGCATACCTCTGTTTGGGGGTATTGCCCTTGAATGTTGAAGCCAGAACATTGAGGTACGCTAATTTTGAGGACAAAATATTGAATCAAAAAAATAGAAATCTGAGTAATTATAGATTTTCTATGCCTAACTCTACAACTATGTACCTTTATAAAACACATATATCTTCAAGCTACGTAGAGGTGCAGTTAGGAATAGCAAATCTATACTTCCTCTTTATGCACTTAATGATCAATATTTTGTCCACAACATTCTTGTACCACGACATACATAGTCTCAATATTCAACAGCAGAATTCTGCCTGGGTATCATGGTTAGTAAAGAAAGCCATACATAGAGCGATTCACCTGACAAAAAATATTTAGGTTTGTAAAATTCCTAGTAACTTCCATCTAATTTGATTTTACAAAATCCCCATGCACACTGGATTTTAGTCAAGTGATTTAATTATTGAGGTTCAATTTATCATTTGATCTAGGGAACAAATAGTTGCACTAATTGCCTGTTACATGAGGTATGAGGATGAAATTGGTAGGGCGCACCAGACTGGTAAGTGCTGGGAACCTAGAGCTCGCACCATTATATGCTCCTTATGACTTCAAGAACCCTAATACATGCTCTTTAATATTTCAAGAACTCAGTCATACAGAATCACTCTCCTTAACATGCTACGCTTAGAATGGTCCGCTGTCCTTACCATCACAGTTTGCTGTTAGTATCCACCCTCATTTCTACTGCAATGGTAAGTATTTTGAAGGCTCTGGCTTCTCACCAAGGACCTATGGTTACTAGCATATGAATAATGTTTTTCCATACAGGTTTCTATTGTCCATTTCTGCGGTTTCTGGGTGTATCAAATCGCATTAATACTACCAAATGCACTGATACCCAATTTACCAGCTTCAAAAGGATGGAAGGCTGACTTCGGAGCTGGTCTGGACGTAGCAAGAATCAGATGTTTTCCCGGCAGGCTGGAAGGGTTGTGGCCAGTTTGCAGCAGTAGGGGGCAGTTTTTTGTTACTGGGGGATGGTTTTGCAGCGGTGCTGTAATATTGCCCCAAAGTAACAAAAGCAGCCGTGCGTCACACTTGCACCTCCACTGTTCCGCTCCTCCTTTCTCCTCCCAGGGGCTGGTCCTTCAAAATTGCCAGGGCTGCTTTGGGTTTCCAGACCGGCCCTGGCTGAGTTGGCCTTGATTGGATAAGAATATGTGATTTGTAAATCGTAGTAGATGTCACTAGTAGTGTTAGCTCATTCACACATTTTATAGCGAATTTAAAGAGCAGCAGTACAGGTGCAGCATCACCTTCAAAAGGTTCCTCCACCCTGTACTGTGTAAGAGAGCTGTAAAATGCCCACATGCAATGAAATGTCCACTAGTGGTTTGAGCAATACACATACCTTTGAGTTGTTGATCTACGGTCCAACCAGGGAAGATGTTCCTCAACGTCCCAGGCTCCAACAACATTGTGCCATCTCACATCAGCCTAGGATATCAGACACACACATGAATTATATGAACAAGAATAGAAAGTATGCAGCAGAAAATAATGAGTGTGCTATTTTTCCTATCAATCTCTGCCAGATCTGGGGGCACTTCATTCTGACTGGTTTCATGCTTTGTTTCTCATTACTGTGTGAAATTCAGAGTTTGGTTAAACATTAGGGAGGTGTTCAGTTGAATTAGAGGCAGAATCAAACACCGAATTCTGCTAAATATAACACGTTTGTTCATTCCTTCTCTGTAGTCATATCAATTCAAATGCTGTGATTAGAATCACGTTTTAGTGATACATGTGGGGAGATTGCCAGAGGTGTGGGACTTAAGAACTGCAATGCTTAAACACAAGATTTATTTAGATGTGCATGAAAAAGGAATATGGGGAATGCTAAAACAGCCACTGCATGTTAGGATTTTTTGTACAAAATGAAAGAAGGTGAAAACATGGGAATACATATTATAAACATTTGTTTTTTGCCACAATATTTTATTGACATTGTCTACATAACTCAGAAGGGACACTGTACAACTATGAGAGCAAAACGCATTATTTGACTCATTGAAAGGAAAAATAGTCATTGAATTGTACTGTAATTGCATTTATATAGCACTTACTAGCCCTGAAAAGGCATTGATGCAGTTTTCAGTGTGTAACATGCTGCTCCAGGAACACAGGGTTAGTTGTTAATACAAAGTTTATTTGTAAAATTAGTTTTCAACTTGTGCTCTTCAGATGAAATCATCTCATGAAATAGCCTATGATTTGTGTGGTTGAAGTTAATAGGTTATAGTCTTGTGTTCTCCAGATATGTTCTTTCCTGCAATAAATCTATAGATGTCAGTAACTGAGATTAGTTGAATTTGGATTGGGAAAGGTTAGGATTGGCTAAATTTACAATTGAAAAAATTAAAGAAGAAATTAATTAGAGGTTTATGTGAATGGGTTTATTGCATTAGGGAGTTAACAGACATTGCTAGTAGAAAAATGTGTGCTTTAGTGCCGATGAGTAGTGAAATATGAAGGTGGATTTGAAGGGAATTATGGATTGCAATGTTTAGTTCAAGAAATTCCAAACTGGTAAAAGACAAGGAGGCAGATTTATGAGCCCCTTGCGCCACTTTTGCGTCACTTTTCCCATGTTAAAAGTGACGCAAAAGTGGCGCAAGGGGCTCATAAATCTGCCCCAAGGTATTTAGGAGATGATGAAGATAAGAGCAAGCCAAAATGGCAGAACATATTTTGGGAGAAGTCAAAGTAGAAAAGGGAATTTTAGAGGGAAGTTGTTAGACCTGGCACCATTGGTGTGAGTCTCCCTTCCATTTTTCGCTGTGTCTCCTCTGTTTTTGCTGGTTATAGATGCTCTGGGCGCTGTGCCACTGCCATTCAGTGCCTCAGCGCGAATGCTCCCTGTGTAAAGATGACATGTGAATTGGTATATCCATGATTGGCTTATTTGGTTTACCTGTTAGTCCCTAGTAGCGTGGCCTGTGTGTGCCCAGGGCTGGTAAACCAAATGCTGCTGGTGGGCCTGCAGCGCTGGTTTGCGCCACCCACAGAAGCAGCTTGTAAAGTGTGTCTCAGACCTGCCACTGCAGTGTCTGTGTGCAGTCTAGAACTGCCATCTTGGCTGTGAAGTGCACCCACTTCCCAGCTCCGCCACCTTCCCTTGGCATCATGTAAGCCACCCCTATAGTAGGGTGCATTGTATGTGTAAGGTAGGACATGCTCTGATGTGTGTAGCATGTCCTGGTAGTGAATTACACCCAATTTCGTTTTCACTACTGTAAGGCTACCTGTTCTCCATAGGCCAGAATGGGACGTTTGGCTATTATATTCTATAGTCCTAACTGACCCAAAGAACATGGTAGAAAAACGAATTTAGTATGCCTGAGCTCAGAATATTAAAATACATCTTTTAGTGAAGTTTATTTTTATATTCTGTGTTTGAAAATGCCACTTTTAGAAAGTAGGTATTTTCTTGCCTAAGCCTTCCAGTGTGCTCTGCTGTTATGTGTATTGGCTGTCTGGTTTTGGAGGGACAGGGCAGGCTGAGTCAGACTTGGTTTGAATAGAGAAATATGCATTGGAGTATGGGGAGGGGTAGCTCCTGGACCTAAAAAGGGCTGTGCCTCACAAGGTGAATGCTGGCTCCACCTCCCACTGTGCGTCTGATGGCAGACCCCCTCTTTCTGAAAGGAAGGATGCAGCCTGGTAAACAAAGTGCTCAAGGTCTGGGCAGAACTGGTTCTGGCTGGGTTCAGTGACTTGTGACTCTTTAGAACAAAGACTTTTGGGGTATAAATATCTTTGCTGTAACCCCTACAATTTGTATTGCTCCTGGACAACAATAAGAACCTCTGTCCGTGTAACTGAAGGAATCTGCAGGAGAGGACTGTCCTTGTGCTTGTGTGCTGTTTCTTGGACTGGCCTGCAGTGGTTACTACTGGACTTGGAAGAAGAGGAAAAGGACTTTGAAGGAACTTTTATTTTTGCTACAGCAATCACCCAAGGGCTAGAAGAGAGCTAGCCTCCTGCTGGAGTCTCAGGCACATCAGACTCCATCACCAGCCTCCTGTTTCCTCCGAGCGAGGATTTCTATCTGCAGGTGAGGCTCCTGTGAGTTCCAGGGCCTCTAGTTCTACTGTGGAGAAGAGAGTGCTGCAATCGTCGCTAACGCCCGTTAGCGAGCCGCCGCAGCTGAAGAGCGTAAGGAAAATCATTGTGCTGCTGCCGCTGAGTGCTCGCTGCCGGAGATCATCGCATCACACGTTTGCGGGCTGCCAAATGCTTGCTAACCCGAAGATTATCACATCGCATGTTTGCGGGCCTCAAAGCATTCGCTAACCAAAGATCATCGCATCGAGTTCATCGCTTCACCACATCGCAGCGCGTACGCCGAGCATTCACCATTTTCATCGCATCACATCAGGATTGTTGCTCCCTCGTGGAGCGCCATTTCTTTTCATCGCAACAAGATCACATACGCAACAGGCTCGGCGCATCATCCTCCCTTCAAGGCAAGCATTTCATCGCATCGCCGGCTTAGCGTGTAGAAGTTTGTCGCTTTCTCCTGCACACAAATCAGCGCATCATCCTCCCTTGCGGCAAGGATTCAACGCATCGCTGGTCACGCGTGAGGAAAATCATTGCTACAACTCCTTAGCGACATTTTGGTTGCTTTGCTACAGAATCCAGGTATTTTGTGAGTAAAAAGGTCGCAGAGACCACTGCCTTGAACTGAACTCCTCTTTGCACACTTTGAACTATTTTTGCAGCATTTTAAGAGTAATCCTATTTTCCTAGTATTGTGGATTTTTTACTGTTATTGGTCTTGTGTTAAGTCTATATATAAAAATACTTATTTTTTATAACTACTTGTGTGGTGTCCCTTTGTAGTGTTCTTCACTGTGTTACTGTGTATGATCATAAATGCTTCACACACTGCCTCTGAGATAAGCCTAACTGCTCGTGCTACGTTACCACAGGGTTGAGCAGGGGTTATCAAAGGGTGTAGCCCGCGTACTCTGACTTAGGAAGAAGGGTCCCTACTTGGTCAGTGGCCAGCCATTGCCAACTAGAGACCCCCATTTCTAACAGAAGTCAATATCAGTGGCATGCAGGGATGAACCATTTTTCCTTGTATAGTGATATCTGTTACGTGTTTCAAATTAGTTCTTCAATATTGTTCAAATTTGAAGAACATAACAGATAGCACTTTATGGGTAAGGCTTTTGTGCCGCTATAGAGTTGGGACTGCGAATGTAGTGTAGGGGCAGTGTAGCTCAACAGAGCTGCAGTTATTTGCTTAGGCTCTCCTCTATGTGGTGAGTCTTACTTATGTTCTCAGGTAAACATGTTGGAAATGGCAAGTTCTAGTCTTTATTGTGAGTTTCAGGTGATTTTCAATGGCTTTTGCCTTTGCTAGGAGGTAGTTCTATAATTTTGGCACACAATAATGAGTGAGTAGTGCCATCAAAGGTTTTAGAATGCCGGACCTTCAACCTGGAAAACGAGTTCCTGGTTGAATGTATGGCAAGAAAAGATGTGCTTCTCTTGGAAACTTAGGAAATAGTTTAGGTGATGTGTTGGTGAACAGAGTTGCTGGTATTTGTGTTATTTCACGTTTTCACAGCTCAATCATACACATTTTCTCTGATTATCATATAGTGAAAATATAGCTATTTATAAGCTTTCTAAATTTCAGGTGTTTTTCTGTGGCTCTTAGATTTGCCAGAATTGAATTCCAGAATTTGGCAGCCTGTATGGAGAAAGTAGAGTCACTGACATTTTTTTCTTGTATATTGGAATTATTCGATTCTAAGCTAGCCTCGGATATATCTTCCAGGGTTGTAAATATTGATTTCTTTTTCTGAAGGAATTCAGGGCCTTTTTCTCTTCATCACCCTGCACAATAGCTTGAATGATGCACAATAGCTTTAATGAGGACCTTCTTGTGACCACTAATCAGTGGGGGGCCCTCAGAACAGAAGATCTGTAAGCTCCTATCTTTACAGTTAGAAGACGTCCTGCTGCTGAGGTCCGAATTCTCTGGGGAGTGAGAGAGCGTGAGCATTAGAGAGAAGGGGATGGGAGAGTAAAAAGAGCACAGACGAGAGACAGAAAAACAGAGAGAGGAAGGATGAAAAAATATGCACCTGATTGGACTGCTGCAAGTAAAATAAAGCAAGCAATGGCAAAGCCAAGATGAAGTACAGTGAAGTTCTAATGGATGCCCTTTTGCTTGAGATGCAACTGAAAAGATGTTTAAAAGCTGTTGTACTGCAGGTTGTTACTAGTTGTCCCTGTTGAGTCAGATGCAACTGCTCGTAAAGTCTTTCTCAAAGCTGCAGAAACAAAATGTGTTGCTTGATGTTACGCTTGACCCAGATACAACTGCTTGAAAAGGCCTTCTCTGAGCTGCACTACCTCAAGCTGTTGCTAGATAGCCCTCTTGTTTCATGTGCAACTACTTGAAAAGAGTCTTCAGTTTTGGAAGGCTTTAGTAGATGCCCCTCAAGAGTCAGATGCAACTACCTCATAGCTCATTCTCAGTAAAATACAACTGCTTTAAATATCTTTCACTAAGTAGGAGTATTAGAATTGTACTCGAAGTCCCTCCCATGTCTAACGCAACGGCTTGAAAAGTCTTTCACAGAGTCACAGTACTTCAAGTCCTTACTAGATCCCCCTCTAGAGTAAGAAGCACCTGCCTGAAAAGTTTTTCATAACTCTGTAGTACTGCAAGGCAACCTCATATATAAAAGAGAAAATGGAAAATCTAGGATTGCCTCCATACCAAAAATAAAATCTGTTACCGCATACAAGAAAAATCACAACTATGACAGCCAGGTTCCTATATTTATAAGAAAGGCACCAGGAAAAAAAACTACAATGCTAACTAGCTAAATATACTGTGTATATATTGTGAACAGATATAATTACTAGACATTAAAGGCCTGCTAGACACTCAAAATGAGTGCAAAAAGAGACTCCTGGATGGAACAGCGAGGCAGAGGTCTAGGGGCAGATGACCATGCATCAAGGGCTTCTCATCATAAATGTGCCCTACACTGACCAGGTACCTTGAGGGAAAACATTGCCTATCACTATAATTTGAGAGCCACCTCTAGTCTGTACAAATGGTGATGCACTGTCTCAACACTAACACATTTCGTTGGTGGAGAGATGTAAGAATGTCAAAGGGAACCCCTCTGCATTGTCAGAGAAAAATAACAAAGCTCAGTCGTAAAGGATTATTATACTAGATCTCCCGAATAGCACAGGTAATGATTATTAAAAGTGTGCAAGCACTACTTAAAAATAGGTAGATGCATCTTCAATGCATATAAACAGGTTATGTAGATTTTATCATAACTAGAATTGCATTTAGACTCTTTAAGCACTACCCTTTTGCTAATTATTTAAAGGTGACTCAGGAATTGGAGATACCCTGATATGTTTTGATGTAAAATAATTTGAGAGCCCTGCCTTTAACAATCAGTTTTCCCATATCCATAGACAGAGTAGTTCAGCCAACATTCATATAAACAAGTTAAAGCCAAACTGACTAAACACCTGTATTGGTGGCTTCTCAAACAAAAAATGTTTCTCTAACTAGCATGAATTGTGGAAATCAAAGAGAAAAGGTTGTTGTCCCACCTCTTTATCGAACACTACATCGCTATGAATTAACCGTCCACAACCCAGTTTCCTCTCCTATTACTCATTGACTTTATGTTTGTCTTTGGCCATGTATAACTTCACTGCCTTTGGCTAGGTTACAGCTAAAGATATACCATATACATGCATACAGAGAGAGAATTATCTACACTTCCTTCAACATTTGTATTTTTTAGCTAGTCCTAAAGACCAGGAGACTACAAAGCAGCATAACTCTAAATCCACAACACAATTAAATAGGATTGTCAGTGGTGTCCTTGCCACCTCTTCAGCAGACACACAGACACGGGCGCTCTGAATGTCAGCACAGGGATCTGGTACACCTGTGGTAGCGACACTTTACACAGTTGGGCCAATATGCCACCCCTCCTGTGACCCAGATAAAAAGGTCTGGTCACATAAGGATCATGCCACCACCTTGCTATACACTAGAAATCATTACAGGGAGACTAGTCATCCGTCACTATGCAGAAAATGCTTGGTGCACTGCCACAGGTCCAGGATCAAACTCATATCAAGGAACAGACCTAGGCCTTCACTCAGACTCTAGATTAGTGTGAGGCGGAGGCCCAAAAACTCAACACACAGGATACCAGATACTTGCAGCTTGGTCCTCACGGCATCGGGCACAACTGTTTAGCATGCACTGGACATTCCCATCCCAGCACTGGTTCTCAATAACAAATAAAAATTGTCAAACTAGCAGACTTTCAGATGTGGTATGCGGCCAAGAGATCAAGGTTTATCTTGGATAGTTGTGGCCGAAGTATAATGATAGACTGTAAATTAGACCATTGTGAGTAAGTTATGCACTTTTTGCCGGCCTTAATATTTATGACATCTCTATAGAATTGTTATTAGATTGTACACATACTCTGTATTTCTACAGAGCATACTTGTATCTACAGATCGTGCATAGATCCAGAGTCTGAGAAAGGCAAAAACTAAATAAAAAGTCTATTTACTTGCTACCAAGCTGTGAGGTTATAGAGCAGCAGGGTACTCTGTTTCTCTCGGTGGCTGTTGGGTGTGGCAACCACATTTGAATTTGATGCTGCTCCTGATTCGACTACAAACCGTACCCAGCCAGGACCAAATAAATTAGATTGTCTGTGAACTAAGTATATGCAGCATATCGAGGTGAAGTAGAACCCGCCACTGCTACTTGCATCAAAACACTTTATATGTGAGGACAGTGCGGCATGTCCCAATGTGACACAGGCGGGAAAGTTTCTAGCGCCAGCTTGTAATCTGGTCCTAGCTCAAGAACAGCTGCCAGGACCAGAATCCATCTGGAGCCCACTCTATTCAGACTATTCCAGCACTAGACTTGAGTACATTTTCATTATGCAATCAAGGATTTATACTATTAGGATGAGGGCATTTTTTTCTTCATAATTTATCCTGCTTTGATAATGAATTGGATGGGAGTTGCTCTTTTTGAGCAAAAATACTTTGCAGAGAGAATATAAATATAAAAATCTTATATGTGTGGTCTATATGATATATCATGGTCAATTTATGACTGTTCTGTTGTTGAACTTGTTATTTTGCAGAATACCGTTGTATACACAACTTCCTTTAAATATAAAACACACCATGGTTTGGTTTGATTTCATTTGTGTTGCAACCTCAATTCACTCCAATTTGTAAAACAAGGTATCATCATTTTAAATGCTCTGTGTGAGAGCCTTGTAGCTTCAGCATTCTTTTGAATACTTCACATCAAAAGCTCTTGCTCAGGCAATTCCACTCTGAAGACATGGCAGCTCCGCGAAGATACCATTTGAGAGTCTAGTGATCACAGCAGTACCTGCATTAAGCCCCAGGTATTTCCATTGTCGCCCCATCCATTAATGAGACCAGTCCCTCCACGCGTCTCACGAGAAATAATGCCAGCAATCAAGGCTGGATCCACACATAGCCTTCGGCCAACATTGAGGATTTTGGTTTTATATCCTTCCATGTGCATCAAGTCAGTGTTCGCCATTGTATGCGAAGCCTGAACTCCTGCAGAATAAGGAAAGACAAACTTTATAAGTCAACTTGAATACATTTGTGTACATTTTATATCACATGTTCAACTCCATTCAGTGACAGTGAACACTGATCTTCCATTTCTTGCATGAGGTTACAATTACTGCACTCACCACATCAAGAACAGATGATCAACTGACCTATGAGAGAAGGTGGAAGCACAAGGCTTTAGGCAACTAGTGACTAGTATATTCCATTCTCTCAGACACAATGCAAGACTTTTCCTCATTAGTGATGCTATTGAATAACCTAGTAATTCAGTAAATTGTATTAGTATTTAGTAGATCTTCTCCTGGCATCTTTTAGAAGCAGATATTGATCAATAGAGACTCCTAAATTGCCATAGTTCAGATTCTGAGGCAGGAGCAGACCACCTTTGGTAAGAATGCCTAAGAACACCCATCCACATATGCGTGTGCGCATATCAGCAAATCAGCACGTTATTAAACATATACTGCACCCTTACAAAGACACTTCTGCCCTCAGAACAAGTGGCTCGTAAAATGACTTGGATTTTCTCCACCTTCTAGGATACCATTTACGGGAATACTTGTATCTCTGAGGATTGCAAAAACCCAGGGTATTACAAGTGGGACCCTTAGGGTTCCCGTAGAAATGCATTACCAGGACAATCTGTCATTCTAGCTCAGATTCCTTTAGTAACTTCCTGTTTTACTCTTGATGTTCACACAGAAATGTTGGTTATCTCTAACAGATGAAATCTCTGTGTGAAAAACAATAGCTCTCATAATTCTGATGTGGCCTGTAACTGCGCAAAATTGGAATTAAGAGGCCATTCGTAATGAGAGCCAAACTAATAATTTAGACTTCTGAGCCCCATTGAGGCAGTGGTGCTGGAAAAGATTTTAGAGCAGGGGTGCTGCCATGAATATTACATCACTGAACACATTGGGGCTGAGAAAAGTGTAGAATTTAGCCTTCCCATTCAGCAATAAGTTGGTAAGGGTGTGGCATGTAGCTTGTGGGGAATTGTTTTAGGACTGTGTCACAAAACCACTAATCCTTTATGGGTTTCCGGAGTTGCGTGCTTCAACAGCCCATCAGGGGTAACAAGTGCTATATAAATACAAACCTTTTTTCCTCTTCTATACTTCTGCTATCCTTCCGAATCCAAATAACTGACTAACCTATCCACCACTTAAAATTTACTCGCATGTTTCACTATACTAATTCAACGCTAATCCTCTATGGGTCCCGGAGTAGCGTGCTACTTGCTGAAAAAGTGCTTTGATGCCTCGTCAGGTGTAGTAAGCACTATACAAATGCAATTTCAATACAATCTATATGCTTTCAATGTACTTAAGGATCTATATAATTATCACTATCTTCTTATTTAGCATTTCCAATGCACCCTATTTCTCAGTCTATACTTCTCTCACTATATCTTCTACTCCAACTTTCTGACTCATCTCAAACTTCTTTCTACTACTCTTTCCAATGCACTACCAATTTCTCACCCTTTACATTTCTCAATATATCCTCTACATCCACTCTCTCATTTATCCCAAACCCCATACCACTACTATAATCCCCCAAAATAACCCTTTCTAGACTCTCCCTACTTTACCCCTCCTTGCATCATCTGACACCTCTTTTACTATACTGATCCACCAAAACAAACCTTTCTAGACTCTTCCGCTCCAAATTCCCCTTTTACTCATCCAAAAGCCTCCTTCTACTGCTATGACCTCCATAATAAATAAATAAATAATTATCGAAATCCTTCACTCTTCTATCCCTCCACTATCCTTTTCAATCAAAATAACAGACTAACATGTTCACTTCTCAAATTCCATATTCCACTACACTAGTTCACCACCAATCCTTTAAGGGTTCCAGAGTAGCGTGCTACTTGCCAATAAAGCTTTTAAACACCTCGTCAGGGTTACAAGCGCTATATAATTGCAAACCTTTTTCCCTTTTCAGCCCCTCCCCAACCCTTCTCAATCCAAATAACTGACTAACATACCCACCACTCAAATTACTTTCATGTTTCACCATACTAATTCAACATTAATCTTTATGGGTTCCAGAGTAGCGTGCTACTCGCCAAAAAAAACCTTCAAAACCCAATCAGGGGTAGCAAGCGCTATATAAATGAAATGAAATGAAAAAACGATTTATAGAGCGCTATAGTTGCCCTGAGGCGTCCCGGCGCTAGAAATCAAGAACACATCTTCCAGTGAGATAGTACCAACAAGGGATAGACTTACTCAAAGAGGAAAGTTTTAAGTTGCTTCCGGAAGGTCAACAAATTAGGATTAAATCTAAGGTGCAAGGGAAGTGAGTTCCATAGCTTGGGCGTGTTGTGTGTAAAGGATCGGCCTCCAGCTCTGGATCTCTTAATCTTAGGAACTTTTGCTAAAAAAGCCTGAGAGGAGCGAAGTTCCTTTTTTGGATAGTAGGGGGTAAGCAGAGCATGATTGATTGCAGGGCCAGCTTTCCAATAGGCTTGGTGAGCAATAAAAAACCTCATTCCCTCTTCTATCCCACCGCCTACCCTTCTCTATCCAAATACCTGAATAACATATCCACCACTCAAATTACTTCATAGTTCACTACATTAATTTTCAACACTAATCCTTTATGGGTTCCGGAGTAGCGTGCTACTCACCAGAAAAGTGCTTCAACACCCATCAGGGGTAACAGGTGCTATATGAATGCAAACCTTTCTTCCCCTTCTATCCCTCCACTATCCTTCTCACTCCAAATAACTGACTAATATTCCACCACTCAAATTACTTTCATATTTCACCATACTAATTCACCACTAATTCTTTATGGCAATTACAATACAATACAATACAAATATATTACTAAAGCATGGTATGGTAGGTCCAGTAGCGGCCGCTGCATAACTCAAATGGAGGACGGGGAATTAGGGAAATGATAATACAATAAAAAAATTACCTGTCCTGCCACCGATGCTGCCAGTCGCCTCAGTGCTCCTCTTCTCTCCTGTTGCTGATGGTGTCCTACCAGGCCGTAGGATAACAGTACATGATCCCCACCCAATCGTGGTGCTGCTCTAAATAGCATGAGAGCATCACCAGGATTGGTCTGAGCAGCCTGGTTTGCCGACATGTGCACTTTACAGTGCACCTACCACTCCTCCTTGCCATGGCTTGGCCTGCCCCTGCCCCAGCCAAGCATTCCTGGCTCAGTATGTGAAATATTGTTTTACTATCATTTTATTTTTGCAGCTGATGATGCCATAGCAGAGGAGCTCATTGTCATTTACAGACAGCGTACTTTCCATTGGAATGGCCACTAACTTTGCACTAACATAATTCAACTAATAAAACTATATAGAACACAAACAATAATGTGTGGAAATCTAGTTTCAGTGAATATTTGTCACTTGCATATCACCTACTAAAGTAACTTGATTTGCTTGATCTTATTAAAATATTTGCTTCCATCACGCTTCAGAATTACGAAAAAAAAAGCACTTAGGGCCTGATTACCTTGACGGTCGGACCACCACCTAGAACACGTCAACAGAATGAGGATTCCTGCCACCTCATAATGATTGCAGGAGGATGTATGGTAGTCGGAGAGACCAACCGTCACGGATTTACCCGTCAGTCGGTCGGAGGAGCAGTAATACCTACAATGGTGGCGGTGCCTGCCAGGCACTGCCGTAGGTATTACAATGTTACTTTCTGCCGGCCTATTGCTGCCAAACTGCGTTGACACCGTGACCTTTTCCTGACGCTCTCTGGAGTTTTTGACTGTTTATAGCATTTTTTTAAAAGCATTTTAGGACTGTGGGGGAATTGCTGGGATTTCGTGGTGGTTTTTGGGCTGATCTCGCTTCCACTTCTGTGTCCCTCGGTAGGCTGAGCGCTGATTTGTTCATCTACTCCAATCAGCAGCTCAACTGGGAGGAGCCAGTTGTGCCCCCCGCTCGTAATGCCTGCCAGGGCGCAGACGATCATTGCTGCCAGACTGTGTTGACACTGTGAGCTTTTCCTGATGCTCTCTGGTGTTTTTAACTGTTTATAGCATTTGTTTAAAAGCATTTTAGGATTGTGGGGGAATTGCTGGGATTTCGTGGTGGTTTTTGGACTGATCTCGCTTCCACATCCATGAGAGACGCTTAGCAGCCATTGTTTAATCCTATGGTTCACTTTACACCCACACGGATGATAGTCCGCTATTGCTCAATTTGCGCTTCCACCTCATTGATGCCTGCTTCCCCCACCACAACTGTACCCTGCCCATTGACTTCCAATTTGGTCAAAATCCTGCGAGTAAAAAAAGGTTCTGCACTGAAACTAGACTGCCTGGTGTCCACTATTGTCTTCTGGTCCTTTTCGTTTTCAACAATTCAGCTCTGTCTTGCCCTTCTTAATGTTGGAACCCGGACACATGGCAATTTCAGCTATTATAAGATAGACTGTTACAGTAATCTTACAGTAATCCAGTTTTTATAAGAATATAAAATCATCTCTGCGCCTCAGTTCAACATTGAACAGCCAATCTTGTTATAGGAGCCCCTCTTTCCAGCCATACCACCTCAGTTTGAAAATCCTTACATTGGCTCCTAATTAAACCACAAATTATCTTTAAAAATCTTTGCAACATTCCAGCTCTTGTTCCCGACCTTCACAGAGTCCCTAGGCACTGAAAAGCACATGGTGGGTGCTTTACTTTCTCAGTAAGTCCCATTTTTCTTTGGAAAGAGGTTGTCGAAGAACTTTGTCTCTGCTCCAATTACTTCACCTTCAGAAAGACCCCGAAAACACTTATTTTGTGTTGACATCGGCTGCCGTCTTTGACGTGGACCCTGCCTTTACTATTCAGTGCCAGGAGACCTTGTGGGTGACAAAGTGCTATAGCACTTTGAGGCTTCGACTATTTCCCCACCTGTACCAGCCAATCAAACTTTCAGATGATCGCCATGCTTTATATCTTCTTCAGGATATGTGAATAGAGAAGTTGTCAAACTCTACATTCGTTTCTGTCCAGTCTGGAGTGGGACGATCTAGGAATGCAGTATCCTTTACTGCAATTTTTCTGGATAGCTTGGGTGCTATGGCAGTAGTATTTATTTAATTTACTTTGTGGATTTATGTAATACTTAGTAGACCAAGGCAGTAACACAGTTGGTACGTTACATAAACTGCATTGAAACCTACTCTGCTTAATCTTGTATAGGAAGATAAACTGTCTAAAGGACTTGGATTATAGTACAGAACATTGAAAGGCAGCAGTTCATATTTTCCACTTGTACAATAATTTGTTCAGTTTGTCCAAGGGTAGAGCTGTTAGGGAAGTACGAAGTTTGACAGATGCAACACCAATATTCTATTCTTCCAAAAAAGTAGATCACATTATGAAGTGATGTTTAAAAGTAGTTGCTTCATCTCTTGTTGACTTTAATATTTTTGTCTTGTTAGGCTGGCTGCCTTCGGCATTGCTTGAGTCATTGAAGAGTCTGTTCTTAGATGAAGTCTGTTGGCTACTCCCATGTATTTATTGCCAGATTTGAGATAATCTTCCTGCTACCTTATTTAGTCCACAATAGGGCATGGCAGTTTAGAGGCTAGCAGCTTTTTCTCCACTGGCATGTGTGCACTGCTGAAGCCTGAGGCCAGTTTAAAAGTAGCCCTGGGTGGCAGGACAGTTTTTAAAAAAGTAAATTGTGCTCAAACTCAATTTTGGGGTTTGTGGCACTTAGAAATGGATAACCTGCAATGTTTTGGCATATTAGGAGCCCCCAGGGTCTGCCCTAGGTGTCCCAGGGGTGAGCGGTCAGGTGTTTATAAGGTAGACCCTTATAACATAAGTTTTATATGCCCTGGGTTAAGTGAAATTTCACAATTCACTCGCCACTTTGTGATAAAGTGCTGCCCAAATTTGACTTTGATGCTAGGAGCAATGTGGATGGAGGATCTGCAATACTTCTACAGAATCAGAACCTGTAAAGTCTCCCCTAGTTGCCACATTGGGTGGGGGTCCTGTAGATATAAGCAAAGTACTTAGAAAATATGTTTTTGTAGGTCCTGGTGCTGGCAAATGAGCCAAGTCACATAGGTTAACATGGCAGGAAGTTAACCAATAACTCTTGATAGGAGAAGGCCAAAAGTACCATTCAAAGACTTCCAGAATGGTATTACTAAACACAATATGATATGGTTGAATTTCTCCTAAAGTGTACGTACAAGAAGTTATAATACTTTCTTGTTTGTAAGTCCAGATTTAGCCTTCCAGTGGTCTGTCCTGATTGGTCAGAGTTAAGCGGATTAGCCAGGCTGCTTTAAAGAGGTGATAAAGAGGCCCTGGGTTAACCAGCTCTTCTGGGAGGGCAGTGTGCTGTTCCACAGGAATGCCAGGGCAGGGGTAGGAGTCGTAAACCATGGTCTTCAAAGAGAAAGGAAGAATCCAGTGTCATTTACAACTCTAAACTTTTCACCTCAGCCAGAGCTAGGCTTATGGAAGGAATGCACAGATGCAAGGGGGAGAGTTTATGAAACGTAGCCATCCTAGGGATGTGTTTAGCCAGCTCTTACCTCCCCTCCCTCTTTGAAAAACAGCCATTAAGAATTTGGAGGATTTGATGTACTCTGGGACAAAATAGTGCCACACTCTACAGGATGTGGTCATTTCTTGGGGAGTTGACCTGCTCCAATTGGTCATCAGTGACCTCTTGCGTGACCCAGAGAACTTGGAATACGTATCTGGGAGGGGCAGAGTCTCTGAGATCTGTTGCTTAAAACTTAAGAAAGCAAGACGTTACTATGCTGAGAATTTTGAGGTGTAACTTCTAAAGGCCTGCCCTCAGAAGACTGCACCATCTGAAACTACAGCCCTGTGGACTACCTTGCTGTAAAAGTACTAAAGAGTGGACTCCCCTGCAAGCTACAGGTTAACAGAGCTCACCGGGACATCCCCATAAAGAATCCCCAGCTTGGATTACCAGTGGATTTGTAAGGGTTTTGTTCAAGTGGATTGCGGAATTGAAGTTTCACACTTTCAAGGACTCTCTTGGAGATTCCAGAACCTTGGATTGTGTGTTGGATACTTTGGGACCTGCAACAAGAACTTCAGGAAAGAGTTCTAACTGGACCCAGCCTTCTGGAGGGGGCTGCACAATAGAATGGTGAGAGATCCTCCAGAATGTGAATATGTCCCTCTCAGAGCAAATAAAATGACTAAAAGGGGCACTGTTGGTTTCTAAGCACTAGAAAGTGACTAATCTTTAAAAATTCATATCTCTGGTTCCCTACAGTGGATTTTTTGTTTGTGTTGGTGTCATTTAAAAAATAAAAATATTTCCTATTTTCATAATTAGGTGTTGGATGTTTTATTTTGTGTTGTGTCTTAATTATTTACTGAATTGGTGTTTTTAAATGCTTTACATACCTGTCGTTGAAGTTAAGCCTGCCTGCTCGCAGCCACGTTACCAAGGGTTGAGCATAGAAATAATTTTCTAAGACCTATTTTAAGCCCTATAATGTGTTTGTGGCCTTATTGCCAGTGGCAGACCTAAATTTCCTCCTACCAATAATCCACTTTCCAACATTTTGTGCTCAGCGGTGCGGATTTGGACTTGTGTTTAAAGATACACCTTTCAATAAAGTGAATTAAGATTATAAAAATCCACTAAATTGCCTTAGAACAAAACTTTTGAGTTTGATTTTTGGAATTTGGACTGAATTGTTTTTAATCCATTGTTTTAATTTTTCCAACTTGTTCTACCTCTGTTGTGCCTAGTTTAGTGGTGGTGACCCAAAACTAGGGAACCATGGAGCTGGACCTGGCTAAACTGTTCCAGCTCAAGATGGGTGATCTTAGGGTACAGTCTAGGCTTAGGGGGCTGCCTGCTTCCAAGAAGCTTAGGAAGGCAGGGTTGATTGAGTCCCTAAAGGCCTGGGATGGGGTAGCTGAGGAGAGTCAAGGGGGGATAGAGGGTGAGCCCCCAACCTCACTCCAAAGGGGGGTGAGGATGATGCATCTTCCATTTTGTCTAGTGTATGCCATCTTCTGAGCTGCAGCATACCTGTGTCCCAGATTGTACTGAGCAGTGTCCAGGAAGTGGTAAGGAGGCAGACTAGTGCTGTCTCTCTCCTAAAAAAGTTAAAAAACAACTTCCCCTACCTGTGATTCCATCATCTTTTTTTCTTTTTTCTTTTTTTTTTACTGTCTTTGCCTGTGGTTGTTACAGTTTAAAATTGTAGTTTTAACCTGCCTATGATTGCATAATTTATTACCTGCTTTGTGTTTAAACTTGTGTTTGTTCCTGCCCGTGACTGCTTCCATTTAACCTGTTGAATTCTGCTACTTGCAGTACAAACTCTGTAGGTTTTCCATCTCATTCCCCGTGACTACCAGTTTTTCCCTCCAAATTTGTCCTTTACTCTGTGCTAAGACATGTATGTTAAGCAGTGCACCCAGCCACCATTTTGTGTTAACAAGTCAGTAACACCAACCCCCCCTTCCCCCGCAGCAACAGGGATATTCTACATCAGAAAGTGCTCTGAGATAGCAGTAATCTGCTGTGTGCTGTTTAAACTGTATTTAATAGGGACTGTGCACTTCGTTTTTTGGCTAGGAGAGGGAGTAAAGTTTTATTCAATCAGTATTGCTGGTGTACAAGTTTGTTAGGCCCTTACCTGCAGAAGTCCAAAGTGTGGATTGAGCCTGTCTGTCTCCTAGGAGATTTTTTAATAGAGCAGCAGCTCCCAACTCCCTGGCCAGCAAATCTTGTCTGAGGTGGCTGGGAACTTATATAGTCTGCTATTGTTTGGTACATGTGCACACTGATTTGTGGTTGTATCTGGTGTTTCTATTGGATTAGGGTTAGTGTCCTCATTGGTTGGGTATATGAGGGTTCTGATTGGTTTCTGGGTCTGTGATTCAATCAATGTAGGATTGGGACTTGGGGGCTGGGGCAAGGACTTCTATTGGAAGTAGGGACTAGGGCTTCCTTTGTTATTGGTTGTTGGGACTAGGGTGGGACTAGGGGTAAGGTTAGGCCTTTAATTGGAAGTAGCGATTAGGATTTCTGGTGTGATTGGAACTCATATAAGGATAGTAGAGGGATAGAAGAGTGGAGGATTTTTTTTTCGGTCTTAGCAGCAGGAGGATGCTTTTGGATGAGTAAAAATGGTTTTTGGAGGGGAAGAGTCAGAGGGAAGAGGGACGAGTTTAGAGAGGTTTGTTTAGGGGGATCGGTATAGTAAAAGAGGTGTCAGATGATGCAAGGAGGGGTAGAGTAGGAAAGAGTCTAGAAAGGGTTATTTTGGGGATCATAGTAGTGGTATGGGGTTTGTGATAAGTGAGAGAGTGGATGTATAGGATAGATAGATAGATAGATAGATAGATAGATAGATAGATAGATAGATAGATAGATAGATAGATAGATAGATAGATAGATAGATAGATAGATAGATAGATAGATAGATAGATAGATAGATAGATAGATAGATAGATAGATAGATAGATAGATAGATAGATAGATAGATAGATAGATAGATAGATAGATAGATAGATAGATAGATAGATAGATAGATAGATAGATAGATAGATAGATAGAGTAGTGTATTGGAAAGAGTAGTATAAAGTAGTTTGAGATGAGTCAGAAAGTTGGGCTAGAAGATATATTGAGGGAAGCATATGCTGAGAAATAGGGTAGTGCATTGGAAAAGCCAAATAAGAAGAAAGTGATAAATATATAGACCCATAAGTACATTGAAAGTATATAGATGCATAAAAGAGATAAGTATAGGTAGATGAAAGATTTTGATAGAGAAACAGGATGAGAAATAGGGTAGTGCATTGGATATGCTTTTTCAGGAGAAAAGTAACAGATGCACAGATCCTAGTACATGGAGGTACATAGATGCACAATGAAAGCAGGTACATGTAGACCAAAGATGATTTTTTTTAAACATAATTATTCTACATGTTTATACAAAGCAATTCACAAAAATAGGTACATATCTCTAGAGAAAATAAATGCTTATATACAGAGGGATTTGGCGTAAATTTCTATTTGCGTATGGTGCTTATGTGGGGCAGAGTCAATTCTTGACTAGTTTTCTGAAGATAAGGTGGTTGTCGGTGGATCTTATGTTGGAGGGTAAAGAGTTCCATATTTTGGCTCATTTAACAGAGAAGGATGTGCCACCCATGGTTTTATTCTTGTATCTTGGAATTTTGAGGCGAGATGCCCCTTTAGAGTTGAGGTTCCTTTGTTGAAAATGTTTGGTGATTTTATTCCTGATGAAGAGTAGTCCCATTCCATGTATTGCTTTGTGTGTGATACAAAGTAGCTTGAACATGGACTCAGTGTGTGCAACAGTAAGAAAAGTGTTGAACTCAGGAGGGGTTAAATGAACTATTCCCACTCCAGTAGTTGCAACAGCACAGAAAGCGTTCTGCTGAGGAGGGGTTACATTTACAATTCCCACTCCAGTGTGTGCAACAGTAGGGAAAGCATTGGATTCAGGAGGGATTCAATTTACTATTCCCACTCCAGTAGTTGCAACGGCAGGGATAGCTTTGGACTCAGGAGGGGTACAATTTAATATTCTCACTCCAGTGTGTGCAAAAGTAGGGAAACATTGGACTCAGGAGGGGGTAAGTTTACTATTCCCACTCCAGTAGGTGCGATAGTAGGGAAAGTGTTGGACTCAGGAAAGGTTCAATTTACTATTCCCACACCAGACAATGAAAGCGTTGGATTCAGGAGGGGTAAAAATTACTATTCCCATTCATTTCACTGGTACAGTACTGAGAGAGTATGTCACTTCAAACATATAACATATTTTAACAACTCTATTATATACCCCAAAATATTAAACTCTATGGGGCCGATTCCGATCCGGGTCGGAAGGGCACCGAACGCGATCCGGCCGGAAAAACTACGAGCGTATGTGTTTTTTCCGGCCGACTCGTACAGCTGTACGAACGAGCAAGTACAATGCGAGCTACATGAAATTCACCGACCGAGTCGTTTCCGGGTCCGAACTGTTCCATACGTCTCGGTTGTAAGCTAACCGTGGCGTGCAATGGATGCGATTCACGACCGAGCCAGTACGATGCACGCGTTGGACGGCCTGTGCGAGCCGGAGTGTCTGGCTCGCAAATTGTCCGGGTGGTTGCCTTTGGGGGTCCGCGTCGGACCCCCTGTCACCCGCAGCCCTACGACACGGACACAGGGGGAGACCCATGGGTCTCCCCAACACAGGCATGTATGGTGCGGATGGTACCGACGCATACCCACTGTAGACGGTGCACTTGTCCGCGACGTACCCATTCAGTCAATGGGAGCCCATGTACGCGTCGTACGACCGGCTCCCATTGACTTCTATGGGAGTACAACTGAACCGGCAGCATATGGCCGCATCGTACTCGCTCAGTTGGACTGCAGGACTCCGGCTCGGTCAGAAAACAATCCGGATCCGGTTCGGTCAGAGTGCTTTCTGACCCGGATCGGAATCGGCCCCTAAATGTAAAAATTAAGGGCCTCATGTAGGTAGCCCAATACAGGTCGGTAACGGCCGATTTTCGGTAAATATACCGTTACCGACCGGTATTTAGGCTTTTGATATGTAGGGGGATCATTTCTGTATTCCGTAATTTACCGAATTAGTAAAATTACCGAATTGGTAATTTTACCGATTCGGTAAATACCGAATACAGAAATTAGATGTAGGGGGAGTGTGTGGTGGGTGTGGGGATTCGTTATTTACCACCAACTGAAAGTTGGTGGTAAATGACGAATGTCTCAGTTAAGGCATTATTCGGCCCTTAGATGTGTGCAATGTGGCAGACACACATGCCCTCAGGGCATGTATGTGTGCCACATGTGCACACATGCAGGAATCAGGGGTGCAACAGGGTGTCAATGTGACACCCTGCCACCCTTGATTGAGCTCCCCCCATTACCGATTCGGTATTTACCGATTCGGTAATGGTAACTGGCTTCCCATTGATTCCTATGGGCCTTCTGGCCCATAGGAATCAATGAGATACAGGTTACCATTACCGAATCGGTAAATACCGATTCTAAAATACCGACACTTACCGAATCGGTATTTTTTTACCTACATTACATTTACCGATTCATAAATACCGAATCGGTAAAATTCGGTATTTAAGAATCGGTAAATGTAATTTACCTACATATGGCCCTAAAAGTCTTAATTTTCACAAAAATTTTAAAATAACATACATTTTACAATTTTTAATAACTATTATCAATCAACACATATATTTGTAATATAATTAAAGTACCACATGATATTCCCACAAAAATTAGCAGCCAACAAATAAAATGTAATAGAAATAAAAAAGTAATAGAAAAAACTTTATACAAAACAAATATTTTTTTTAAGATTACTTAAATTACTTCCCCCATTCCCATTCCTCTACAAATTAAACAACATACCAAAAATATAACTTAACAGATATAAGTTCACATTTAGCATACATTTTCAATTAAATAATTAATATTAAAGTAATATGTAATTATCAATACATGATTTCTATTTAATTTTCCACCCTGTATCCCTAAAAACACAACCCGAACCTGACATATAATTAATTAGCAATTCAATAATTAATAATTATTTAATTTATTAAACAACCTGCACCTAACATATAATTTAAATAATGTGAAAATTACACAATTCACACAATTCATTATCAATTAAATAATCAATACCAATTTAAATTAGTTATGAATTAGTTATAATTAATTTACTTCCCAACCTGTACTTCTACAAATCCCACAACCCGCATCTAAAACATAACTTAAAAAATAAATACATTAATTGTTTTTTAATTATTATCCATTAAATAATTTTAAAAAAGTATTAATTATTTAAAATTTATTTATTTCCTACCTTGTACCCCTACAAACCCCATCTAAAACATAAGGTAAAAATACATTAATGACACTATTTACATAATTATCAGCTAAATATTTAATAATAAATAAATCTTAATTATTAATGGATTAAAATTAGATTACTGCCCACCCTATACCCGCACACAACCCAGAACCCGCTACGATACTAGAAATTACAATAAACAGTTAAATAAAAATTACATTAGAAAATAACTAAACATTTACAAACTATCTTAAAAACATTAACAATAACTACACAAACAATTTATAACATATACAATTAAAACATGTACTAAAATACATACAAATAATTTTAAAACTATAATATTAACAGCTATATTATTGTAAATGGAATCAATAACATAGATATTTTGAACATCGAAATTAACAACATAGATATTTTTGTAAATAGTATAAACAGAGATATTTTTGACATCGATATTACTTTTCTTAGAAAATCAATATTCTTGTCAATGATATTTCTGCATCACGATATTTGTGGATCACGATATGAAAAAATCAATATTTCTGCATCTTGAAATTTTTTACTCAATATTTTGTCCAAATACCTGGAAGTAGAGGAAGCTGTACTGTTGGGAATGGTGCAAACCACCACACAAACTCAGATAACAAAGAGCAGGACCAGTGGACTGCCACCTCTATGAAAGTCATTTTGAAAAAGTGAGGGACCTAGGAGACATAAGTACTTTGCAGCATGGGAGCCAGAACCAAACCCAGCAGCGTTGCAAGCACAAGATGATGGTACATCTGCAGAGAGTACTGTGTTAATTTCAGTGCGTGTCCATGCATTGTCTCTAACCTCTTCTGCATGGTCTTTGAGTTTGTAGGAACCTCCACGTTACCATTTCCAGCCACAAGGGAAAGGGAAGATTTTCTTTTGCCCCCTAAGTCAGACTCTAGGCTGAAATAAGTAACTCTGATTCCACAAACAATTCTTAAGAGCTAATGGAGCCTACACATAAGTGTCAAGATCCCCCAGTTCCAGCTGGTGAACTATTAATCCAAAGAGCATGACGCAGGTAATTCTGATTCCACAACCATAACTAAAGACCTAAATGAACCTACACATAAATTTCAAGATTCCCCAGTTCCATTTTATGAACTAGTAATCCAATGAGCATCTTTGGTCTATGGGTATTCATTGTGAACTCAACATTGACTAAAGAAACAGACTTTTTGAGATATAGTCTTTTAAAGTTCGATATTCCAAATGGGACAAATATTTGGGTAGTGGTTCAACTCCAATATCAATAGTTTATCTCCATATACTCCACTAAACTGGCTGTAATGAACCCCGTCATGTTTAGTATCAAACTTGTTGGAACCATACCCCCATACCATAAATGGTTTGTGAGGTATGATTCCATGCACTGTAAAGCTCCTCTGGCAGACCTTCAGTGCTCTAGGTCCCAGTCTTCCAGAACTGGACAGCAAGCTAGGGCTGTTGCCGACCAGAGTAATGTTTCTGCCCTCCTGCTGCTGAGCCAAGCTCGAGCAAGGGAAGGCAGAACAAAAGATATCCTGTCACAGGGAGGAGTGGCCACCTCCCTGACAGCGTTTAGTGTATTGGGACAGGGTGGAGGTGCTTGCCAGTGCCACTGAGACTGATTAGAAGGCACTTTGGTGCCCTCCTTTCATACTCTAGTTCAAACCAGTTTAAGGAGTTGTTGGCTCCCGCTCTGGTGTGACACTGGACAAAGGACATGGGAGTATCGTCCCCACTGTCCAGCCCCTCCTCAGGGAGGGACCCCTGAATCGTCCTGACCCTGTTTTAAGGGTACTTCAGTGCTTACCTGTGAGTGAGTCCCTAGATTCATTGTGGGACAAGATTCAGATCACATACCACTTCAACTTCGACTGTTGGACACTCTGGACTTCGCTGGACTTCGCTTTGGGGATCGATACTGGAATAGGGAAGATTCCTGATGCTCCTGGTGTCGTCGTCCTGCTGGTCTTCTGCAATGTCTGTGCCTGTACTCCATACAGTTTCTTTATCAGGCCTATGGACATCCAAGACACCAAAGAAATCTCCCTTGGAGTGAAGGAGTCACTCCCCCGCATCTACAGGCTTTTCAACACAGCTGACCAGACTGCTGAATCGGGCTCCCACAGAAGGCTCAGCAGCACAAGTGGTGGTTCTGCAACTCCCTCAAAGCCTGCACTATCTTCATGTCGAGTTTGAGGCCAGTATCTCTCATCGGAATTGCTGGAACAGAACCCCTGTGACCTTTTTAAGTTGCTGTTGCCAAGGGCTGTTGACTCTCTCCTCCAGAGATCTTTGGGCCCCAAGAAGCTCCAACCTCAAGCAACTCCTGCAGCCAAGATCTGTGTCCTCACCACTTGCTCTGCACCGTGGGGTTTCTTCATTGAGGAGCTGCTTGAGGTCCTCTTGCGACTCCTGTGCCTTCGGCCTATGGGTCCTCTTGAGGGTCTTCGGGCGTCAGTGGGCTCTCCTGCTTGCTCCAGGCCTGCTCTTCCTTACCTGCTCATGGAGGGTCACTTGGACCTTGCTGGTCCCAACACTGCACCTTTTTTGGTTTACTAAGTTGCTTGCCGCTGACAAAGCTTGTTGGTGCCCCTGCCAGACACTGAACCCCTGGCTTTTGAGATTCGACACAGGAGAGCTTGTGAAAGGCTCCTGGTTTTACACAGTGTCGCCTGGTCTGCAGAGTTGCACTTACAAGGGCACTGTCAAACTCTCTTGCATCTTCGACATCAGTGGGCATTCTTCTTCCGTGCCTCCCGGTCACACCTGAGTGTCACAGACTGTCCCCTCTGCTTGCAGGTTCTTCTCAACTTGAATCCACTTTTGGGTTCCACCTGACTCCTGCGCCTTCTTCTCCAGCGGCATCTTTCCTGAAGCCCTCCATTGTGGTCTAGGCAGTTTCTAGCCTCACTCGACATCTATGCACCCGGATTTCCTGGTGTAGGAGTCCTAGTTCCTGGGGTATCCATGGGTGGGGAGACTCTCGAACCTTCCATCTTCCACAGGGTTTCTTCAAGGTCCACTGGAAAGGGTCCTTCATCTTTAAAGTTTTAAACAGTGACTTACCTATTGACTAGCATTGGGCACACAGTCATGTTCCCACTCTGCACACAACGTTTGTAGGGTTCCTACATACTTACCTTGGGTGGTTCCTTGGGTCCCCGGCTCTGGGTCCATTCTTGACTTAAGTTGTGGTTATCATTCCACTATTCAGGGGCCGATTCCGATCCGGGTCGGAAAGCACTCTGACCGAGCCAGATCCGGAGTGTTTTCTGACCGAGCCGGAGTCCTGCAGTCCGACCGAGTGAGTACGATGCGGCCGTATGCTGTTGGACTCGGTTCGGTCGGACTCCCATAAAAGTCAATGGGAGCCGGTCGTACGACGCATACATGGGCTCCCATTGACTGAATGGGTACGTCGCGGACAAGTGCACCCCCTACAGTGAGTACGCGTCGGTGCCATCCGCTCTGTACATATCTGTGTTGGGGGGACCCTTGGGTCTCTCCCTGTGTCTGAGTCGTAGGGCTGCGGGTGACAGGGGGTCCGACGCGGACCCCAGAGGCAACCACCCAGACGATTTGCAAGCCGGACACTCCGGCTCACACAGGCTGTCCGACGCTTGCATCGTACTGGCTCGGTCGTGAATCGCATCCATTGCACGCCACGGTTAGCTTACGACTGAGACGTACGGAGCGGTTCGGACCCAGAAATGACTCGGTTGGTGAATTTCATGTAGCTCGCATCGTACTTGCTCGCTCGTACAGCTGTACGAGTCGAGCGGAAAACACACGTACGGCTCATATTTTTTCCGGCCGGATCGCGTTCGGTGCACTTCCGACCCGGATAGGAATCGGCCCCTAATTGTTATGGTCATATCTCCAGGTAGGAGATAATACAATGTGTTAGTGAGTATTTTTAATAAAATACATATTTTTATAACCACACTGTGTGATTCTATTTCACTTAACCGATACCATAAGATTAAGTACTGGTAAAATAAGCTGCTTTACACTCCTTCTGGACTAAGCCTGAAGGCTGCTCTCCACAGCTACCACTTAAAGAGCTTTCTAAGGTTGTCTAAGGCCACTAAAAGCACCATAAGGGTTGTCTGGATTAGTGCAGGGTGCTACACTTACATAAGTGAGCACCTAATACTAAGCCAGCCTCTCACATACTGAGATACCATGAGGCGTATTAGTTGGCTGATGGGGCTATAGAGAGGTGAAATATAATCCTTGCAGTGTCTCTCTCTTAAAAAGGAGTTTCATACCAGTATTATTTTTAGATTTTGAAATAGTTGATGGGATGTTTTCAAATCCTGAGTATTATCAAAATTGTCCACTAGATGTTACTACAGGCCATACTATATTTGTAAATATAACTAGTAGTGAATCTGTATAGACAGTAACATGAGCATACTGAATATAGAAATAATATTATAATATTTTATTTTTTACGTGTTGAAGAATTAAAAATATTATATTACTGTCTACTGCATACGAATGCCTCAAAATGAGCTGACAACTGAAGCACTGAGCGAAAATAGTTGCTTGCTATGGTGCTAGCTTTCGAAGTACACTATTTGAACTTTTCCAAACTCTTGATCAAAAACACAATAAGTAATTGACTTTAAAAAAGTGAATAATGGATACTGACAATTTTCAAAATCTGATGAAGTAGCAGAGTCCAATGCAGGAAGTAGGCGCTTAACTGGCCTGTGTGGGGACTCAGTGTAAGGAAATAGGGGCAGAACATTGATTTTAATATTAGGTCTTCCTTGCATCAGAACTGTAGAATTAATCATACAAGAATTGCCACAGAACCTTGAGAAGACCTCTGGACTGGTTAATATATTTCCCACAGCCAGAGCCAGCTTTAGGGCAGTGCAACCGGTGCTTGAATACTGGGCACTGATCTGTGGAGGAGGCACTGACCTGGGGAAAGGGGAGTCGGTCGGTGTGTTTATCGATAACCTTCTGATTGGAGAGATATGGGGCACTTTTGCCAGGTGGTAGTGAGAGAATCCGAGGAGGCGGGTCATGAGGATGGGGGATGGTGGGAGTGGGTGCCAAAAATGATTGTCGCACCGGGTGACACCAGCGTTAAAGCCAGCCTTTGCCGCAGCTATTCATCTGCTGACCTAGCCGAGCTGCCATATCTACTAAATTAGGTGGAAGGAAAGGAAGAGGAATGTAAAAGAGCTAGGGTAGCATTTATGCCTGACTTCATCCACATTGGAAACTGTGCACTTGATATCTGGCTCATCTGCTAAATCAAGTGACACCCAGGGGCATATTTACAAGGCCCCTGCGCCACCAGAGTGTCACTTTCTTACATGCTCCAGTGGAGCTTTATTTACAGAGCCATGCAAAGCCACCTTGTGTGAATTTTCATGGCCCTTGAAATATGGCCCCCTTTCACGCATTACTCTGTGTGAAAGGGGCATTCCATGGGTGTTGCTGTGGGTGTTCCTACTAAACACCCCTGGATTATGACGCATACCATAGTTTACAAGGTTTTGTATATCTGGGAATGCATCAGATTCTAACAGCTCCCAAGGGGAGGCATTAAAGTGGTGCAACAAGGAGAAATACCTTTTTTTCTCCTAGTGTTTTGCTCTTTCTATGTGTGTTGCATTCTATAGCACACATAAAAGTAGAAAATCACCATCAATGATTGTTTTTGTGCAGGAAGGTGTCCCTTGCTGCACAAAAACAATCATTCCTGCATCGCAGGCATGCCTACTTTGCAGCTAGATAGCCAATTGTGCATCAGCGCACAGGAAAGCACAGGGATGCGCCATATTGCTGTAAATACAATGCATCCCTGCACTTTCCTAATGATGCAGCTAGCCGCAGCAGGATGGCTTGCAGCACCATGCCATTTTCTAGTAAATATGATCCAAGGTTTTGCAAATCTGGAATTGCATCACATTCTAACACCTGCCCAGGGGAGGCGTTAAAGTGGTGCAATGAGGAGAAATACTTGTATTTCTCTTTTTATTTTGCTTTTTCAATGTGTGTTGCATCTGCAGCACACTTAGGGCGGAAAATTTCATTAATGATTGTTTTTGTGCAGAAAGGTGTTACTTCCTGCACAAAAACAATCATCCGTGCAACCAGGCACCCTTGCAAAATGGTGCAAGGGTGCCGGCATTGGCACTAGGCAGCAAATTGTGCGTCAGAGCAGAGGAAAGCACGGGGGTGTCATATTTTTTGAAATGCAAAGCATCCCTGCAATTTCCTAATGACGCAGCTCGGTGCACTAAGATGACTTGCAGCGCTGTGCCATTTTATAGTAAATATGCCCTCCAATCACACACTGTACAAAAGATACTCTTTCAGAATACACAAAATGATGTACGGGGAGCAGTGGATGAGCACAAGTACTACACAAGAAGAGGCATGACACATGCATGCCATGGACAAATGTGGACAAAGGATATAAGAATGATGATGAAGTGAGCAAATAGTACGCTGATGTGCAGGCTGAAGTCTACAGAGTGAAAACAACGTCTCTTCGAGACAGTGTATTCACTGTTTACCCGAGACCTAAAAAGTAGGGAAACTGTTTTTCTTAAATTAAAAGAGTTGGGGCATGTTGTACCCCTCAGATCTCCCCCACTTCACCACTGGATTTTTCATATTTTTGAGTGTGGATGGTCCTTTTTGTCTTCTGTGCACTTTAGGAGCTACTTTTTTCTTTGTATTTGACCTCTCCAAACGAGTGATCGTGTTTTAACTCACTCTGTCCTCCATCTCCTGTTGACTGTTTACCCCTCCCTCCCACCCCATTTCAATACCAGCCTTATTGTCCTCACATTCAAACGCTGCGTTATCTGTGCAGGATATACTTGCAGGAAACCTTTAGAAGACATAAGGTATATTTTCTTCTCACTTGTTTTACAACACTGAGTTTATTGAATGCATAATCAGGTATTGTTATCGTGATATAAATTCATATATATTGCTATAAAGTGGGTGCTTTTGTGTTTCGTGTAGTGCACCAAAGAAGCTCCTACACCAGATGAGTTGCCAAATTATATATTTACTTTGCTTCACTCGGGAGCGCCGGAGCGGTGCTCTGCAACGTTCGGAATCCGGGCGCCAATGCCGAGATCATGGCCGCCACCAGACTTCCGCCTATGTCACACGCCAAGCGCGCGGACGACTAGACTGCTACACCACATCTCACCCCTTTTACAACAACCCAAAGAAACTGTACAGTCTTACTTGCTGTCCATAACGAACTCTCCAAACCTCCTGGGCAGATTGACTCTTCTGCCACACTGTGTACGACCACTGAGACCTCCAGTGCTCGGAGTGGAATCTGTATGTCCCTGCTTGGGTGCTTCCCCACCGTCCATGCGTCCTGTTTCCCTTCTGCTTTCCGGATCTGTTCCCTCTTGGGTGCTGATCGCCTGTTCTCTCATCTCCTCTCTCTCCCCTTGCACTGTTCTCGGTGGTGGGCTGCTCCCCTCCTCCTTGGGACTCTCCGGGTTACCTCCTCTCCTCGGTGAGGTGTTACTTGTCTCCTCTATGGTGCTACTCAGACCTGCTGAGTTACATCTCGCCATGCGATCTTGAGACCATATTTTCCCGTTGCTGAGGAGTGCCGACCTGGAATATGGTTCAATCACTTGAAGTGGGGGTGTGAATTTACTATCTCCTTTCTTCTTCTGTGTTGGCAGCTTGATTCTCACCCATTCGCCCTTCTCCAGTGTGATCTCTTTGGTGTTATGTTTGGTGTTGTAGTGCTCTGTGTACAGTGCCTGAGCTCTCTCTAAGTTCTTGCGCACTACTGCTGGAGACCAGTGGCTTTGCACCATGAGACGTTTCCAGGCCACATTGTCCTTCGTGAACGGTTCTCTTCCTCGCAGTATTCTAAATGGACTGTATCCTGTGGTGGTAGGTGTTATCCGATAAGCCCACATCAGTCTTTTCAGTTCTTTCTCCCAGTTCATGCCTTGGCTGATCGCCGCCTGGACCGATCCCATGATCACCCAGTTAAATCTCTCCGCTAATCCATTTCCTGCCGGGTGATATATCAGTGTATGTCGTACAGTAATGCCATTCCTCTCCATGTAGGCTTCCCATTTAGATGACGTAAATTGTGGGCCATTGTCACTCAAAATACCTTTGGGGATTCCCTCTCTTGTAAAGATGTCTGTTAGGAAGGCCAGTATTGTCTCTGTTTCCGTGTTTTCAGTCACGTCGATCTCCGGCCACTTGGAGTACCGGTCGATGACAACCGTGATGCATTTCTGAGTGCCTTGTGCATCTTGTATGGGTCCCAGAATGTCTATGGAAATCTCCTCCCATGGATTTTCCGGAAAATCGTATCTGCCCAGGGGTGGGCGCAATAACCTCTGAGTCTTGTCCGCATTGCAACACTGCTCGCGCGCCCTTACATGTCTCTCTATCATCACGTCCATCCCGGGCCACCAGTAGTCTTCCTTTGCCCTCCATTTGGTTTTTTCGATACCTAAGTGACCTTCGTGTGTGATGGCTATGATGTAATTCCTCAGGGCGTAGGGAGGAATGACCTTTGTACCCCTTAACAAGAACCAGGGTTTGTCCCCTATCGACAGTTCTTCTCGGATTTCCCAGTACTGTTTCAATTCCTCCTCCAACAATCTCTTGTCCGGCCAACCGTTCATCACATATGCTTTTACCGCGCTTAGTTTCGCGTCTTTGTCATATTCATTTTCCCATTCCTGGGAGCTTATGGCTCTTTCCGGGTCCCCTGTGAGGGCAACTGCGTACTCCTCCCATCCTCCTTCTCCTTGGTCTTCCGCTCTCTCCTTGGATGCAGCCCTACTCAAAAAGTCCGCTACCTTGTTCTTGTGTCCAGGTAGGTACTCCACAGTATACACATAGTCTAGGAGTCTCAGGGTCATTTTAGCAATCCGTGGAGTGGCATGTTCATGCCCGCTTGACGTGAGGACCTTCACCAAGGGTTTGTGGTCCGTGCGCAGAAGGAACTTTCCTCCCCACAGGAACTGCCGGAATCGCTCCATTGCCCACACTGCTGCTAGCATCTCTTTTTCAATGACACTGAATTTTTGTTCGTTGGGGGCCAATGCTCTGGAGGCGAAGCTGATTGTGGTGATCACTCCCGCAGTGGATTGTTGCGTGAGTACTGCCCCCAAACCTCGATCACTAGCATCAGTGGTTAGTATGGTCTGTGCTTCGGGGTTGAATCCGTGTATGGGCACTGCGTCACTGATGTTGCGTTTCATGTCCTCGAACTCCTGTTGTTCCCTTTCTGTCCATTGGAATGTCGATTTGTCCTTCAGAAGTAAGCGCATGTTATGGGTCTTGGACGCAAAGTGTGGAACAAATTTACTATAAAACTCTGCCATCCCCAGGAAGATCCTGATGTCTTCCCTGTTCTTAGGTGTGGGAGCATCTCTGATAGCTGTGACGTTGGATGCTTTGAGCTCGATCCCCTGTTGACTTATTTTGTGCCCCAAATACGTGACTTTGCTCACTCCAAACTTACATTTGTCCCATTGGGCGGTGAGTCCATTTTGCATCAGTGTGATGAGCACCTCCTTTAACTTCATGTTATGGTCCTCCCTGGATGTTCCCATCACCAATATATCGCCCTGGAAATATTGGATGCCTTCTTTCTTGTGGAACAGCCGGTGCATCAGTTTTTGAAATACTGCGGCGGCTAGTCCAAAGGGCATACTTAGGAATTTGTAGCATCCGAATGGCGTGCTAAATGACGTCAGGTGGTTGCAGGAGCGATGCAGGGCAATCTGGTGGTACGCTGAAGTGAGGTCGATAGTGGAGAACCATTTTGCCCCCTGTGTTTTCGCCAGCATTTCATTGATCCTGGGAAGTGGGAACTTATCCACTACGATGTTTTTGTTCAGTTCTCTCAAATCAACGCACAGCCTCACCTTACCATTTGGCTTCTGCACCACCACCAAGGGTGCCAGCCATTCCGCATTGTCGATAGCCTCTATCACGCCGTTATCTTCTAGTCTCTGCAACTCTTCCTGTACAGCCGTCCTGGTCCTGAATGGTATGTTACGTGCTTTGTGAGACACCGGTTGTGCCCCTTCTCTCAATTGGATTCTATGCGTGAACTTTGCCATGCGTCCTATGGACTCTCTGAAGACCTCCGGAAACTCTTCCTTCCATCGCTGTGCTGCATACTCTGGACCCTCTTCTGTCATGAGGACTTGTGTGTGTCCTCCTTGGTTCAACTTCATTCCCAGGGCTCCTTGATCCTTCCAGCCCAGTACCGACGGTCCCTTTTCGGCCACATACAATTTCCCATCGCACATTCTCCCCCTGAACTCGAAGGACAAGGGACAAAACCCCACCATGGGAATAGGCTCTCCAGTGAATGTCACTGGGTGGATGTCTGTGGGCTGTAGATGGTAATCCGTTCTTGGGACGAACTCCGTCTCCCATACCTTCCTCTGGATTATCGTGTAGGGTGATCCCGAGTCAGTTACCATGGTCACTTGTACCCCTCCGATCGTCATCTCGCATTTCGGCTTCTTGTCGGTGGCACATTCTATGCCCAGGACCTGCTCTGCCACTATTAGGATTCCATCGTCATCTTCCTCATCCTCTTCTTCATGCTCCTTGTGCCCTTCTTGTGCCACGTACTTCACTTCGCCTCTAGGGGACTTCCTCCTGCACACTTTCTCGTAGTGTCCTAAAAGTCCGCAGTACGAGCATTTGGCGCTGAACGAGGGCATCCCTTGTCGTTGGCGGCATGAGTGGTGCTGCCGCATCTGTAGCAGGCTGTCCTACTCCAATTCCGTTGTCCTTGGGGTTCTTGTATTGTACTTTTTGTAGTTCCGTGCTCCTTGTTGTCCTGGAGGTTGTTTATTGTCGCAAGTCTTTCTGTCCGCTACCTTGCACACTGCTTGCCCATGGCTGCTCTCTTGCTTGGCTGCTTCTGCACATCTCTTGGACAACTCCGCCTTTTTTACTAACGCCACCACTTCCTTCAAAGGTGCATCGCCGTTGACCCACAGCTTCTCTTGTATTGAGGAAATTACAGTGTGCATGATGATTTGATCCCTAATCAATTCTTCTTGTAAGACTCCAAATTTGCACGTTATGGCTAACTTTTGTAGGGCCGCCAAATATTCATCAACCGATTCTCCTTTTTCTTGCTTCCTGTGGTAGAAGTTGTACCTGTCTATAGCCGTGCACACTACCGGACGATAGTGTGCATCAAGGTCTTCTAGCGCGTGCTTGAACACGTCATCATCCGTTGCTGCTCTTTCCTCTTTTACCAGGTTTTGGTATACTCTTTGTCCTGCCGGGCCCAAATTGTGGAGTAGAATTTTCTTCCGCCTGGCACTCGAGAACTCCGCTTCCCCCTCCTCTTCTAGCGCCGAGAGGTAATTCAAGAAGTACTGTTTCCAGTCTTCCCACGGCATCTCGGGTTCTCCCCCTTTTGCCAAGAACGGCACCGGGTTCGTCAACGAGAACGTCTGCGCACTCATTGCCTCTCCGGTAGCAGCGCGTTTCTGTGTAGAGGTAGGGTTGTCTTGGAGTTCTGCACCCTGGGCGTCCCTTCGACGCTCCTCTTCCTCCTGGCTGGAATCCCCACTCTCCGCGTGGCTGTCGCTTAGCTGCGCCAGGGTCAGGATGCCCCTACAGGGGTCGACAGGCCGGTGGACTTGTACCCCCCCGTGGGCGGCGTGGAACTATGTGCCTTGGACTTCTGTAGGCAGGGTGGTCGGCCACTGGCGTAGTGACTTGGGATCCCGGAGCAAGTGGGGCTGGGCGCCGGCTCTGTGGCACACTCACCGCTGCTCTGCCGCGCTCCCGGTGTGCTGTTCCTGTGATGGCAATCCCGGACTGGTGAGCTCCCACGTGGGTTTCAAAAGGGGTGCTGGTGGACCCTTCACCTCCTCGTCGCCATTATAAAGTGGGTGCTTTTGTGCTTCGTGTAGTGCACCAAAGAAGCTCCTACACCAGATGAGTTGCCAAATTATATATTTATTTTGCTTCACTCGAGAGCGCCGGAGCGGTGCTCTGCAACGTTCGGAATCTGGGCGCCAATGCCGAGATAATGGCCGCCACCGGACTTCCGTCTACGTCACACGCCAAGCGCGCGGATGACTAGACCGCTACACCACAATTGCATTCACTTATAGTGCTCCTTTCCGGCCATCACACTGTAAAATTCCGGTTCTCCGTTTAACTTAATCTGAGATATTTTTTGGTGCTTATTCTGGGGACAGTAGAGCTCATACTGCTATCTAGTGGCCAAATGCGAGAACATGTGATACTCCAGCAGAACGAATATCATTGCCGCCTCCTCCTGGTAGGCTTCAGTTTACATTATTAAAATAATTGCCTTATTCATTACCCCGGCTCAAAGTAGTGGTAAATACAGAAGTTAGAAGTTCAGCATATTCTATAGGTAACTTAGATAAATATCAGTATTTCAGCAGACTGCTTCTCGCTAGGCACAGACTTTTTTGTTTAGCACACTTTAGTGAAAGATCACAAATGTTTAGTCACGTTTGCCTTGGGTCATCAGTGTCAGTAGTATTTAGGATCATAGGGTACAATTCACAAAAGTAATCTGAGACAAAATCCTAACTTTACAACTTTTGGTATTTACAAAGGGCATTTAGAAGTAGTAAAGTTAGGATTCCTAACTTTACTACTTCTAAATGCCCTTTGTGAATACTGAAAGTCGTAAAGTTAGAATTTTGTCTCAGATTACTTTTGTGAATAAGGACCATAGCCCTCTGGCAAAATGAGAGAGAAGCTATTTTCAAAGATATTATTGAGAGTTACTTCTTGGATGACCCACATGTTTGCATAGCTTAATACTTATTTGGCAGATTTCATAAGACTCATAACACAAAAAGTATTTAAATACACTAATATACATGGCTAAAAAACAGTAGCATTGACAAAGACAATAGCTCTTGCATCGCTGAGACCTATTGGCTTTGCCAATGCTTGTTATGAAAAGGCAACCATCCCAGATCGGTAAAACTTGAGAGGCGGAAGGCTATAACTGACGTGTAAGGCAAGGAGTCTCCTGTGCTGTGAATCCAAGGCGGGGACAGACAGCTAAACAAGCCTTCTTGCCAGGGTGCTTGCTTACCTAAAAGAAATGTATATGTGCGCAACTCGTTAATCTGCAATTGTTAAGGGTGCTTGGAAACCTCTATTGGATTTAATTCATGCAATAGCTTGAAGCTTCCTGATAACAAAGATTTCTTCTTTTTGAGTGGTATTGCAAGGGATTTACCAGCTGAGCTGTGAAGTGTGTGCTTTTAAAGAACAGTTATAAAAATATTTGCACTACGCACAGTCTGGGAATTATTAAAATCTATATTTTGGACAACATTTTTTGTCTTAAACTTTTTTGCATATTTTATAGCATCCTATCTTCTACTGTGTGTAATGCAAGTTCAAAATAATGACTTGCAGTTCCCCCCGCTCCTGAATGAGTTTGCTGCAGGGCAGCGATGGCAGGGACTGCCATGGGCGGTAAAGCACCTAGCTAAGCCACCAGGGACATCGTAGCACTAAACATACACAAGTCACTGTTCTCCACTGCACCAACCAGGTTTAAATTCTGAGGCTTTCTGGTTACAGACACAGACCTCCACAGTCGACTAACTAATAGAGGTTTCATAATGTTTGATAGTGTATTTCCCACTGATTAACTTAAATTGCATTTATTTTTCACAGCCTGTTATCATCCCATCTCTTTGTTGGACTCCTTTGTCAAAATATTAGGCAGGGTAATTATGGAGAAACTGGAGGCCTGTGTTGAAGATATGGGTTTCCTCTCCGAAGTCCAATATGGCACACCGACCAGGCGTGGGAATGGTTGAATAAACTCCCAATCTACTCGTAATTTATGATAAATACGCAAAGGCTAAGAAAGGTTCATTACACCTCGCCATTAAGGACCTGTCCAGTGCATTAATCTTGTGGACAGGGGCCTGTTACGGGATCTTATGAGCCAGGCCAGGGTGGAAGCAAGGATGGTTGAACTCCTCAAATGCCTGCACTGGGACACTATAGCCCATGTAAGCTTTGGTCAGGATGGAGAGTGTATAACCATTTTTATCGTTTCTAAGGGTTTCAGGTAAGGGTTTATCCCAGCTCCTTTTCTTTTTCTTTTTTGATATAATTTCATTGAGTATAATGTTAAAGATAAGGATTAAGGAGGCACCCAGGGTAGGGTATATGGTCGCACCCATATTAATGAATGCAGATGATGACGTGCTGCTATCACACACAGCAAATGGGCTTCAGCATTTGCTGGATATATTCAATGAGTTTATGTTCGATCTGAAACTCAGGGTCAACCAAAAAATCATTTGTCATGACACTTGGTTCTGAAAACACTTGCTTCCGCAGTTTTAGTTTGGACGGGGCAGTTATTATGAAGGTGCTAAATTTCAATTACCTGCACATACTGCTTGACACAAATTTCAACTGGGCAAAGCTCGTCAAGCAGAGAGGGCATAAAATGCTTAGTGCAGTTGGGGCCATCTTTAGTTTTGCTATGAAACTTAAGAAAAAAACCAGTGAAAGACCTCCTATGCCTTTACAAAGCTTAATGCATTACAGTGAGTTCTTACGGAGCAGGGGTTTTCGGGTATGCAAATTGGAACCGCCTACAATCAGTTTAATTAAATTCCTTTCTAGTCTGTTGGCAGTACCTAAGTGTACTGCTCTTCCATTACACAATTAAATTAGCTCCAATCTTACTATAGGTTCATATTGGGATCTCTCAATTTACCAAGTTCTCCCATCGTGTATTAGTTGACTGCATTAACCTAGATCATAGTGACAACATTGCTCGGCTAGCATATGTTAGGAAATCTTTCTCAGATTTGGATGTTCCACAGTTTTTCCACTCTTCTTGTGATATCACCACAAATGCAAAGTCATGGATCCATTCCCTGTTTCAATCCCACCACAAACTTAAAAGGCTCAACACTCACAGAATATGGACACTGTTTACTACTTATGCGGAGATTACCACACAAGATGGGGTTGAACTCTATTTAGCATGGATCCCAAATCAGGAACATAGATTCTACATGACACGTTTGAGGCTGTGCACTGTACACCTTTTGGTCGCCTTTCCCTAATAAAGCGGCTGGTTTTCATCTTTGCCCTGCTGCCCTAACGACAATACTAGCATTCAATCCACTCTGCACTTATGTTTTTTTGCAGCTTCTTTACAGTGCCTAGAGTTACATTTCTACATCCAGTATTATGCTCGTTTATTTGTAGATCAGCCCAATGGAGCCTCAAGCTAGTACAACGCCTGTCGACTGAGCCCACTTGTCACGCAAAAAGAACAATTGATGGACAGAATGCAGAACAATGTCATATTCACCCCAGTACAGAGATCTGTGCCTAAATCCATCTTTTTTTGCTCCCCATGCCATTCCAGTTTGGACCCAGCCATATGCAAATCAGCCTTGACTCTGCCCCCAATGGGAACAGCCCACCCCAAACTGCCAGGCCACGTCCTCCCTGGACTGGAAACAAGCATCCTATGACCGGTTTCGGGCTTTCAGCCCTCATCAGCCAGGAAAGTTTGACTCCAGTGCCACGGAGAGCACAGGACCCATGTCTGGGCATACCCGTCCCACTCAGGGTTACAAACGCAAAAAGAACAATTGATGGACAGAATGCAGAACAATGTTATACATTCACCCCAGTACAGAGATCTGGGCCTAAATCCATAGTTTTTTTGCTCACCATGCCATTCCAGTTTGGACCCAGCCATATTCAAATCAGTCTTGATCCTGTGCCCAATGGGAACAGTCCAGCCTGAACTGCCAGGCCAGTTTCTCCCTGGACTGGAAACAAACATAATAGGACCGGTTTCAGGTTTTCAGCTCTCATCAGCCAGGAAGCTTGATTCCAGTGGCATGGAGAGCACGGGACCCATGTCTGGGCATGCCCGTCCCACTCGGGGTGACACAAGCAAAAAGACCAATTGACGGACAGAATGCAGAACAATGTCATACATTCACTTCAGTACAAATATCTGCGCCTAAATCCATTTTTTTTTGCTCACCATTCCATTGCAGTTTGGACCCAGCCATATGCAAATCAGTCTTGACCCTGCGCCCAATGGGAACAATCCAGCCCGAACTGCCAGGCCAGGTCCTCCCTGGACTGGAAACAAGCATCCTAGGACCGGTTTTGGGCTTTCAGCCCTCATCAGCCAGGACAGCTTGACTCCAGTGGCATGGAGAGCACGGCACCCACGCCTGGGCATACCCGTCCCACTTGGGGTGACAAATGCAAAAAGAACAATTGATGGATAGAATGCAGAACAATGTCATACACACACCCCAGTACAGAGATCTGGGCCTAAATCCATCGTTTTTTTGCTCACCATGCCATTCCAGTTTGGACCCAGCCATATGCAAATCAGCCTTGACTCTGCCCCAATGGGAACAGTCCAGCCCAAACTACCAGGCCAGGTCCTCCCTGGACTGGAAACAAGCATCCTAGGACCGGTTGTGAGAAGGGGGCCTGATATATGATTTCCACTAGTTCTAGTGGGCTCCTTCTATCAGTCCAAACAACCCCTTATGGTGATAGGTTAAAGACAACCTTAATTGAAAGCTCTCCTAGTGGTAGCTATGGAGAGCAGCCTTCAGGTTAAGTCTTGAAGGAATGTAAAGCAGCTTGTTTTACCAGTCTATAATCTCTTGAATGATCAAATGAAAAGACAACCACACCAGGTATATATTCAAAATATATGTATTTAAGATAAAACACACCCCTCTAGTCTCTTTATGAGACTGGAGTTCGAAGTACTTAGCTTACAAGTCAACAATTATCAGTAATAGCAGAAATACACGTTTGGGCCCTAGGGGCGTACCAAACCATATACAAAAAATGTGGTATAAGAACCACGACTGGAATAGACACTAGGCCTATAGCCTGTAGAATCGCTGGGACCCCAAGGAACCACCCAAGGTAGTGACACAGGGGACCCACGGGGACTGTATGCAGTGTGAGAGCACAACCGCGGATTCCCGTTATCTTCTATGGGCAATGTCGTGGTTGGAAATGTAAAGATTAGGGACACTTCTAATCGAGTCAGGACCAAACCCCTCTGGACTTAGGAAGTTCTAGGGCTAGCACCCACGAGAGTACCGGAGTACTCGAGTTACCTTGTTGCAGCGTGGAACATCAAATTCCCCCTTTGGCACAGACCAAATACCTCAATAGTAAATTCACTCAAATACATTCATGGTGGGGCCCATAACACCAACACTCACACTCCGTTGATCTGCTTCCCTAGAGGAATAAGCTTCCAAACGCTGACATGAAAGGAATATCTTTACCTACCCTAAATATTGACTCCAACCCTGGGATGTTCCCCTCATTAGGAGATGAATCATTTAGTTGTTATATATGGTTTTATTGAACCCAATCATTTATCTAAGCTTTATTCTTTATTCTAGATTTTCTTCTTCAAATAATCGACACAACACATTTGTCAATTAATCAAATATCATTTATCTATGAAAATTGCCAAATTTTTTGAAATCATCACTAGAACTGCAGAACATCATATTTACCTAATCTGGCTAATAGTCGTCCTCTAAGTCAGTCAAGTCGTAGTAAAACCTTTTAAATTTCATCAAAGTCAGGCCACAATTCAGTCTCTCAAAGATACAGGATAACAGCTGTCCAGCAGTGTCACCGTCCTCTCCGTCAGCATAACGTCAGGAAATTGAGTGCGTCAAAGAAGAAGAGTTTTTTTTAGTTCAATTCCCTACCTACTTTTATAATGAAATAAATTTCAAAATTTATCAAGATCGGGGTTTTGGAAAGTTCTGATTGGTAGACTTGGGGTCATCCGTTAAAGGTCTCACATAGTCCGCAAAATGAAGTAATCGCACTTGCTGGTTTCGGTTTTAAGACAGTCCTTTGTTTTATCGTTGGCGAAGCTCCCGGAGCGACCTTGACTAGAACATCAGCTCCTGGGGTCAGGACTAGGCCACTGTTGCTGGCGGTGACACATGCGCACTTCACCCAGAACCTCGTGTTGCCAGGAGCAGTCACGTTCAACGTCTCGTTCGGCCATTTTGATTAGGCCGAAATGGGCAACTTAAGCAAAACAAACACAAAAACGTAATTAAAACATGGAAATGACTAATAAAATGTTAATCCCGCGCTAATACCCTTATGTGTAAGTAATTATCTAGCAGAAAAGCAACATCCAAAGCATTTATACTCACTCAATAACGCACAATTTACAATTACATCACAAAAGCAACATGTATCATGCAATATCCTACTTTTCTACTATTAGTATGCGTACATATGTTAGTTTACAATTAGTTTAGCCATGCAAAGTGCAATTCCCACGTGTAATTCTTTTGTTAATATGATTGATAAGTCTTTCACTGCAAACAAATTAATAAGATTACTATTAGTTAATTATTTAGATTAATATAAACATGCAGAATGGGGGGGTATACAAAATGTTGTACTACCCGCTCCAGCAATCCCCCCTTTGGTGATTATATCACCACACCAACAAAAATTTGATTTCTTGTTTCATTTATATTTCAGTTTCTCCTGTTTCTTCTCTTTTCGCTGTTTTATACATACTCTCTTTGATTTCTTCTAATTCTATTTCTTCAAATTCTCTTTCTTGTTCCTTATCCCTCCTCCTTAAGTTTTCTCTTTTTAATCTTCTCTGATTTTTATCTTTTCTACGACAAATACATCCTAGTCTAATTATCAATACTAAGAAAATCACACATGTTAATGGAAATAATATCTTACCTATAAATGTACTACCTAATTTTACTACAAAGTCTTTAATAGCTGATATTTTCTTACCAATCTTCTCCCAAACACCTTCAACCTCCAGTGGTACAATTTCGTCATGCAATTCTGTAATATTCTTAATATAAATTTTCAAATCTCTACTTTCGTCAGGAATGTAAGTACAACAATGTTGAATTAAATCCCCATCCTTCCATGATACGGTATGTATCATGGCACTCACTATTCCCTACAAAATAATTATCATACGCTGTTTGATTCCTTATTATACACAATTTCCCTTTCTGAGGCCAATCTAAAGCCATAGTTGGACTTGTTTCCCCTTTCAAGTGTTTCTCCATTTCTACATCCCAAACTGTTTTCTCCACTTTCCCTTCTGAAGCCTTTCTTTGCATTTTCAATCTCCTTTCTTCAACCATATCTAAAAATGTCTTCTCCTCTTTCTTTAAACTGCAAGTCAAATAATTTCTAAATATGTATTCTAATGTTAGTTGTTTAGTCTCTAAGAAAAATTCACCTAATACCTTTGCAGGTTTTACCTTGTTTATTGTTAATTGCCGGTACTTGTGAAAATATAGTATCTACATCTGAAAAATAATACTCTAATTTACCTGTTTGATAAAATAAACTAGCTTTACACTACATGTTATTCCATATGTTACTGGAAGGTGATGATAAGTCACTCCTTCAGATACAGATGCAGATAACTGCATACATACGTAGCAATCCCTTTCGTCCATTCTTTTTACATATTCATACAACAATTTTGTAAACACATTATTAGAAAAATCTGTTATAGACCTGTCTTTATGCAAATAATTTTTATCTATTCTAGTCGGAACTACCTTTTGAATATTCCCTATATTAGTTATATTATCACTATGTCCTTCTATAGTAACTTTAAATGAAATTAGTAGAGCAAGTATACTCCAAAGAAGCATTAATAATCCTGTACAACAACAACACATTTTGCACCATCTTCTAAAGAAGGTACATCTACTTTTGCTACTTTCTATGTTTGCCATTTCAGCTAAAATGAGCCGTGTCTTTTGACTTAGCCTCTTCTACTTCACAACTTGTTTCTAACCCAAGGCTCTAAGCACCTACGTGGTTCTACCAGTTTTTGTCTTTTTTCAATATTTTATTGTCTTTCCATCAGTAATTTTCTTCTCTTATTCAGTTTGGCATCTCATCATCTTTCACTTTTCCTTTGTTTTCATACAGAGTGTCCTGAACATCCGCTTCTTATCCAATATCGGACAAGATAACTCTCAGGATTTCCGATTCTTCGTCTTCCTCAACCACTTCCGGTACAACCACCTCTGGGTTTCCTTGGCTATCCACCTCTTCTTTTACTTCAGGCAGGGCCACATATGTCCATTCCAGTGATTTATACTTCTGGTTAGGTTTCCTTGTTCTTTTGCTTTCTTTAACCACTGTTGTTTCTTCTCCTTTCGATCTTTCCTGACTCGTCACTTCATTCACCTGTTCTTCCCTTGGTGAATTTACACGTGTCAGTCGATATCTCAATCTTTTTATTTTATTCGGCCAAACCTCGTCCTTTGCCGCTCTTTTCAATTTACTCCCTTTATCATTCTTTTCAGTCCTCCAAGCTCTCTTTCTCAGAACTCGGCCTTCTGGTATTTCATCTTCGCTTTCCTCTGACTCTGTTTCAACTTGCTTTTTACTCTCAACAGTTTCTTTTTCCACCACTTCTTTTGTTTTCCCCACTTCTGTCCCTCCTCGAATCTCCGTCACGCAATCTTCCTGCTGACTACTTGTCCCTGCCTCTAACTGGATGTTGGAGTTCCCTACACCTCCTCGGGGGGTCTTCCGCAATAATCTTTCCCTCTTCCTCTGTATCTGGCACCTGTCCATCTAAAGGTGTTGTTTCAGGTGGAATTTCTCTCAATCCTTCATCTGGCACTTCTTTCTCATGAATCTCTTTTATCGTCTCTCCACTGTCCTTTTCTTTGTTCTTCCCTTGTTCCTTCCTGGAAGAGTGTGCTCTTTGTTCTGTCTCTGAGTCTGAACTGGTATCAGAAATCTGTAACCTTCTCCTCAGGGAATTACTTCTGGGGACCAAAGTTAAACTTGGCTCTGTTTCCCCCTTTCAGGATTTTCTTTTTCTTTTGACTCTCTGTCATCCGACTCAGTACTGGATTCTGATTCGTCAAAATACTCCTTCTCTTTGCTGTCAACTGGATTTGGAATTCTCAAAGTATGGCTTGCATGGATCCAGTTCTTCAATCCAGCACACTTCACAGCTGTTGTTGTGGTCAAGATGACTTGTCTTGGTTTTCCCCACCTGGGAACCAAACAGTTTCTTCTTCTGTGGACTTTTATCCTTACCAAGTCCCATGGGCTGGCTTCTTTTCAAGAGTGGTGGCATCCGCTCCAAACTGATGAAACACAGAATGAACTGCGTCAGCCAGGCTTTTACAGTATTCCAACACCATGTCATCTGTTATAGTCATCAGCTTGTTGACAGGTATAAATAAATGACGCATGGCTCGTCCCATGATAATTTCATGTGGACTCAAACCAGTAGTTCTGTCTGGAATTGATCTAATAGTCATGAGTACCAGAGGCAAGACATAGGGCCATTTCATACCTTTGGCTAAACACATGTTCCCTATCCTGTTTTTGATAGTACCATTCATTTGTTCTACTATACCAGAAACCTCTGGTCGATAGGCGCAATGCAGTTTTTGTCGTACATTCAATGCCTCACATATCAGTTTTATGATCTCATTATGAAAATGTCCTCCTCTGTCTGATTCAATTGTCACTGGGAACCCAAATCTAGGGATAAATTCCCTCAAAAGTAATTTTGCCACTGACATTCCATCATTTCTTCTTGTTGGGAACGCCTCTACCCACCTGGAAAATAGACATACCATGACCAAAACATACCTCAACCTGTTACAAGGAGGCATTTCAATGAAATCCACTTGCATTCTGGTAAAAGGCCCTCCTTCTCGACCTATTGTTCGTAGACTCACTACTGTCTTTCTTCCTGGATTGTATTGCTGACAAATTAGGCATCTCTGACAAAGACTTTCTGCTACAAGTCTGAATTTTACATTATACCAAGTTTGAAGTACCTAATCATGGCGTCTCTCCCTATATGTCCCTGTCCATGATACATCCGGGCCATGGCAGACATCATGCTATCAGGCATAACTGGTCTTCCATCTCCATAGACCCACACATGATCCTTCTCTCTTGGTGCACATCCTGCTTTCACCCAATGTTTTATTTCTTCCTCTCCTGCTTCTTCCTGCAATTGTCTTACTTGTTCCCATGTTCCCACAGTGTTAGTAAACATTGGGAAACAAGAAATCAACTCCTTTTCCTTTGCCGATTGATTGAATTCTGATTTTGTGCACAATATTGCACCATATCATTTGCTAATTTGTTACCAGTGGCAATGTAATCACCACTGCGACTATGGGCGGCACATTTTACCACAGCTAATTGTCTAGGCAGCTGTATCGCCTCAAGCAACTTTCCAACCACTTCATCATTCTTAATGGGAGTTCCACTCGAGGTTAGGAAACCTCTCTGCAGCTCTATTTGGCCGAAGTCTACCTCATAGCTGTACTGGCTATCAGTTATCACAGTCACTCTCATACTTTTCCCAATCTTGCATGCTCTTGTCAGGGCAACAAGTTCAGCTACTTGGGCCGATCTTACTCTTTTCAAATAGGATGCTTCCATCACTGCTGCAACTGTACATACCGCATATGCTACACCAGGGGTCTCCAACCTTTTCTTTTGTGAGAGCTACTTCTGCTCAAGGGAAGACTTGCAGAGCTACTAGCATATTTTATCTCTGTAATATAGTGACAAAACGTGTTCATATTACACTGTGACCGCCTGTTGGACAGGCCACACAGAGGGCTTGCTCCCTCCCCGCACGACAGGGCCCAAGCTCCGGCCCACCAGGCATACCCCACGAAAAGCACCTGTACCCCGTCTCCCGACGGATCTTCTGCCCTCGGACCTCTACTCATCACGGGGGCCAGCCCCACCGGCTTCCCCGGCCGGGTCAAGCCGCCATCTTGGGCCCTGCACCACGAGGCCGCGTGGCCTCACCCCGACCCTAACCCCGGGCCTGGCCGGCCCCGACATCCCGGCACCACCATCCACCCAGGAGGTGAGCGGACCACTTGGCAGGTCAATGGGAGAACGAAGTGTCAAGGGCTCTCCCCCGCCAGGTGCCGATCGCCTCCAGCTCCCCCAGGCACTGGCTCCACCCCCTGCTGGGTGTCTGGACACCTTCATCCCGGACCCTCCGACCTCCAAGTGCGAGGGTCCGGACATCAAAGGGCACCAGCCCTATAACTGGGGCAGCTCCGGAGCAGGAAGGCAGTTGTATCCTGGAGTCGAGAGACACCGAGAGAACTCAGCCTTGACGGACTACTGGCGCTGCCGTAGCCCGCTCTTGTGAACCATCGTCCTGCCTGCTGGCGCTGCCGCGGCCTTCTGCAACCTCCATCCTCGTCGGGACCTGCTGGCGCTGCCGCGGCCCATTGTAACGACCATCCTCGTCGGGACCTGCTGGCGCTGCCGCGGCCCGTTGTAACGACCATCCTCGTCGGGACCTGCTGGCGCTGCCGCGGCCCGTTGTAACGACCATCCTCGTCGGGACCTGCTGGCGCTGCCGCGGCCCGTACATCGACCATCTTTCCGGGACCTGCTGGCGCTGCCGCGGACCGTGTACCGACCATCTCAACCGGGACCTGCTGGCGCTGCCGCGGCCCGTACCAACTAAGCCACCAAGCTCGAGGATTGTGAGCTAGTCATCATCTCACCCGAACTACCTGACTGGTAGACAGACTGTCCCGCTACCCCTTACCCTGCTTTGAGAGACTTGAATCGAGGGGACCCCTGAGTCCAGACCTCCTTGTACCATTCAACCGTACCTTAAGAAGTGCTTATAAAGAACACTGAACCTTATCCGTGTGTGGTATCTGTCTGTGGGGGGGAAGTTACTTGTCTGTACGATCGTTGGAGACGGCTCTCCCCGGAGACCTCTCCTCCTGTCCCCGGCCGACCCTCCCGGTCCATCTACCCTTTCTAACATTGGTGGCCAGCGGCGCGATCCGAATCAACGCGTAATCGTACAGAGAGTAGCTCACCCCACGACAAAAACACGATGTCAGCCAAAGATAGCAGCTCCACCGAGAATTTCCAAATGGATAAATTAGAAGAATACAACCACCGCGAACTGAGACAATTCTGCATAGAACTTGGCATTGCTACCACCGGCCTGAGTACCAAGGATGATCTAAAGCACGCCCTAGAGTCGTGGACAGAAACTGGGGTCGCCGGACCCTCCGACCAAAGCAGCATCACACCAGAGGGGAACGCCACGGCTCCCGAGGAGCGGGGAACGGGCCTCTCGCAGGAGGAGATCCGAGAAAGAGAAAGAACCCGATTGCACGAGTTGGAAATGGCACGACTCAAGATGGATGGGGAACTCAAGTTAGCTGAACAGAAACTCAACCTCGAGCATATGCGGCTCCGAGATGAACGAGAAGAGAAGCAGAGACAGAGAGAGCTGGAGGAGAAAAAAATAACGCTCGAGCACGAGCGCCAACTAGCGGAGATAGAACTTCGGAAACAAAATAAAGAACTGGGGGTGCCTGAGCGACCACATACCCCGGGGCCAATCGAGAAAAAAGTCCACATCCCCAAGGATGTTGTCCGCGAGTATGTCCGAGAAGACGACATACAACAGTGGTTTAAAGCCTACGAGATCGCCATGACCTCCCACCGGATCGACCGGAGTGATTGGGGAGCCGGACTTTGGGGGAGGTTTATCAACGAGGGTCGCGATGCCCTACTGCAGCTCCCAGATCACCAAATGTCGTCCTACGACCACATGAAGGCTGCCCTCCTCACCCGCTACGGCCTCACACCCGAGATGTACCGCCAGAGGTTCAGAGATTGCACCCGGATCCCAGGTACAACTTGGGTAGAATACGTGAACTATTTCAGCCGTGCCTTCGAGGGTTGGAAAAGGGGGAGCCATGTCACCACTTACGAACAACTCTTTAACCTTATGGTATGGGAGCACCTGTCGAACAACTGTTTCGTCGAGCTCAGGCAGCACCTCCTCGACAGTAAGCTGACTGACCCCCGGCAGCTCGCCGCCGAAGCTGACCGATGGGAAAGCACCCGAGTGGGCCGGAGGGGGCCACACGAACAGAACAGAAGCAATCCAGGCCAGCACCGTCCTCGGGGAGGAGGAGGGGGCCAGGGGCGAGGAAGAGACGCCTTGCCAACAACACCCGTGGCCAGCACCCCGCCTCCGGCCGGCCGGGGCAACCCCCCGTGGCGTCCTGGGGCCCGAGCCAACGTCACGTGCCACCGATGCCAGCGAGTCGGCCACTACGCCAATGACCCGAGCTGCCCGCAGAACCAAGCACCCAAGCCCCGCCAGGTAGCTGCCGCCGCCCTGGGGGAAGAGCGATCATCGGAGGAACCAGAAGAGTATGAGCCGGCCCAGCAAGAGTGGGAGCCGGCCGCCATGGTCCTGGCGTGCTTAGGGGGAAGAGACATGGTCCCGCGGGCTCCCCTACCCGCTAACACCAGGAAATACGGTCAGTGGGTGACCATTAATGGACAGCGAGCCGAGGCCTTGCGTGACACAGGCGCCAGTGTGACGGCCATCCGCTGTCACCTGGTGAAGCCCGAGCAGATACTGCCGAACATTCTCTGCCCCGTCCGCTCGGCAGACAACTCTGAAAGTATGTGTCAAATGGCCTGCGTCCCATTCGAATGGGGAGGGGTCTCCGGCCTGTTGAAGGTGACGGTCCGGGACGATGCCCCCGTGGACTGCCTCCTGGGGAATGACCTCGAGAGTTCCCCGTGGGCCACCGTTGAGAGAAGAGAGCACCTGGGGATGCTGGGCCTCCCGGACTGGGCCTGCATAACCACCCGGTCCATGGCCGCCCGTGCCGTCCCTCGATCAGAAGAACCAGAATGGCCGGCACCTCCGCCCCCGGTCGCCCCAGTAGAAGACAACGACAAGGCCAGCCCCCCAGACCCAACGACCGAAGGGGACGCGCAATCCCAGGACCTTCCTGACCTGGCTCAGTGGCGTCAAGAAGGGGGGCCCACCCAAGAACAGTTCCGCCAGGAACAAAAGACCTGTCCCTCCCTCGAGGGACTCCGCCAACAAGCCAGCGCCCAGAATGCAGGGGACGCCACCGGAACTCACTGGGTCTACTGGGATAACGACCTGCTATACAGCGAGCAAAGAATCGCCGAGCTGGGGGCCGGTCGAGTACTGGTGGTACCTCTCCGCTTCAGAGACTTTCTGCTCAACCTGGCACACGATGTCCCCCTGGCTGGACACCTGGGCCAGGACAAAACGTACAGCCGCCTAGTAACCCACTTTTTCTGGCCGAAAATGAGGAACGACGTCCTGAACCACTGCCGATCTTGCCCCACATGCCAAGCCAGCGGGAAGAGTGGTCGGAAGCTGAAAGCCCCTCTGCAACCCTTCCCTGTGGTCACCACCCCGTTCGAGAGGGTGGGGATAGACATTGTGGGGCCTCTGGACCCCCGCACGGCACAAGGACACAGGTTCATCTTAGTACTGGTGGACCATGCCACCCGCTACCCCGAGGCGGTGCCCCTACGGACCGTGACAGCTCCGGTGGTTGGCCGGGCCCTAATGGGGATCTTCTCCCGGGTAGGCTTCCCCCGAGAAGTCGTCAGCGACCGAGGCACGAACTTTATATCCAAATACATGAAGTCCCTCTGGCAACAATGCGGGGTCACCTACAGATTCACGACCCCCTATCACCCCCAAGGGAACGGACTAGTGGAGCGTTTTAACCGCACTCTCAAGGGGATGATTGGGGGATTGGAAGAGCCCCTCCGTCGCCAGTGGGATGTACTACTCCCGTGCCTCCTCTTCGCTTACCGAGAAGTTCCCCAGAAGTCCCTCGGTTTTAGCCCTTTCGAACTCCTGTACGGGCACCCTGTGCGAGGGCCCCTCAGCCTAGTAAAAGAAGGTTGGGAGATGGCCCCCCTAAAGACCCCTCCAGACGTCTTCAAATACATCCTGGCCCTACGCAATCAGACCCGGCGCTTCAGACAGATGGCCAAGGCGAACCTCGAGGCCAGCCAGGAGGACATGAAGAGGTGGTATGATCACAATGCCTCCTCCGTTGAGTTCGAGCCCGGACAACAAGTATGGGTGATGTCCCCCACCGAACCATGTGCCTTGCAAGATAAGTGGACGGGGCCCTTCAAAGTGGTCGAGCGCAAAAGCCCCGTCACTTACCTCATCGACATGGGGACCTCCCGGAACCCCCTTTGGGTCCTCCACACCAACCGACTCAAACCACACTTTGTGCGCTCAGAACTTAGCCTCCTGATGGCTACGGACAGTGGTGCAGAAGAAGACTCCGAACCCCTCCCGGATCTCCTGAAGACTCAGGAGAATGACGGCTCCGTGGACGGGGTCCGGCTCTCTGACGCCCTCACTTCGGAGCAACGCCAGGACTGCCGGAACCTCCTGCTGCAGTTCGCTGCCCTGTTCTCCCTCACCCCCGGGGTCACCCCTTGGTGTTTGCACGACGTAGACACCGGGGACAGTCCCCCTGTCCGACACCGGGCCTAACGCGTACCAGATCGGGTACGGGCCTGCATACAGGAGGAAGTGGCCAAGATGCTCACGATCGGGGTCATCGAGCCCTCGGACAGTCCCTGGGCCAGTCCGGTTGTATTGGTTCCCAAAGCCGCTGCCCCCGGCACCGCACCCGAACTGAGATTCTGCGTCGACTACCGGGGCTTGAACGCTGTCACCCGGACCGACGCTCATCCTATCCCCCGAGCAGACGAGCTGATCGACTGGCTGGGGGCCGCCCGCTACCTTAGTATCTTCGACCTAACAGCGGGCTACTGGCAGATCGGCCTCACACCCAGGGCTCAGGAACGGTCAGCCTTCTCTACCCCCGATGGCCACTATCAATTCAAGGTCATGCCCTTTGGCATGAAGAATGCCCCCGCCACGTTTCAACGCCTTGTGAACCAGGTCTTGGCGGGGCTCGAAGAGTTCAGCGCTGCCTACCTGGATGATATCGCTGTATACAGCCGCCACTGGTCCGACCACCTCCGTCACCTCCAAGAGGTCCTACAAGCCCTCCAGCGGGCCGGCCTCACCATTAAGGCCGGCAAGTGCCAAATTGGCCAAGGGTCTGTGACCTACCTTGGGCACCAAGTGGGAAGCGGGCTGGTGGCCCCGCTACAACTTAAGATTGCTGCCATCCAGTCCTGGCAGCCCCCCGTCACCCAGACCGAGGTCCGAGCCTTCTTGGGGCTCACCGGCTACTACCGGCGGTTCGTGAAGGACTACGGCAGCATCGTGGGGCCTCTCACGGGTCTCACGTCCAAGAACCAACCGAAGCGGATTAACTGGACTCCTGATTGTCAAGCGGCCTTCGAGAAGCTGAAGGCCGCCCTGTGCACCGCCCCTGTGCTCCAGGCCCCCGATTACAGTCGGGAATTTGTGGTGCAGACCGACGCCTCCGACCACGGCATCGGAGCCGTCCTTTCTCAGTTAAACCCCGAAGGTCATGACCAGCCGGTGGCCTTCATCAGTCGACGTCTCCTGGCCCGAGAACAGCGTTGGAGCACCATCGAGAGGGAGGCATTCGCAGTAGTGTGGGCCCTCAAAAAGCTCCGACCCTATCTCTTCGGTACCCACTTCCGGGTACAAACCGACCATCGACCCCTGCAGTGGCTGATGCAGATGCGGGGGGAGAACCCAAAACTCTTGCGCTGGTCCATTTCCCTGCAGGGAATGGACTTCACCGTGGAGCACCGACCAGGCCAAGACCACGCCAACGCGGATGGCCTGTCCCGCTTTTTCCGCCTCGACGAAGAGAGTCCCCAAGGAGATGGGTGACTCTCCCCGCCTTCAGCTGGGGGGGACGCATGTTGGACAGGCCACACAGAGGGCTTGCTCCCTCCCCGCATGACAGGGCCCAAGCTCCGGCCCACCAGGCATACCCCACGAAAAGCACCTGTACCCCGTCTCCCGACGGATCTTCTGCCCTCGGACCTCTACTCATCACGGGGGCCAGCCCCACCGGCTTCCCCGGCCGGGTCAAGCCGCCATCTTGGGCCCTGCACCACGAGGCCGCGTGGCCTCACCCCGACCCTAACCCCGGGCCTGGCCGGCCCCGACATCCCGGCACCACCATCCACCCAGGAGGTGAGCAGACCACTTGGCAGGTCAATGGGAGAACGAAGTGTCAAGGGCTCTCCCCCGCCAGGTGCCGATCGCCTCCAGCTCCCCCAGGCACTGGCTCCACCCCCTGCTGGGTGTCTGGACACCTTCATCCCGGACCCTCCGACCTCCAAGTGCGAGGGTCCGGACATCAAAGGGCACCAGCCCTATAACTGGGGCAGCTCCGGAGCAGGAAGGCAGTTGTATCCTGGAGTCGAGAGACACCGAGAGAACTCAGCCTTGACGGACTACTGGCGCTGCCGTAGCCCGCTCTTGTGAACCATCGTCCTGCCTGCTGGCGCTGCCGCGGCCTTCTGCAACCTCCATCCTCGTCGGGACCTGCTGGCGCTGCCGCGGCCCGTTGTAACGACCATCCTCGTCGGGACCTGCTGGCGCTGCCGCGGCCCGTTGTAACGACCATCCTCGTCGGGACCTGCTGGCGCTGCCGCGGCCCGTACATCGACCATCTTTCCGGGACCTGCTGGCGCTGCCGCGGACCGTGTACCGACCATCTCAACCGGGACCTGCTGGCGCTGCCGCGGCCCGTACCAACTAAGCCACCAAGCTCGAGGATTGTGAGCTAGTCATCATCTCACCCGAACTACCTGACTGGTAGACAGACTGTCCCGCTACCCCTTACCCTGCTTTGAGAGACTTGAATCGAGGGGACCCCTGAGTCCAGACCTCCTTGTACCATTCAACCGTACCTTAAGAAGTGCTTATAAAGAACACTGAACCTTATCCGTGTGTGGTATCTGTCTGTGGGGGGGAAGTTACTTGTCTGTACGATCGTTGGAGACGGCTCTCCCCGGAGACCTCTCCTCCTGTCCCCGGCCGACCCTCCCGGTCCATCTACCCTTTCTAACACCGCCATAAACAGGACTACCAATAGTGACCAATAAGCATTCCAGGCAAGGTGACCAATTGAAATGCCAGGAAAATGTTAATTCATATTAAAAGCCTCCACCGAGTTATGAATTAAAATTCAAATCTTTACATGCCTTGTGGCACCAAGGACATAACCATAGCAGTAAGTCTCCTCAACTCACACTCTACTGTCAATAGGCTATCAAATTTAATGTGTTTTAGAATTGCAATATTTTGTCTTTGTTAGCATATTAGTTATTAAAATCAAATACCACCTTTCTCTTTTTTGTCTTCAAAAAACTGTTTTCATAAAAAAAAAAATACAAAGCGCCCAAACATAAATACATCATTTTCATTGAGCACTATCATGTAAAAATTCCTCACATGGACAAATTCAGCTTCAAATACTCCAGTATTACAATCATAGACCATAAGTGGTCACCATAACACAAAGAATGCCTGTGTTATGCTAATATTAAAACCACAATTATCCCAAAGCTACCACTATGCTAAGGCTGGACGCCAGACCATCCAGGGTCCCCATTCTATACCAGTCATGGGCATTATTATGCAAGAAGCTGTCACCATTCTGCCAGAGATGGCTAAAAGTATGCCGGTCATGCTCTTAATATGTGAACTGCGGTAGCCAGTATAGTCTACCTCTACAAAAGGTGATGGCCATTATTATGCTATTGCCACTATTATGCCAGGCAAAGCGCTGGGAGGCCGTTTGGTAGCCATGCGCTATATAAATGTGTATTCATTCATTCATGCACTGACACAATCGCACCAAAGATAAAACCCTTGACTTTAGATGTGGCTTCCGAGAAACAACACTGTTTATTCGGGAGGGGCACAATGTCAGACAGGCACACACATAAATAAATGCAGATAAGGCTCTTAATTTTCTCTACCCTGGATCCATGCCCTGCTCTTATCAGCCCCTGGGCTAATCATGCTTCCAACTAACACATTTTCACTCTGGTACTTGCAGTCACACAGTTTGATTAGCCAGCACTGGTAACTGCAGGCACTCTTCTTTGTTGGTGCATTGTTTGCACATGTGGTGCAACTGATAGACCAGTACATATAACATGGTTAATCTCGTTGTGACTTAGTTAGATTTAAAGTGGATACAGATGGTTATTTGGCAGACCCCATAAGCCAAGACAGTGCATGTTTGAGTGTTATCATAATACCCTGTCATTGATTTTGCTGGTCGTCACTCTAACGGTCTTGAAATGAGCATTGCTGCTTTGTTTAATGTGCACAGACTGCGATTGGCTTAGCTTCACCTCTGAGAGCTACTTTGAGGGTGCGGGTGAGCTACCAGTAGCTCCCGAGCTACTCGTTGGAGACCCCTGTGCTACACTCAGCACTCCATCATCTGTCCTCAAACAAGACCCATCAACGAACATGACATAATCACTTTCTGATAAAGGTTCGTCTTTTATGTCAGGTCATGGTTTTGTACAAAAATCAAGTACATCCAAACAGTCATGATCTGCTTCATCTCTTACTTCCACATGCTCTACGTCTGGCAACAGCGTTGAAGGATTCACATTCACACATCTCACAAGACTCACATTTGTTGCACCCAATATGACCTTTTCATATTAGTCAGTCGGCTGTGCGTTATATACTGAGTCCTTGTTAAAAGGATCGCCACATCATGAGGTACAAACACTTTTCACAGGATATCCCATCACAATTCCCTCACTCTGTTCCAAACTTCGACATGTAGCAGCTACTGCAAAAATGTGCTGACTGTCATGGTGCAATGGGATGGAAAAGAAAGAATGGCATAGATCAATTACTGTATACCATTCTGCGTCATGGGGGATCTGATATAGAATCACAGATGGATTCTGTACAATGGGACAACATGGTACAACAATTTTGTTTATTTTTCTCAGATCTTGCACTATCCTAAACTTCCCACTAGGCTTTTTCAGTCCCATTATTGGTGAATTACATGGGCTACTCATTACTTCTCTCAAAATTCCTTGTTTTATCATTTTCTCAATCACAGGAGTAACTCCTTCAATTATATCAGGTCTCAATTTATATTGTGGGACATTTGGGTAACTTATTCCTTCTTTTACAGTTATTTTTACTGGGTCTACATTTCTCATAAGTCCTACGTCTTCTCCTGTGAAATCCCAAACATCTGCTGTAACAGATTGTTTTAATTCTTTTGGTAATTCTTCAGGGTTAAATACAGCATAGGTTCCTGTAATATCTTTCTCTCTGTTTGCCATTGTCATTTTATACAGCACATCATCATCTGGTGTTTCAAAGGCTATTCCATCTGGAGTACAAAATATGGTGCAGTTCATCTTGCACAATAGATCTCTACCTAACAAGTTCACAGGACTGGTGTCGCACACGACGAACCGGTGCATTTCAGAAAATTTCCCTATACTAACTTTCACTGGTTCTGTAAGGTAAATTTTATTCTGTCTGTTGGATACACCAACTAATTGGATTGTTTCATCCGAGAGAGGAAGATTCTTGACATCAGCTGATCTAACAGTTGATCGAGTAGCACCAGTATCAACTAGGAAAGTAATATTTTCATTATTAACTTTTCCATCTACAAATGGGCCTGTCTGGTCTACTTCTAGAGTTGCGCCAAGCACGCACTCTTCTTCCTCCCTTCGGCACCGTTAATAACCCTCTTCTGAATCGCTTTCATCGCGTTAAAGCCAATACTGCGAAGCAGCGCTAGCGCGTGGCGGCTTATTTACCTGTTCTTCGTTGTAGAATCCATTCTCTTTACTATACTTCTGGCAATTTTTGTTCTGTGGAAAAGGTGGTTTTGGCACCTGATTCTGTTGTGTTACAACCTGCTGTTGGCATTGCTGTTGACCACTCACCTCATTCTGCACCTGTGGATTCGATGATGCATTTTCATCGTTAGTACTCAGAGGAAATTTACACATTTTCCAATGCCCTATCCTACCGCAATTATGACACGGAAATTTCTTTTTAGCTTCCTCGAAATTCCCTTTATTTTTCCCAGGATTAAATTTTTGTCTTGACCCAGCTTGTTCCGCTAATTGAGCTTTCTGTCTCTCTGCTACCTTCACTTGTGCCCACATAGCCTTTTTCTTCAATTTCCGCTGTTTTGCTTTAATTTTATCACTGAAATATTTAGCATGTCTCAATACTTCGTCTATTTTCTTATTTTGCCAATCTACGGTATGCTGTTTTATCATCTCACTAATTTCTGGACAAAGACCATATACAAATCTGTATACGAAATAATTCAAATCCCTGTCACTTAGATTTTCATCTCCACTGAATTGTTTAAAGGTTAAAATTAACCTCTCATAATAGCCATGTGCTGACTCTTTGCTTTCCTGATGTGTTCTGTCAATTTTTATCCAGTCTGTCTCTTTAGGAGGTAGCTTGTTTTTCAAAAAGGCCATAACCTGCTCGTATTTCTTCATTACCTCGGGGTCTGGAGCCCCTGTTTTTGGATCCCTTGGGTATTCCTGTGTCGGCCAATCTATCATGATTTTACACTCTGTCCATAGATCTGCTGGTACTATTATGTCAAACAAGCTATTTAGATCAATCCACAATACTTTGGATAATTTTACAAATCTATCCACCTGTCTATACCACTCGACGGGTTTTTCACGTAGTCGAGGGAAGTCATTCGTAAATGACAAAATATCCTGTCTAGTCCATGGGACATGTACATATCCTCCTCCTTAAATCTCTCTTATAGGGCATTCTGTCACAACCTTCTCTTTCTCTCTCACAGGGAAAGCTGAAAACGTTTTGTCTGAAACTTCATCTCGTTTACGATACCATCTACGTTTCCATTTGTCCACATCTCCCCATTTTCTCAACAAAATAATTATCTCTTTAATCTGACCTATTCGTCCTGTGGTATTCATGTTTTCAATGTCTTTTTCAGTGAAATCTACTCGATAGGATTTCTGTAGTGCTTTTACCTTTTCAATATCAATACCCATTTCATTTGCCACTTCTTCTAATCTTTCATGGAGACTTTTTGCTCTCCATGTTACGCTTTTACACAGAAATAACAACTCCTCATCTTGATAAGTTTTTAACTTTTCCGTAGGGATAGTTCCTACTAATAATTCTTCCAGTACCATTCGTTGTTTGGCCACATCTATTGACTGAGATTCTTTGTCTTTCTTTTGCAAACTTCTCAACCATTCACTTAATTCCTCTGTAGATGGTCCTACTGGCTTCTCTACACTTCCTTGTCCAAAATCCTTTTGTGTTTCTGACATTGATTTCACTATTGTCATACGCTTTTCTGCACAGTTTTGACCTATAAATGGTTTTTTTGAAAAATGTGGTTCAATCATACTCATTGTCTGTCTCCATGGATTCTCAGTCTGATTCATTCTTGGTTGTTCAGCTGGTTTACTAATTTTATAAGGGACCGTCAAACAATGTTCGCTATCTTTCTGTTTATCAAAAATAGGCATTACTGGACCTATCGTTACTGGAACGGTTACCGCTTCCAGATTCTTAGTCAATTCTCTTATTTTCTCGCTTAATTCTATGGTCGTGTTCGCTAGTTCTGCTGAATTTTCATTGTTTACTTTGCCTCCAGACTTCTTCTCTACCTCACTAATAGAATTGTTTCTTCCCAAATCTTGGGACTCTGGTTCCGATTTTATGATTCGTCCTGTTTCTTTCATTAGGGCACTTGGGGTTAACATTTCTGGTTCCGGTCGATATGGAGGTAGATTTTTATAGAACATATCATCAAGAACATCATCCTCTGAATCATTCACTCCATACCCTCTCGATTCCACACTATGCCTCTTCTCTGCACACTTTCTTCCTTCATTCTCTCCTGCAGTTCTTACGGGAAACAAACCCTCAGTCATGCTCGCATTCCGCCACCTTCTCATTCGATCATCATGCGTCTCATGTTCATATGACCTACCAAACATGTACCTATATCCTCTACCATTTCTCTGTCTTTCTCGGTCATGCATCTCATCTTCCCACTCCGTCAATGCTTCGAATTGGGTCGATCTAGGTCTTGGTTCAAAATTAATCATTTTCTTTCTCAAATTTCTCAAAACGGCCAAATTAAATGAACCATGTTCTGGAAAAGCCAACACTCCGTCCTTTTCGGTATACTTGACCCAGTTATCTGACGAAATACAAGTGTGATATCCATATTTCGCAACCATAAAGGATGCAGGGGATTTCGGTGGAGGAAGTAACTGTCCTTCCCTAGTTGCAATCGGTTTGTCCTTTTTAAACCACTTCTTAATTCTACCAAACCAAGACTTTTTCTCCTTTTCTGGTGAATCGTAATACATTATCCTGTCTTTCGTGTATCACTAGTCTCTTCTTACAACTGTACCGCTATTCCGTCCAATCACAGCACGACTCACACTAACGCACCAATCCGGAGCGTCTATGCCACTTTTGCAATTCTCCAATCCTAATGCGATTCACACTAACGCACCAATACGGAGCGTCTACGTCACCCTGTACTTCTCCACTCCTAGCGCAGCACACACTAACGCACCAATCCAGAGCGTTTTACGTTTCTGACCGACTGTCCAATCCCAGCGCGGTCGTTCTGACATCAGCAGCCGCTGCGGCAGCTCCTGCTCCTGTCTACCCCTCCTTCACAAAATCCGCTCGGTAAGTTTTGTTTCAAAATTTACAATTCTGTTAGTAACAACACTAAAACACCACCATTGTCCGCTTCGCTAACCAAGGAATAGCAATAGACCTTTCTCACGAGAATTCCGTCTTTCCCGAGAGCAGCGCTTACCTCTGCCCTACTACGGAATCATTACTTCCGTTGATAAAGTAGCACATCCCTCTACCTTACCCTTCTAACAAACATTAGCTTACCATTTCTCCAGAATTAAGACACATACACCCTTATGCATCAACCCAAAATCCAGTCGGTAAAATACCGATTCGGTAATAGCTCCCGGTATTAAGGAAAAAATACCCAATCCCAATGCATCAACCCAAAAGCAGAAATCGCTATTTAAGGAATCCTTAAATAGCGATTCTTTAAATAGGGATTCCTTAAATACCGATTCCTTAAATAGCGATTGCATTTAAGGAATCCCAAAGTGAGATTCCTTAAATGCAATGCATCAAAGTTAAAAAATTAGCGATTTCGCTAATAGGGGGAGCAAATTACCATGAAGATGAACTGCATGGTAATTTGCAAAAACTTTGAAAAATGCACTTTTGTGCATTTTTCAAAGTTTCATGTTGCGCACACACATGCCCTTAGAGCATGTGTGTGTGCAACATATGTGCACATATCATTTTCAGGGGTGCAACAGGGTGTCCTTTTGACACCCTGGCACCCTTGAAAGTGCTCCCGCTATTAGCGATTCGGTAATACCGAATCGCTAATACAGACTGGCTTTACATTCATTCCTATGGGCCTCCAAGCCCATAGGAATGAATGGGTAGGTATTCCTTATTACCGATTCGGTATTACCGATTCGGTAATAAGGAATATTAAGGAATCGCTATTTGATTAGCGATTCCTACATGCATAGCCTTTTGCTATTCCTTATTAGCGATTCCTTATTTTTCGCTAATAAGGAATCGCAAATGGCATTGTTGATGCATAGGCCCCATAGTTGGAGACCCAATGCTCCTGAGAAATAAAACTAGAGTTTCACAATTAACCCAAATGCCTTTACATTCACGCACTTTCACACTAGAAAATGTAGTACATTCACACAGAATCCTGTCTTTCCCGAGAACAGCGAACAGTCTGTACTACTACAGAATTATGACATACGATAACGAAGCAGGGCTTCCCTCTACTTTGTCCTTCTAGCAAGCTCAGAGAACACCTGTTACCTTTCCAGTGATAAGCGTTATTGGAATGCCATTTGGACTCCTGGTACCTAAGACCAAAATTTCACAGGTAACCTTCGCTATCATACACACTTCTCTCACACAGAAAATGTCTCTAATGGCAACCCACGGCGATATCACTGAATTTACCCCAGACAATGCGTCATGCAACTTCAATCGTTACACGTTTCTCCCTGTGTACCTACAGGGCAACAACAATTCCGTCTTTCCCGAGAGCAGCGCTTACCTCTGCTCTACTACGGAACCGTTACAAACTTCCGACTTCCTACATCCCAGAAGCCGCACAGACAACATAAAACTCAACGCGACTCAACATAGAGTGTAAGTACATAAACCAATATCAATAACCAATAATCAATAAGCAATTTATAATCACCAAACCAAAACAATAAAAACCATAACTCTGCTACCAGAAAAACTGTTGCAGCGTGGTACATCAAATTCTCTTTTCGGCACAGACCAAATACCTCAATAGTAAATTCACTCAAATACATTCATTGATGGGGCCCTTAACACCAACACTCACTCTCCGTTGATCTGCTTCCCTAGAGGAATAAGCTTTCAAACGCTGACATGAAGGGAATATCTTTACCTACCCTAAACATTGACTCCAACCCTGGGATATTCCCCTCATTAGGAGATGAATCATTTAGTTGTTATATATGGTTTTAGTGAACCCAATCATTTATCTATGCTTTACTCTTTATTCTAGATTTTCTTCTTCAAATAATCGACACAGCACATTTGTCAATTAATCAAATATCATGTATCTATGAAAATTGCAAAATTGTTAGAAATCATCACTAGAACTGCAGAACATCATATTTACCTAATCTGGCTAATAGTCGTCCTCTAAGTCAGTCAAGTCGTGGAAAAACCTTTTAAATTTCATTAAAGTCAGGCCGCAATTCAGTCTCTCAAAGATTCAGGATAACAGCTGTCCAGCAGTGTCACCGTCCTCTCCGTCAGCATAACGTCAGGAAATCGAGTTCGTCAAAGAAGAAGAGTTTTTTTAGTTCAATTCTCTACCTATTTTAGAATGAAATTAATGTCAAAATGTATCAAGATCGGGGTTTAGGAAAGTTCTGATTGGTAGACTTGGGGTCATCCGTTAAAGTTCTCACATAGTCCGCAAAATGAAGACATCGCACTTGCTGGTTCCGGTTTTAAGACAGTCCTTTGTTTTACCGTTGGTGAAGCTCCTGGAGTGACCTTGACTAGAACATCAGCTCCAGGGGTCAGGACTAGGCCACTGTTGCTGGCGGTGACGCATGCGCACTTCACCCAGAACCTCGTGTTGTCAGGAGCAGTCACGTTCAACGTCTCGTTCGGCCATTTTGATTAGGCCGAAATGGGCAACTTAAGCAAAACAAACACAAAAACGTAATTAAAACATGGAAATGACTAATAAAATGTTAATCCCTCGCTAAAACCCTTATGTGTAAGTAATTATCTAGCAGAAAGCAACATCCAAAGCATTTATACTCACTCAATAAAGCAAGATGTACAATTACATCCCAAAAGCAACATGTATCATGCAATATCCTACTTTTCTACTATTAGTATGCGTACATATGTTAGTTTACAATTAGTTTAGCCATGCAAAGCGCAATTCCCACGTGTAATTCTTTTGTTAATATGATTGATAAGTCTTTCAATGCAAACAAATTAATAAGATTACTATTAGTTAATTATTTAGATTAATATAAACATGCAGAATGGGGGGGGTATACAAAATGTTGTACTACCCGCTCCAGCAACCTCACCCAGGGAAGCCGGGTGAATAGGTGCCTTTTGGTGTCGGGACACATCGTCGATTTCAATGGAAGCCTTCAAAGAACTGCTGCTGCCGTGAAGAGGAGAAGTGTCCACAGAGATCCAAGCCTGGATCTGGGATGTAAGGAACCTTAAAGCAGAGGGGACAGAGTCTGGGTCACTTCCCAGTGACCTAGGGCAGGATGGAACAATGCCCACAGTTGTTGGGTGCTTCAGGTGAGTTGATGGGTGTCTTGACTCTTCAGCCACGAGGTCCAGGAGGCGTCAACGAAGTCCATGAGCTGGACTTGAGCTGTCTGTCAAGTGCTGCAGTGTCAGCGACCAGAAAGGACCCAACAAGCCTTGGCAACGGCAAGTCACTGGAATTGAGAGAAAGGACTGCGGTTCAGACCAGCAAGGTCTGAGGAACTCACCCAGCAAGGGTAAGTAAGGGCACATCTGGAGCAACCAGGAAAGCCCAAGTAGAAAAGGAGTTGCCTTCATGGGGACCTGCTAGCCAATGGGCTAGTGATCGCGAAGGAGCCTCAAGCGGTTGCACTTGAAGCTGGCCCACGGGTCACTCATGGAGCGGAGGCCAACAATCTTCAGTGCAGTAGGTGCTCAAGGCTGGGGCTACTTGTAGCCCAAAGCACAACTTCGAAGAGGTCCAGGAAGATAGTGTTGCTGCAAAAGATCACTGTGTCCAGGGGTCACGGTTCCACGTCACCCATGATAGCCACGGGCCTCAGCTTTGCTGTGGACTCAGGGTAGCCTTGGGGAAGTCTGGAATTCCACCTCTGGTGATGCAAAGACCTCAGCCTCCAGTGGGAGCTTCACTGATGCAGACCGGTCAGTTGCTTCTTTGGTGCCTGCCAAGCAGGAGAGTCACTCCTTGACCCCAAGGGAGATTTCTTCAGTCTTCTAGTCAGGATAGAACATTGAAGGTCCAGGAAATATGTTGCAGAGTTTTGTCCAGGGTTATATAAATCCCTAGGGACTGGATTCCTATACTTATAGTAAGTTTAGGGCATGGACTAACTCTAAGGCCCCACCCATGGGTGGGCCTGGTAAGAGGGGTGGTTACACCCATTTCCTTTGTCCAGTTTCGGGCCAAAGCAGGGGCAAGTAGCCCCTGCAACCGGTTTGAACTGGGCTATGCACAGGGACAGCAAACACTCCCAATTCAGGACTTCAAAGCACCAGAGAGTGCTCCCGCCCAGCCCCAATACACATCTGCCTGTCTCAGGAGGTGGTCACACCTCCCTTCGACAGGAAACCTACTGTCCAGGCCTCCCCTGCCGGAGTTTTGGTCAGCAGCAGAAGGCCAGACCCGTGTCTGTGGCAGAGGCATCCATTTTGTGATGCCAGGACTCAGGAAAGTCCTACCAGGTTTAGCCAGTGTGAACATGTCTATCACTCTAGAAGGGTGGAATGCTACCCCCGCCGCCAGAACTGGCGGGGGGGGGGTAGTATTCCAAAGCGTTTGACACCAAACACAACATGTTTTGATGCAGCCATTCCAAAGTTTGCATTTACTGCGAGGTTATAATGCACTTAAGAGTATATGGTATGGCTGTATCACAGAACAGCCATTAGGAAGTATTTACGAAAGCTGCAGAGGGGCTCAGCTCATGCTTGGGCACCATCTCACATACAACCAAGCACTCTGCCTTCAGGATTGTCAAGGCCTGCCATAGGAGTGGCTTATAGGTTTATATGTGTCTGTTTATATGTGTGGATATAGGTAGCTTATACCACAGTAAGGGGTGCACGCACACCCTTACCCAGGCTGCAGTAGCAGACCTGTGGTGCCATTTTGGAGTGCTTCCAAGGGGTGGCATAATACGTGCTGCATCCCCTGGCAGGCCTCTGAGGTACCTATGGCCTTGGTACATAGTATACCATATACTAGGGGCTTATAAGGCACTCCAGAATCCAATTAGATATGTACCTAAGGTACATGGAAACCATTTTAGAGAGGAAGCAGCTAGGCTGTGGTCCTGATTAGCAGTGAAACACCAGCAAAAAGTGGGGGTACCCATGTGAAGCAGATCCTACTCTCCTACACAACCCCCCCCCAAATGCAGGGACAACAAACTAACCTTGACCAGTTGAGTCTTCATGTTCTAAGTTGAAATACCTAGAGAGTCCATCTGCGTTGGCATGGTTACTCCCAGGTCTATGTTCCACTGTAAAGTCAATCCCTTGTAGGGAAATGGACCACCTAAGCAGTTTGGGGTTTTCACCCTTCATATGTTTTAGCTATAAGAGGGGCTTATGGTCTGTCTGAACAAGGAAGTGAGTATCAAACAAGTATGGCCTCAACTTCTTCCGAGCCCAAACCACAGCAAAGGCCTCCCTCTCAATGCTGACCAACGTTTCTCTCTAGGGGTCAGCCTTCTGCTTATGAAAGCTACTGGCGGATCCTGACCTTCTTCATTCAATTGTGACAGTGCAGCCCCAACCCCTGATTCAGATGCATCAGTTTGAACAATGAACTTCTCGGAGTAGTCAGAAAGCAAATACGGGCCTTTAGAGCACATGTGCCTTCCTTTGACTTCTCTATGACCTGGGCAGCTTGGCTCTGCTGCCCCAGGTCAGTCCGGTCTCACGAGCTCCCCGTCCTCTGGCCACCTGTGATTAGCATCAGGGCTTGACACACCATAAAGCCTTTACATTAAACACGAGCCTCCAGCTAATCTCTTTCACACCTGACTGTTCCTGCTTTATGGCTTGTTTCCCAAACAGGAGATGCTCATGTTTATTGGGGCCTATCGATATCTGATGTGGGATCTGAGCCTCGCTGGGTAAATAATTGTGGGCTGGTTGAACAGGAATGTGGGATTGTCACCATGACTCTGCCTTTTCTTTGAAGCCAAAATATGTGAATGACCACTTGTAAAACAGGGGCGGTGTTGCCCAAAGCGTGATATTCTGTATAAAATAGAAGACTGGTTTTTGTTCTGCAGACTGCCTCATTCAGTTGCTAAGGCTTCTGTGCAACGTAGTCTCACTCATTTGAGTTTAATAAAGATGTCTTTTTCATATTTCAGCTTCTTCTGCTAAGTTCTTTGTTACATTACCATGAGAGCGTCTTTTATAATACTACAGCAACAGGATAACCCGAAGTCATAGGGTGCTATCCCTGGCACCGCTGGGGTCCTAAAATCCCCGGTACTTCAGTTGGCGCCCGACAGCGCGGCATCAATACAAGTGACTATCTGGAGGAGCGATCTTGTCAGAGGACAGAAATCTACTGGGGAGAACAGGACAGAAATCCACTAAGCAGGTACCGAGGTTCTGGGGGATTCTTTGTCTCTGCAGCCCAGTATATCTCTGATCTTTCTGACTTTGACTCTCCAAAAGATGTCACTCCCGATTAGAACCCTTTTTGGCGTGAGTATTATAAAAGACGTTTTGTTATGAAGAACTTGACAGTTAGAATTTGGATAACCTTTTGATTAATAAAAGTAAGAGTTAAGTATAAGTGGGTCGCTCCCACTCCTTTGGTTCTTTGGGTCTTTGATTTGGTTATCGCAATTACCAACGCCGAGGGGTTGGTTTCTTGGTTTTTAATTTGGTCATTGCAATTACCATAGCCAAGGGTCTCGTATATTTGCGAGTGTATTGATAGAGATAACCCCTTGAAGTTTGAAGTTAGATTAGTGAGCTATAAGATGCCTGATCTTAGCAAGTTTGAAATGTAGAAATTTGTGTTGGCCAACATTTGGTTTGTATAGGTTTGGATATGCGAATTGCAATTTGTGTAGGCAGGTAATGAGGAGATATTTCTCCATTTGGTTTAGTTGCATGCCTGTTTGTAAGCTCACATGGAAAAATGTGTTGCTTTTTTGGACGGTACCATAGTTAAAATCGGTTAGATTTGAAAACATATTTCTTCCTTGGTGATTTTGTATCCCCAGGGAATTAAAATATGACATAATACAAAACAAGGATCCTTCGTTCTGCTCAGTTTCATGAATAAAGATATGCAGAACAATTTTGTGTGGTGTTCTGCTAGGCAAAGCTAGTGAATTGAGCGCACTCACTACTTCTTGGACATACATCTGTCTGTTGGGCTGTTTATGCAGCCTTTTGGAATACTATTGAGAAGCGTTTCTTGTAAATATGACTTACAACTAGTATTTGCAAATGGTTTGGTTCAAGTATAGTCTGTGAGCTGTTCTTTCTTTCTGTCATGCGTATTGATTTGCAAGTCAACTGTGTGTTTAAATGTCTATGTGGTTTTCTCATTAGTGCAACTTCCGTAAGTAAATTGCGACGGCGTTATTTATGAAAAATGGCTAAAGCACGCTGTGTTGTCTGTTTGACCCCCCTTTCCGTTTATGTCTGAAATGATCTCAATATGTGTTTGTGGGTCTTCTGATGTTTTCAGTCTGTTAAGCAAAATGTTGGTTAATTAATGTTAAGTAGAAACTTAGGAAAAATCCAGAAATGAACAATGTGATGTGCTAAAATAGCTATGTGTTGCTATTTAATTTATAGAATGAGCAGTTGTGCACATATACAAAACTGCCGTTAAATGCATCAAGGATAAAATTAGAACCACATTCAATAGATATAAATAAGGCCCCAAAAACGAAATTATCTATTTTTGCAAAAGTAAATAAATTTACAGCATTTTCCTTAGATGCATTGTATTAGATGTTCACAGGCAAACTTTTCAGCTGCAGTATATTTGATAGGAATGTTCATTCAGCCAGCACTTTCCCAGTTAAACACGGGTGGAATTTTGCATAACCGTCCTTTTAAATGAAATTGGCGCAAAAATGTGACACGTTTCAAATTGGGCCTATGTGCTTAGGCTTGTGAGTTAAATGTGTCCAAAATGATAGGCAAGGGATGCAGCTTGTTTTTTATACATGGAATTATCACAAAAACGAATAATTGGGATTTTTTTTAAAGAAAATTATTAATCATGGAAAAATTATTTTAAAAAAATAAGTGCTTTTCAAAATCGTTTTTTGATATTTATAAAGCTTAATACTCATACTATGGCCTCCTAGCATTAAAATTTGATTTGAGTTGTGTTGCATCACTAAAATGGCAAGCATTCGTGTGTACAATTTTCCCTTGGCGCAGGCGCAAACAAGCTCATTTTTATAAAGTATAAGTTATTATTTCCAATGCCTGACTCATGGGTTATGTAATGGACATTCTGGTAATGCATATTATGCAAGAAAATTGTAGGATACTCATTTTTTAATACCTAAAATATCAAAGTCGAATTTGGGTAAAAGCGCTGTTTTAACTGCATTTTCTTTCATTCAGAGTACTTTTTAAAGTGTCTCAGGCTTCAGTAAATACATACATTTAGGTTTGATATATATTTACAGGTTGTGCCTTCTTATGATTCAATGAGTTAATATGCCAGTACAACGGCTTGTTTTAATATCAGGGTTGAAGGTTCTAACTTCAGCTGGGCCTACTGAGAAGTTCATTAATTTAAAGTTGATGAAATGTGTACCATTGCATAGGATTGCAACAAGCATTTATTCTAAAAACTGGTATGTATGTTATTAAGATTTGTGAGTTATTCACAGTACATGTAGTTTAATAATCTGGGAATAGGGATCATTTTTTTAGCGCCTAAAAAGGAGAAATAATTTTTCAAAATAGAGTGAATTATTGCAAGTTAGGAGGAATTAGGAAGGCCTTCTGGCTTTGACAAATTCAGAGTGGCAGAAGCTGGGGGCTGGGAGAGCTGCAGAGGCTGGCTCGGTCACGCTGCTGAGATGCTATCTTTAGTGTAAACAATGGAGTAGGCTGCCACGTTGACATTTATGACCTTTTAAATTAGGGCCTTGCCTCTGTGGAATGCAGAATGACCTTGCTACACGGGCCTCTAAAGCTGGTGTTTCTGGTTTCTCCATAACAACATCACTAAAACTAAAGAACTTAATTCCAAAGGGAAAATATAGAAAAGGGGTTTTCTTTGAAAGCCCAAACATCATGTTAATTGCTTTGCAGAACTGATACATTTGTGTTATTTAACAGAAAACGAAGTGTTGCATTAAGTCTTAGACAGAAAACAAGCTGCAGCCTTTTTCTAAATTTTTTATTTTTTTAAGGCTACATGCCTATGTGAGAACGCATTGCCAATTAAGACTTCTTTTTCACAGTGGAAATTGTAGGTGCCAAATTAATATGGAGTGTCATGTAACGATTTTTATTTTCAGAAAGGTAAAACTACGGTGGCTTGATGTTGCAAGGACTGACAAGAGGGTAACAGTTAAGTAATGGAAATTTATTTTTGTGTATTTGGTCCTATCATGAATTGTTCTTGCTGGTCCTGTACGTTAGAAGAGAAACAGTAAAGTTATATTTGACTGCAGATTTCCATTGCCTGGTGATCTGCTGTCAAAAGGAGGGTAAGGATTTTAAACTTGACAAATTAAACAGGCCCAAATATTGGGTTTTGGGCTGCAGTTTTACAGTGCATAAAGTACATGACATGGTGTTTGTGTGTCACCGCTTACTCACATATGCTATTGAAATTTGTCTATGCTTTTTGTGCTTGATATACAGCAAGTATATCTGATGGCTTGACGTTTTGTGCGTTTTTTATTTTTTTTTGCATGTTTTCGTTGTTTTTGTTGCTGCATTTGATACTATCACAAGTTTACCTGTGTTGTGAGGGGATGGTCATGACGATGCCCATCGCTACGCAACAGTTGGTTGAACTTGTTCTGGTTACTAAATTCCACAGCTAATGATATTTCATGCTGAGAACATGAGAGACAACACTTTACCAGTGCATGTCTATTTGGCTATAATTGTATTAAAGGGAAATAAAAGAGATATACAGGATCAAAGTGTGTCACCTGTAGTTAGTCACGTTACTGCCCCCTTCCCTTAAAGGAACAGGCAGCCTTACATTTATGTATCCTTGATTGGACCTAAGGATGAAATTATAGATCTGTGACTCAAGGTGGCCTAATTTCTATATTACATTAGTTAATGCTGTTTTGTTTCCTAAGTAGCATATGGCTCTTGCTCCTTAAAAGAAAAACCAGGTTTTCATATTTTTCCCTGAAGAAGGAACTGGAACATTACCTAGGGTTACTGTATATGGTGTAGTCGCCAGCGGTAGAGTTACAATTTGTGTAACTTTGGACTTTTGTGTATCATCTGTACTCTTGATGTTGTGTCACATGCCTGACTATCATCCAAATAATTTTTGTTCTTCCTATAGATTTTTTTTTCTTTTGTTGCTTCTCCCCTGACCGATGTCGCATCATGCTTAGTTATTGTGGATTTTAGTTGTGTCCTAGTTCCAATTCCCTTTTCCGTATTCCTTTCACCAGTCAGCCCATTTATTATTGTAGGTGTATTGTACACACTTCCAGACTGCAGTGATGCACCAGGGCTCCCCATATTATGTATAATTCCCTTTTGTATGACCAGACTGGTTTCCAAGAATTTTCCTTAGGCCTGCTTCAATGTTTTCCAGCCTGACTGTCAGAGTAGCGATAGACTGGTTAACTGACTCAGTATTATAGTAAGACAAGTTTTCCATCTCAAAATAGATATCTTATGTTTACTTTTTGAACACGACCAATTTTCAATGTCTATTTTTAATGTGGTTTTTACCCTTTTGTTCCTGCTGCTTTAATTTTTGGTGGGATCAGATGTGTTCTAATCATGCAAATATCAGGACCCTCTAGTTCTTGTCTTTTGTTTGCATATTTGACTATTAGCCTGTGTATTGCATATTGCACTTGATGTGAAAGTTTTCTACATGCCCATGATAATCTGTACCATGTGATTTCTCTATTGAGATGTTCTAGATAAGGAATTTAGGAACACCTAATCATTGAGAAAAAAATGTGTTTGCCCCGTTAGACAATGCCACCATATGTGAAGACATCCATTTAGATAGAATTCTCGTGTAGTTATCTACCTTTAGATGATGGAGGCTCTCACACGGAAACCCAATTGAAAAGATTAGAGACGCTGTTTTACCTACTGCCTTTATATTTGTATTGCTTTTTGAGAATGACAGTGTATTCTAGACCAAAATTGTCCCATGGCGTGTGGCCACTCCTTTGAAAGACCGCAGGCCACCTGTTTGCAGTCCCCTTGTTATACAATGAACTGTTTAAAGCATCGCACTTGCTTCATCAGAAGGCGTTCAACATCAGAAAAGAAGGAGGAGCTGGTTTTGCCACAGAACCAGAATTTCAGTGCACAAGAGCGCCTGTCATGTGCTGGTAACCTCTGACAGTGTGCAGTCCCTTGAGTCCCTTGAGCCCCTTGGCCTGAGTTTTTGGCCACACACCCCCCTCTTTTTCCTTTGCTCCAATGGAAGTGCAGTGCACCGGCGGATCCAAGATTGACAAAAGGCACTAATTCTAGGGCCCATGAAAGAACAGCCCGAGCGTCCTCTGACACTGAATGATGAGTGTTGGAGCATGAGAATGGTCCCGGGTCTGCACGAGATGACCTATGCCCTTGATCAATGGAGAACACACTACCTGTAGTGCCTGCCGCAAAGGAAAGATACTGGCGCACTGCCTTGAGACATTGAGACTCTCGAGTGAGCTGTGGGTGTTTGCCAGGAGGGCACTCCAACTAAGCAGTACTTTTCTCACGTAAGGCTTGAATGAAGAGGCCCATGGAAAAGAAAACAACAGAAGAAGATTTGATGGACAATAGAAGCCTGCCAGAGTGGCTTTTTGAACGGACTCTGGGCATAGGTGGTTTCACAAGAGGTTTCCGTGTGATTGTATAGAGTAGTTGTTAAGGAGACAGATTGTTTTGCTGGCATTGTTTTAAAGTACTATTCTGTTTAGTAAAAACAGAATGAAGTCCATTTTCTGTGGAAAGAGTACCCCCTTTTTCACCTCAGAGCATTGATGAGGGTCACCACTGTTTCACCTGAACATACAAAACAAATCACTGAATTGCATAGGAGCCCTAAAAATGTTACTAGATAGTCTTAGGATTTGCTTTCTGCTTACGGTTGTGAAAAATTACTATTTCATTTGTAATAGTGGTCACTACTTTCTCCCGTTGTCTATATGTTCTTAATAACGTGTCTTCTAGTATCTTTTTTAAACATGACGTTGTCATTTATGGGTGGGATTGTTTTTCTCTACCCAATTGACTTCTGCACCCGCTTCCCAACCTATGTCCTTTCCTACTACTGCTTCTTTGCATTCTTTCCACCCTTTTCCTGAACATGGGCAGGTTAAAAGATTAGAATTCGTAAGCAATTCTTTTGTACAGCTTCTGCATCAACATTAGTTAGTAGTGAACATCACTAATTATTGGGTGTGTGATCTTATGCCGCCTGCTACAGACAGAGGTATTCCTTATTTTGTCCCGCCATATGGGGCCTTTGTGCTACTACATGTGTAAGGAAACATGTATCAGAAAACGAGCTAAGTAATAGGATGATGCTACAGCAACATCTCCATGACTTCATGAATATTGACCTAGACTCGGATTGATGAGAGTATAGTTATTGCCTATGTAAGGGCAAAAGGAGGGTCTGTGGTACTTTAAAATTTGGGACCGCGTAGGAGGCAGGGCCCTACCCCTGTCTCTTCCGGTATTAGCAAACCGCGAATGGCCAATGCGGTATGTACAAGTGCTTTATATAACGTTTCATTGATAAATGCACTATGTATACGATATTATACATCACTACGTGGGTTCCATCTTAGAGCGGTGGCCATCTTATGGTTGCCCTCACATAGGCTACATATTATGAAGCAAATACGGGCCTTTAGAGCACATGTGCCTTCCTTTGATTTCTCTATGACCTGGGCAGCTTGGCTCTGTTGCCCCAGGTCAGTCCGGTCTCATGAGCTCCCCGTCCTCTGGCCACCTGTGATTAGCATCAGGGCTTGACACACCATAAAGCCTTTACATTAAACACGAGCCTCCAGCTAATCTCTTTCACACCTGACTGTTCCTGCTTTATGGCTTGTTTCCCAAACAGGAGATGCTCATGTTTATTGGGGCCTATCGATATCTGATGTGGGATCTGAGCCTCGCTGGGTAAATAATTGTGGGCTGGTTGAACAGGAATGTGGGATTGTCACCATGACTCTGCCTTTTCTTTGAAGCCAAAATATGTGAATGACCACTTGTAAAACAGGGGCGGTGTTGCCCAAAGTGTAATATTCTGTATAAAATAGAAGACGGGTTTTTGTTCTGCAGACTGCCTCATTCAGTTGCTAAGGCTTCTGTGCGACGTAGTCTCACTCATTTGAGTTTAATAAAGATGTCTTTTTCATATTTCAGCTTCTTCTGCTAAGTTCTTTGTTACATTACCATGAGAGCGTCTTTTATAATACTACAGCAACAGGATAACCCGAAGTCATAGGGTGCTATCCCTGGCACCGCTGGGGTCCTAAAATCCCCGGTACTTCAAGAATGCGAGCAGTGCACATGGCCTGCTTCAGGCCATCAAATGCCTTATGACAGCTACCTGTCCCCTGAACCTTTTTGGGCATCTTTTTAGAAGGAAGTCAAGTCATTCAAGGGTGTCACTATTGATCCATACCCTTTGACAAATCTCCTATAGTACCCAGTCAGGCCTAAGAAGGCTCTCACCTGAGTCTGGGTAGTTGGAGCAACCCAGTCCATTATGGTATGGATTTTGCTCTGCAATGGTTGAACCTGGCCCCCACCTACAAGGTGGCCCAGGTACACAACCTGACTCTGCCCTATCTGGCACTTAGTAGCCTTGATAGTTAGGCCTGCTTTTTGCAGGGCCTCCAAAACATTCCTTAGGTGGAACAGGTGATCCTCCCAGGTGGAGCTAAAGACAGCAATATCATCTAGATATGCTGCACTAAAGGCTTCCAGGCCTGTGAGAACTGTATTCACCAACCTTTGGAAAGTGGCAGGTGCATTTTTAAGACCAAAGGGCATTACCATAAATTGATAGTGCCCACTAGCGGTTAACAATGTTGTCTTTGGCATTGCATCATCAGCTAGCCTGATCTGCCAGTAGCCAGCTGTCAAGTCAAATGTGCTAAGGTACTTGGCTGAGGCCAAAGTATCTATAAGTTCATCTGCACTTGGTATTGGATGGGTGTTAGACGGACCGGGAGGGTCGGCCGAGGACAATGGGAGAGGTCTCCGGGGAGAGCCGTCTCCAGCGATCGTACAGACCAATAACTTCCCCCCCACAGACAGATACCACACCAGGAGATGAGTTAGCGTTCTTTATAAGCACTTCTTAAGGTACGATGAAAAGGTACAAGGAGGTCTGGACTCAGGGGTCCCCTCGATTCAAGTCTCTCAAGATGGGAAAAGGGGGTAGCGGGATAGTCTGGTTACCAGTCTGGTAGTTGAGGTGGTATGGTGGGTAGCTCACAATCCTCGAGCTTGGTGGTCTAGCTGGTACGGGCCGCGGCAGCGCCAGCAGGTCCCAGTGAAGATGGTCGATACACGGTCCGCGGCAGCGCCAGCAGGTCCCAGTGAAGATGGTCGATACACGGTCCGCGGCAGCGCCAGCAGGTCCCGGTGAAGATGGTCGATGTACGGTCCGCGGCAGCGCCAGCAGGTCCCGGTGAAGATGGTCGATGTACGGTCCGCGGCAGCGCCAGCAGGTCCCGGTGAAGATGGTCGTTACAACGGGCCGCGGCAGCGCCAGCAGGTCCCGACGAGGATGGATGTTGCAGAAGGCCGCGGCAGCGCCAGCAGGCAGGTCGATAGTTCACAAGATAGGGCTACGGCAGTGCCAGTAGTCCGTCAAGGCTGAGTCCTCTCGGTGTCTCTCGACTCCAGGATATAACTGCCTTCCTGCTCCGGAGCTGCTCCAGTTATAGGGCAGGTGCCCTTTGATGTCCGGACCCTCGCACTTGGAGGTCGGAGGGTCCGGGATGAAGGTGTCCAGACACCCAGCGGGGGGTGGAGCCGGTGCCTGGGGGAGCTGGAGGCGATCGTCACCTGGCGGGGGAGAGTCCTTGGCGCTTCGTTCTCCCATTGACCTGCCAAGTGGTCCGCTCACCTCCTGGGTGGATGGTGGTGCCGGGATGTCGGGGCCGGCCAGGCCCAGGGTTAGGGTCGGGGGGAGGCCACGCGACCTCGTGGCGCAGGGCCCAAGATGGCGGCTTGACCCGGCCGAGGGAGCCGGTGGTGGCTTGGGCCCGTCATGCGGGGAGGGAGCAAGCCCTTCGTGTGGCCTGTCCAACATGCGTCCCCCCCAGCTGAAGGCGGGGAGAGTCACCCATCTCCTTGGGGACTCTCCTCGTCGAGGCGGAAGAAGCGGGACAGGCCATCTGCGTTGGCGTGGTCCCTGCAGGGAGATGGACCAGCGCAATAGTTTTGGGTTTTCCCCCCGCATCTGCATCAGCCACTGCAGGGGTCTATGGTCGGTTTGTACCCGGAAGTGGGTACCGAAGAGATAGGGCCGGAGCTTTTTGAGGGCCCACACCACTGCGAAGGCCTCCCTCTCGATGGTGCTCCAGCGCTGTTCTCGGGCCAGGAGACGTCGGCTGATGAAGGCCACCGGCTGGTCATGACCCTCGGGGTTCACTTGGGAAAGAACCGCCCCGATGCCGTGGTCGGAGGCGTCTGTCTGTACTACGAATTCCCGACTGTAATCGGGGGCCTGGAGCACAGGGGCGGTGCACAGGGCGGCCTTCAGCTTTTCGAAGGCCGCTTGACAATCGGGGGTCCAGATAATCCGCTTCGGTTGGTTCTTGGACGTGAGACCCGTGAGGGGCCCCACAATGCTGCCGTAGTCCCTCACGAACCGCCGGTAGTAGCCGGTGAGCCCCAAGAAGGCTCGGACTTCGGTCTGGGTGACGGGGGGCTGCCAGGACTGGATGGCAGCAATCTTAAGTTGCAGCGGGGCCACCCGCACGCTCCCCACCTGGTGCCCCAGGTAGGTCACGGACCCTTGACCAATTTGATATTTGCCGGCCTTAATCGTGAGGCCGGCCCGCTGGAGGGCCTGTAGGACCTCCTTGAGGTGGAGGAGGTGGTCAGACCAGTGGCGGCTGTATACAGCGATATCGTCCAGGTAGGCAGCGCTGAACTCTTCGAGCCCCGCCAAGACCTGGTTCACAAGACGTTGAAATGTAGCGGGGGCGTTCTTCATGCCAAAGGGCATGACCTTGAAGTGGTAGTGGCCATCGGGGGTAGAGAAGGCGGATCGTTCTTGAGCCCGGGGTGTGAGACCGATCTGCCAGTAGCCCGCTGTTAGGTCGAAGATACTGAGGTAGCGGGCGGCCCCCAGCCGGTCGATCAATTCATCCGCTCTGGGGATAGGATGAGCGTCGGTTCGGGTGACAGCGTTCAAGCCCCGGTAGTCGACGCAGAATCTCAGTTCAGGTGTGGTGCCGGGGGCAGCGGCTTTGGGGACCAATACAACCGGGCTGGCCCAGGGACTGTCCGAGGGCTCGATGACCCCGATCGTGAGCATTTTGGCCACTTCCTCTTGTATGCAGGCCCGTACCCGATCTGGTACGCGGTAGGCCCGGTGTCGGATAGGGGGACTGTCCCCGGTGTCCACGTCGTGCAAGCACCACGGGGTGACCCCGGGAGTGAGGGAGAACAGTGAAGCGAACCGCAGCAGGAGGTCCCGGCAGCCCTGGTGTTGCTCTGGGGTGAGGGCATCGGAGAGCCGGACCCCGTCCACGGAACCGTCGTTCTCCTGAGTCTTCAGGAGATCCGGGAGGGGTTCGGAGTCCTCCTCTGCTCCACTGTCTGTAGCCATCAGGAGGCTGAGTTCTGAGCGCACAAAGTGTGGTTTGAGTCTGTTGGCGTGGAGGACCCGAAGGGGGTTCCGGGGGGTCCCCATGTCGATGAGGTAAGTGACGGGGCTTTTGCGCTCGACCACCTTGAAGGGCCCCGTCCACTTATCTTGCAAGGCACATGGTTCGGTGGGGGACATCACCCACACTTGTTGTCCAGGTTCGAACTCGACGGAGGAGGCATTGTGATCATACCATCTCTTCATGTCTTCCTGGCTGGCCTCGAGGTTCGCCTTGGCCATCTCCCTGAAGCGCCGGGTCTGATTACGTAGGGCCAGGAGGTACTTGAAGACGTCTGGAGGGGTCTTTAGGGGGGCCATCTCCCAACCTTCTTTGACTAGGCTGAGGGGCCCTCGCACAGGGTGCCCGTACAGGAGTTCGAAAGGGCTAAAACCGAGGGACTTCTGGGGAACTTCTCGGTAGGCGAAGAGGAGGCACGGGAGTAGTACATCCCACTGGCGACGGAGGGGCTCTTCCATTCCCCCAATCATCCCCTTGAGGGTGCGGTTGAATCGCTCCACTAGTCCGTTCCCTTGGGGGTGATAGGGGGTCGTGAATCGGTAGGTGACCCCGCACTGTTGCCAGAGGGACTTCATGTATTTGGAGATGAAGTTCGTGCCTCGGTCGCTGACGACTTCTCGGGGGAAGCCCACCCGGGAGAAGATCCCCATTAGGGCCCGGCCAACCACCGGAGCTGTTACAGTTCGTAGAGGCACCGCCTCGGGGTAGCGGGTGGCGTGATCCACCAGTACCAGGATGAACCTATGTCCTTGTGCCGTGCGGGGGTCCAGGGGCCCCACAATGTCTATTCCTACCCTCTCGAACGGGGTGGTGACCACCGGGAAGGGTTGTAGAGGGGCCTTCAGCTTACGGCCACTCTTCCCGCTGGCCTGGCACGTGGGGCAGGACCGGCAGTGGTTCAGGACGTCGTTCCGCATCTTCGGCCAGAAAAAGTGGGTCACTAGGCGACTGTAAGTTTTGTCTTGGCCCAGGTGTCCAGCCAGGGGGACATCGTGGGCCAGGTTGAGCAGGAAGTCTCTGAAGCGGAGAGGTACCACCAGTACTCGACCGGCCCCTAGCTCTGCGATTCTCTGTTCGCTGTATAGCAGGTCGTTCTCCCAGTAGACCCAGTGAGTTCCGGTGGAGTCCCCTGCGCTCTGGGCGCTGGCTTGTTGGCGGAGTCCCTCGAGGGAGGGGCAGGTCTTTTGCTCCTGGCGGAACTGTTCTTGGGTGGGCCCCCCTTCTTGACGCCACTGAGCCAGGCCGGGGACGTCCTGGGGTTGCGCGTCCCCTTCGGGCGTTGGCTCCGGGGGGTTGGCCTCGTCGTTGTCTTCTACTGGGGCGACCGGGGGCGGAGGTGCTGGCCATTCCGGTTCTTCTGGTCGGGGAACGGCACGGGCGGCCATGGACCGGGTGGTTACGCAGGCCCAGTCCGGGAGGCCCAGCATCCCCAGGTGCTCTCTTCTCTCGACGGTGGCCCACGGGGAACTCTCAAGGTCATTCCCCAGGAGGCAGTCCACGGGGGCATCATCCCGGACCGTCACTTTCAACAGGCCGGAGACCCCTCCCCATTCGAAGGGGACGCAGGCCATTTGACACAGACTTTCGGAATTGTCGGCTGAGCGGACGGGGCAGAGAATGTTCGGCAGGATCTGCTCGGGTTTCACCAGGTGACAGCGGACGGCCGTCACACTGGCGCCTGTGTCACGTAAGGCCTCGGCCCGATGCCCATTAATGGTCACCCACTGACCGTGTTTCCTGGTGTTGGTGGGTAGGGGAGCCCGCGGGACTATGTCTTTTCCCCCTAGGCACGCTAGAACCATGGCGGCCGGTTCCCACTCTTGTTGGGCCGGCTCATACTCTTCCTGTTCCTCTGATAGTCGTTCTTCCCCAAGGGCGGCGGCAGCTACCTGGCGGGGCTTGGGTGTTTGGTTCTGCGGGCAGCTCGGGTCATTGGTGTAATGGCCGACTCGCTGGCATCGGTGGCACGTGACATTGGCTCGGAACCCTGGACGCATCGGGGGGTTTCCCCGGCCGGCCGGGGGCGGGGTGCTGGCCACGGGTGTTGCCGGGAGGGTGTCTCTCCCTCGCCCCAGGCCTCCTCCTCCTCCCCGAGGACGGTGCTGGCCTTGGTTGCTTCGGTTCTGCTCGTGCGGTCCTCTCCGGCCCACTCGGGTGCTCTCCCATCGGTCAGCTTCAGCGGCGAGCTGCCGGGGGTCGGTCAATTTACTGTCGAGGAGGTGCTGCCTGAGCTCGACGAAGCAGTTGTTCGACAGGTGTTCCCATACCATAAGGTTAAAGAGTTGTTCGTAGGTCGTTACATGGCTCCCCTTGATCCAACCCTCGAAGGCTCGGCTGAAATAGTTTACGTACTCCACCCAAGTTGTGCCCGGGATCCGGGTGCAAGCTCTGAACCTCTGGCGGTACATCTCGGGTGTGAGGCCGTAGCGGGTGAGGAGGGCAGCCTTCATGTGGTCGTAGGACGACATTCAGGTGATCTGGGAGCTGCAACAGGGCATCGCGACCTTCGTTGACGAAACTCCCCCATAGTCCAGCTCCCCAATCACTCCGGTCGATCCGGTGGGAGGTCATGGCGATCTCGTAGGCTTTGAACCACTGCTGTATGTCGTCTTCTCGGACATACTCTCGGACAACATCCTTGGGGATGTGGACTTTTTTCTCGGTTGCCCCTGGGGTGTGCGGTCGCTCAGGCACCCCCGGTTCTTTATTCTGTTTCCGAAGTTCTATTTCCGCCAGTTTGCGCTCGTGTTCGAGTGTTATTCTTTTTTCCTCAAGCTCTCTCTGTCTCTGTTTTTCTTCTCGTTCCTCTCGGAGCCGCAGATGCTCTAGATTTAGTTTCTGCTCGGCTAACTTTAGTTCACCGTCCATCTTGAGTCGTGCCATTTCCAACTCGTGTAATCTGGTCCTTTCTCTTTCCTGGATCTCCTCCTGCGAGAGGCCCGTTCCCCGCTCCTCGGGAGCCGTGGCGTTCCCCTCTGGTGCGACACTGTTTTGGTCGGAGGATCCGGTGATCCCAGTTTCTGCCCACGACTCAAGGGCGCGCTTCAAATCATCTTTGGTACTCAGGCCGGTGGTAGCAATGCCTAGTTCCATGCAAAATTGTTTAAGTTCGCGGTGGCTATATTCTTCCAACTTATCCATTTGGAACTTTTCATTGGAACCGCTATCTTTGGCTGACATCGTGGTTTTGTCGTGGGGTGAGCTACTCTCTGTACGATTACGCGTTGATTCGGATCGCGCCGCTGGCCACCAATGTTAGACGGACCGGGAGGGTCGGCCGAGGACAATGGGAGAGGTCTCCGGGGAGAGCCGTCTCCAGCGATCGTACAGACCAATAACTTCCCCCCCACAGACAGATACCACACCAGGAGATGAGTTAGCGTTCTTTATAAGCACTTCTTAAGGTACGATGAAAAGGTACAAGGAGGTCTGGACTCAGGGGTCCCCTCGATTCAAGTCTCTCAAGATGGGAAAAGGGGGTAGCGGGATAGTCTGGTTACCAGTCTGGTAGTTGAGGTGGTATGGTGGGTAGCTCACAATCCTCGAGCTTGGTGGTCTAGCTGGTACGGGCCGCGGCAGCGCCAGCAGGTCCCAGTGAAGATGGTCGATACACGGTCCGCGGCAGCGCCAGCAGGTCCCAGTGAAGATGGTCGATACACGGTCTTCGGCAGCGCCAGCAGGTCCCGGTGAAGATGGTCGATGTACGGTCCGCGGCAGCACCAGCAGGTCCCGGTGAAGATGGTCGATGTACGGTCCGCGGCAGCGCCAGCAGGTCCCGGTGAAGATGGTCGTTACAACGGGCCGCGGCAGCGCCAGCAGGTCCCGACGAGGATGGATGTTGCAGAAGGCCGCGGCAGCGCCAGCAGGCAGGTCGATAGTTCACAAGATAGGGCTACGGCAGCGCCAGTAGTCCGTCAAGGCTGAGTCCTCTCGGTGTCTCTCGACTCCAGGATACAACTGCCTTCCTGCTCCGGAGCTGCTCCAGTTATAGGGCAGGTGCCCTTTGATGTCCGGACCCTCGCACTTGGAGGTCAGAGGGTCCGGGATGAAGGTGTCCAGACACCCAGCGGGGGGTGGAGCCGGTGCCTGGGGGAGCTGGAGGCGATCGTCACCTGGCGGGGGAGAGTCCTTGGCGCTTCGTTCTCCCATTGACCTGCCAAGTGGTCCGCTCACCTCCTGGGTGGATGGTGGTGCCGGGATGTCGGGGCCGGCCAGGCCCAGGGTTAGGGTCGGGGGGAGGCCACGCGGCCTCGTGGCGCAGGGCCCAAGATGGCGGCTTGACCCGGCCGAGGGAGCCGGTGGTGGCTTGGGCCCGTCATGCGGGGAGGGAGCAAGCCCTTCGTGTGGCCTGTCCAACAATGGGCATCAGTCTTAGTGACTGCATTGAGACCCCTGTAGTCCACACAAAACCTCATCTCTCTTTTTCCACCACTGGTGTGAGGTTTTGGCACAAGGACCACTGGACTATCCCAAGGGCTATCTGAGGTTTCAATAACACCTAAATCCAACATTTTCTGGACTTCTGTCCTGATACAGTCCCTGACATGGTCAGGTTGCCTATAAATCTTATTTTTAATAGGCAGACTGTCCCCAGTGTCCACTGCATGAGTGCACAAGGTAGTCTGACTTGGAGTCAGTGAGAACATCTGTCTGAACTGATTGAGCACCTGTCTGCAATCAGCTTGTTGCTGGGCAGTGAGGCTGCCTGCCAAGGCTACACCATCAACTGACCCATCATCACGGTTCTGTGAGAGGAGGTCAGGGAGTGGGTCACTCTCTTCCTCCTGTCCCTCATCAGTTGCCATGAGCAAACCCATGTTAGCCCTGTCCACATATTGCTTTAGCCTGTTGACATGGAGAACCCTGTGGGGACTCCTGGGAGTTCCCAGGTCTACTAAGTAGGTAACGTCTCCCTTCTGTTCAACAATAGTGTGGGGTCCACTCCACTGTCCTGGACAGCTGCTGGGGCCACAGGCTCCAACACCCACACTTTCAGTCCTGGCTGGTAAACAGTCATTGCAGCCTTTTGGTCATGCCAGGCTTTTTGCAGTTCCTGGCTAGCCTCAAGGTTTTTGTTTGCCTTCTTCATGTACTCAGCCATCCTGGAGCGGAGACCAAGTACATAGTCCACTATGTCTTGTTTTGGGGGCTTGAGAGGTAACTCCTCTATGTCCTTCACCAAACACAATGGACCCCTGACAGGGTGACCAAACAGAAGTTCATATGGGCTGTAGCCAACCCCCTTCTGAGGCACCTCCCTGTATGAAAATAAAAGGCAGGGCAAGGGCAGGTCCCATTTTCGCCTAAGCTTTTCTAGGAGTCCTTTGATCATGCCCTTTAAGGTTTTGTTGAATCTCTCAACTAAACCATTGCATTGTGGGTGATAGGGTGTGGTGAACTTGTAGTTCACTCCACACTCCTTCCACATAGCAGCCAAGTAACTAGACATGAAGTTTGCATCCCTGTCAGATACTACCTCCTTTGGAAAGCCTACTCTTGAGAACACACTCAAGAGAGCTCTTGCCACTACAGGTGCTGTAGTGGTCCTTAGGGGAATTGCTTCTGGATACCTGGTGGCATGATCCACTACCACCAGTATAAATCTGTGCCCAGAGGCTGTTTGGGGATCCATGGGACCAACAATGTCAATCCCTACCCTTTCACAGGGCACCCCCACCACAGGTAGTGGTATCAGGGGGGCCTTTGTAGTGCCACCTGCTTTGCCACTGGTTTGGCAGGTTACACAGGAGCAACAAAACTCCTTTGTGTCTTCAGACATGTGGGGTCAGTGAAAGTGAGGAACAATTCTGTCCCAAGTATTGTTCTGGCCTAAGTGTCCTGCTAGGGGAATATCATGGGCTAGTGTCAATAGGAAACCCCTAAACTTCAGAGGTATAACCAACCTCCTTGATGCACCAGGCTTGGGGTCTCTACTCTCTGAGTATAGGAGTCCATCATCCTAATAAACTTTATGGGTGCCACTAGCATTCCCAGCAGCCTCATCAGCAGCGTACTGTCTGATGGTTTCAAGAGAGGGGCAGGTTTTCTGCTCCTGGCTCAGATCAGACCTGGAAGGGCCCCCTGTCCCCAATAACTCAACCTGGTCAGGCTCAAGCTCCTCTGGGACAGTTCCATCTGCAGGCTCATGATCATCTCCCTGAGGAGACTGATCAGTATCCTGAGAGAGGTGGGAAGGCTCTGCCTTAACCCTACTGCTCCTTCTCTTGTGAGGCACCTGGTCCATTTCTCCAGAATCCAGGGTCTGTCCAGTTTTAGACATTTTAGCCTGTGACCTGGTCACAGCAAAGACATGTGCAGGGATCCCTACCATTTCTGCATGTGTCCTGAGCTCCACTTCAGCCCAAGCTGAGGTTTCTAGATCATTGCCAAGCAAGCACTGTACTGGTAGGTCTGCACTTACCACAACCTTCTTAAGGCCAGTTACCCCTCCCCAGGAGAAGTTAACAACTGCCAGAGAATGGTCTGTTCTGACATTGCTACCATTGGTCACTTGGCACATTTCACCAACTATAATCTGCCCAGGATCCACAAGATCTTTTGTCATCATTGTGACACTTGCTCCTGTGTCCCTGAATGCCCAAGCTTCTACTCCATTAATTAAAGGCTGCTGTCTGTATTTTCCCAAGTTTCTGGGACTCACAAAGGGGGACATATCCATGCCCCCATCACTGACAAGCACAGCCTGAGTTGGTACTCTGACTAGGCCAGAGTCCATCTCAGAACCCAGGGTTAACCCTACTACACCCTTATTCTGTGTATTCCCACCACCAATTGTAATTGCACTAGGGGGAGCAGGTGTCTTAGGGGCATTGGTGGGGGCTGGAGTATTTTCTTTGGCTTTGATGCAGTCACTAGTCCAGTGAGTTTTCTGTTTACAGATGATTTTGCACCAAGGTTTCTTTTGGCCTTTTCCCTTTCCTGACTGTGAATCCCCACCTGAAGAAGATTTTGGGGGCCCTTGAGAAGACTACTGGTCTTTACCCTTGTCCCCACCCTTGTCAGAGTTTTTAGAATCTTGCTTTTTTGGGTCACCACCTTGGTTCTGTACCTTCTGCCTCACCCTGGTTCTGACCCATTTGTCTGCCTTCTTTCCCAATTCTTGGGGAGAGGTCAGATCAGAGTCTACCAGGTACAACAGCTGATTTTGACAGTTATTTAGAATCTGCTCCCTCATTATCAGATTGTACAATCCTTGGAAGTCACACACTTTACTGCCCAATAACCAACCTTCCAGAGCCTTAGCAGCACAGTCTACAAAGTCAACCCAGTCCTGATTTTGTGCCTTTTGGGTGTCTCTGAACTTTAACCTGTATTGTTCAGTGGTTAGGCCAAACCCATCTATAAGAGCACTTTTCAAGACTTTGTAGTCATCAGCATCCTCTTCTCTTACAGTGAGGAGCTTATCTCTACCTTTATCTACAAAGGAGAGCCATAAGAGTGCTGCCCACTGACCTTGAGGGACCTTCTGTACTTTATAGGCCCTCTCCAAGGCAGTTATCCATTTGTGGATGTCATCCCCACTCTAGTAGGGAGGGACAATCTTACTTAGGTTTCTATGGTCATAAGACCTCTCCCTATCTCTAGGGAAATTGCTGCCCCAAGGGACTCTAGTCCCTCCTTTTTACTAGCTCTGTAGAGCTCCAGGGCTTCCTATCTAAGGCCATCTGCTGCTTTCTGAGGTTGAACTTGTCTTGCTCATACTTCAGCAGTCTCTCTCTCCTCTCCTGGGAGGTTTCCCTCCCTCTGTGAGAAGAAACAGAGGTTCATATAGAGGAGTTAGACTGGATAGATCCCCTTGACAGAGATCTATCCCTTCTAGCCCTGTTGTCAGGCCTACCAAGAAGAATAAAGGAAGTGGCATTATTGGCATCCTCCTCATCCTCATCCTGGTGGTCTGTGTTCACCAGAGTCTGGTCACTGCCACCAGTTTGGTCAGCATTAGAGTTAGGGTCAGGGGAGTTTCCACCCCTGGACCCACCCTCAGGTGCCGCCCCACCCACACTGTCCACATCATCAGGCCCCCTAGGCCCTGTGATATCATCCAGTTTCAGTATCTTTATGAGATGCTGGGTGGATGGACTTTTGCCTGTCTTCAGCTTCCTAATGGAACATAATGCCCTTAGCTGAGCAAAGGAGAGATCCTCATATTTATAGGGAAGGAGCTCACTGGTTCCTGGTAGGGACCCACTGGTTCCTGGCTGGTTAGACATTACTAATGTGGTGTTGTGTATTGCACTACCTACACTAGTGTGGCCTACTAAACTCTCTTGAGTTGTAGAAAGGATGTGCTATCCCTTAACACACAACTCTAAGTTCAGTAGAACTTACTGTAGCTAAACTTGATATTTTATGTACCTCAGGTACCTTTAGTGGTTTTCAGTTGATCAATTCAATTGAGATGATCTGGTAAAACAATAGCAGGCTGGAATCCCACACGCTGCGCACCAATGTGAGAAGGTGGCCTGATATATGATGTCCACTAGTTCTAGTGGGCACCCTGTATCAGTCCAAACAACCCCTTATGGTGAATTGGTTAAAGACAATCTTTATTGAAAGCTATCCTAGTGGTAGCTTTGGAGAGCAGCCTTCAGGCTAAGTCTTGAAGGAATGTAAAGCAGCTTGTTTTACCAGTCTATAATCTCTTGAATGATCAAATGAAAAGACTACCACACCAGGTATATAATCAAAATATATGTATTTAAGATAAAACACACCCCTCTAGTCTCTTTATGAGACTGGAGTTCGAAGTACTTAGTTTACAAGTCAGCAATTATCAGTAACAGCACAAATACACGTTTGGGCCCTAGGGGCGTACCAAACCATATACCAAAAAAGTGGTATAAGAACCACGACGGGAATAGACGCTAGGCCTATAGCCTATAGAATTGCTGGGACCCCAAGGAACCACCCAAGGTAGTGACACAGGGGACCCATGGGGACTGTATGCAGTGTGAGAGCACAACTGCAGGTTCCCGTTATCTTCTATGGGCAATGTCGCGGTTGGAAATGTAAAGATTAGGGACACTTCTAATCGAGTCAGGACCAAACCCCTCTGGACTTAGGAAATTCTAGGGCTAGCACCCACGAGAGTACCGGAGTACTCGAGTTACCTCACCCAGGGAAGCTGGGTGCATAGGTGCCTTTTGGTGTCGGGTCGCGTCGTCGATTTCAATGGAAGCCTGCAAAGAACTGCTGCTGCCGTGAAGAGGAGAAGTGTCCGGAGAGATCCAGGCCTGGATCTGGGATGTAAGGAACCTGAAAGCAGAGAGGACAGAGTCTGGGTCACTTGTCAGTGACCTAGGGCAGGATGGACCAATGCCCACATGTGTCGGGTGCTTCAGGTGAGTTGATGGGTGTCTTCAGCCATGAGGTCCAGGAGGCATCGACGAAGTCCACAAGCCGGATTTGAGCTGTCCCACGAAGTCTGTCGAGTGCTGCGGTGTCGGCGACCAGAAAGGACCCAACAAGTCTTGGCAAGGGCAAGTCACAGGAATTCAGAGAAACGACAGCGGTGCAGACCAGCAAGGTCTGAGGGACTCACCCAGCAAGGGTAAGTAAGGGCACGTCTGGAACAACCAGGAAAGCCCAAGCAGAAAAGGAGTTGCCTTCATGGGGACCTGCTAGCCAACAGGCTAGTTATCGCGAAGGAGCCTCGAGCAGTCACACTTGAAGCTGGCCCACGGGTCACTCGTGGAGTGGAGGCCAACAATAAGAGGTGCTCATGGCAGGGGCTACTCGGAGCACAAAGCACCACTTCAAGGAGGTCCAGGAAGATAGTGTTGCTGCAAAAGATCACGGTGTCCAGGGGTCACGGTTCCACATCACCCACGATAGCCACGGGCCTCAGCTTTGCTGTGGACTCAGGGTATCCTCAGAGAAGTCTGGAATTCTACCTCCGTTGATGCAAAGACCTCGGCGTCCGGCGGGAGCTTCAGCGATGCAGACCGGTCAATTGCTTCTTTGGTGCCTGCCAAGCAGCAGAGTCACTCCTTGACCCCAAGGGAGATTTCTTCAGTGTTCTAGTCAGGATAGAACGTCGAAGGTCCAGGATATATGTTGCAGAGTTTCATCCAGGGTAATCTAAATCCCTAGGGACTGGATTCCTGTACTTATGGGATGGACTAACTCTAAGGCCCCACCTATGGGTGGGCCTGGTAAGAGGGGTAGTTACACCCATTTATTTTGTCCAGTTTCATGCCAGAGCAGGGGCAGGTAGCCCCTGCAACCGGTTTGAACTGGGTTATGCACAGGGACAGCAAACTTGCCCCCAGTGCAGGACTTCAAAGCACCAGAGAGTGCTCCCGCCCAGCCCCAATACACATCTGCCTGTCTGGGGAGGTGGTCACACCTCCCTTCGACAGGAAACCTACTATCCAGGCCTCCCCTGCCAGAGTTTCGGTCAGCAGCAGGAGGCCAGACCCGTGTCTGTGGCAGAGGCATCCATTTTGTGATGCCAGGGCTCAGGAAAGTCCTACCAGGTTTAGCCAGTGTGAACATGTCTATCCCTCTAGAAGGGTGGAATGCTACCCCCGCCGCCAGAACTGGTGGGGGGGTGGTATTCCAAAGCGTTTGACAACAAACACGACATGTTTTGATGCAGCCATTCCAAAGTTAGCATTTACCGCGAGGTTATAATGCTACAGAGGGGCTCAGCTCATGCTTGGGCACCATCTCACATAAAACCAAGCACTCAGCCTTCAGGATTGTCAAGGCCTGCCATAGGAGTGGCTTATAGGTGTATATGTGTCTGTATATATATGTGGATATAGGTAGCCTATACCACAGTAAGGGGTGCAAACACACCCTTACCCAGACTGCAGTAGCAGACCTGTGGTGCCATTTAGGAGTGCTTCCCAGGGGTGGCATAATACATGCTGCAGCCCCTGGTAGGCCTCTGAGGTACCTATGCCCTAGGTACATAGCATACCATATACTAGAGGCTTATAAGGCACTCCAGAATCCAATTAGATATGTACCTAAGGTACATGGAAACCATTTTAGAGAGGAAGCAGCTAGGCTGTGGTCCTGATTAGCAGGGCCACAGCCAGACTAAGGTAGAAAAACAGTAAAACACCAGCAAAAAGTGGGGGTACCCATGTGTAGCAGATCCTACTCTCCTACACTGGTTCCGGGCTTTCAGCCCTCATCGGCCAGGATAGCTTGACTACAGTGGCATGGAGAGCACGGGACCCACGTCTGGGCATACCCATCCCACTTGGGGTGACGAATGCAAAAAGAACAATTGATGGACAGAATGCAGAACAATGTCATACATACACCCCAGTACATAGATCTGGGCCTAAAATCATCGTTTTTTTGCTCACCATGTCATTCCAGCTTGGACCCAGCCATATTCAAATCAGTCTTGACCCTACGCCCAATGGGAACAGTCCATGCCAGGCCAGGTCCTCCCTGGACTGAAAATAAGCATCCTAGGACCGGTTTCGGGCTGTCAGCCCTCATCAGCCAGGATAGCTTGGCTCCAGTGCTTGTTTCCGGTCCACGGAGGACCAGGCTTGGCAGTTCAAGGTGGACTGTTCCCACAAGGAACAGGGTCAAGACTGATGTGCATATGGCTGGGTCCAAACTGGGGCGGTGTGGTGAGCAAAAGAATGATGGATTTAACCCAGTTCCTTGTGACAGGGGGTGAATGTTTGCATTGTCCAGCATTCCGTCCATCAATTGTTTCTTTTGCATATGTTTCATGTCAGTTTTAAACTTCCGTATGCATTATTAAAATCTATAGTTTTTTTTATTTGTACTCTTTTATGGCCAACTATTTTGCCAAATAAAGTTTATTGTCTTGACTTTGCATTTATATTTAATTTAAGCTTGGCATTATTAAACATGTACTTACCTGAAGGTGAAAGACTGAAAAAAGTTCTAGGCTATATTGTTTTTTTTTAGTCATGCCTTTGATCCCCCACCACCTAAACTCACCCCACCCCATCTGCACACAGCATCACAGTTCCCCTACATTTTTTATGCACTTAGACTACTGACAAAATCCATTAAATGCCCGACATCTTACCAAGTTCGTTCTTACCATGTTCGTAGCCTTCTAGTTTTCAGTGGAGAAGCAAGGGTCCATAGGCCTGAGTGGAATCCAGAAAAATTATGCTTTTAACTGATGTGCAGTTGGTAAAATAGAGCAATACCAAGGATTCACTGGGATCCTCAAGCATCTTGGTCCCGTGCCACTGCACTTGCTGCACCATTGATAGCTATGTCCCTGCTAGTCTTGCCCTTTAACCTCGTCTTCCTTCCCCTCCCATTTGCCTCTCCTCCAATTCAGTTTTACGACTACCAGTATTTCTCTATTTCTATGTAAAGCACTGTTTTGGAATAATTTGTTTCTAGCTTCAGTGAGTCCATAAATACTCATATTATCTGAGTGAGGCCAAAATAGCTTCCCCATAATATGTTCAACAATAAGAATGATTTGTGGCGTGGAATGTGAAAAGCAACACATGTGGAGGTCTTCTCAAGAACACAACATGGAGTCAATGTGGTTCACCTCTTGAACAACCTTTTCGCAGAGGTTTTAGAGGTGTAAGTCTTATGTTAACTCCACCCTTGTGAGAAAGATATGATAACATGCTCTCATTTATTGTGTCGACTGCAGAGAAAATTTACATTGAAATCTATTTATGGGTAACTGTGGATGTCATTTAGGGATCACCAGAGGTTGCATTTTCTGCGCCTAATGTTTCGGTTCCAAATCTCAGGATCTCTACCACACATGGCAGTGGAGATATGGCGATTTTTATCTTCCAACGATTCCACAGGAACTTAGAAAAAAATGATGATAAATATATGGTACAATATCAGATGGCATGGGCATTTGATGGTGATCACCAAGAGCGGCAATACTTCCCTTTTTGATGCCTATGCATGGCTGAGCATAACAATGTTTTTATTTGCAATTGAATCCCAGGATGAACTAGCCTTTTTGGAGATCCATTTCTGCTAACCATGGGCAGAAAAGAATGGGTACATCTGGCATTATCTTGCAGCCGGTCCACACAGTCATTGCCACAGCTATTCTTCTATTCTGAGTGACTGTCAATAGCCAACATTTCAGCCAATGAGAATAGGCTCCTCTTTTAAGCTAATTATACTTGAATGCTGGAAGCCAATCTCAATATCTGTCAATAGTCACAGTTTTTCTGGACTGCACTTTACAGTCCTCAGGGCTGCAGAAATAATTACTTTTTGGGCATATAACCTGATTCTTTTTCTAATCCTTGCAATTTTGAAAAAATGAACTCCTTTCCGCTGTCTGATTATAAAAAAATAATGTTAAACCCGTCAGCCGTAATCTGGTCTTCCCCCAAACGTTTTACCTTATTCCTCCATATTTTTATGATCTTGGTTTTGTTGCCAGCGAACAAATCAAACACAAGGAGAAAATGGACAGAGTGCTGAAACTTTTCAAACACTCACCCCCAGTCACAGATCTGGGTTGAATCCATCATCATTCTATAGATCACTTTGCCACCCCAGTTCAGACACAGCTATATGCAAATCAGTCTTGATCCTGTGCCTCATAGGAACAGTCCAGCCCGAACTGGCAAGCCATGTCTTCCCTGGACCGGAAACAAGCATCCTGGGACTGGTTTCAAGCTAACAGCCCTCTACAGCCAGGCTAGCTTGAATCCAGTAGCAAAGTGAGCAAGGGACCCACGTCTGGGCATACCCTGCCAACTTAGGGCGAACAAAGCAAACACAAGGAGATGATGGACGGAGTGCTGAAACGTTTCGAACACTCACCTCCAGTCACAGATCTGGGTTGAATCTATCATCTTTCTTTAGCTAACTTTGCCACCCCAGTTCAGACACAGCTATATGCAAATCAGTCTTGACCCTGTGCCTCGTGGGAACAGTCCAGCCCGAACTGCCAAGCCATGATTTCCCTGGACCAGAAACAAGCATCCTGGGACCGGTTTCAGGTTAACAGCCCTCATCAGCCAGGCTTGCTTGAATCCACTGGCAAAGGGAGCAAGGGACCCACGTCTGGGCATACCCTGCTAACTTAGGGTGAACAAAGCAAACACAAGGAGATGATGGACGGAGTGCGGAAACTTATCAAACACTCACTCCCAGTCAAAGATAAGTGTTGAATCCATCATCATTCTTTAGCTCACTTTGCTACCCTAGTTCAGACACAGCTATATGCAAATCAGTCTTGACCCCGTGCCTCATGGGAACAGTCCAGCCCGAACTGCCAAGCCATGTCTTCCCTGGACCGGAAACAAGCATCCTGGGACCAGTTTCGGGCTAACAGCCCTCATCTGCCAAGCTAGCTTGCATCCAGTGGCAAAGTAAGCAAGGGACCGACGTCTGGGTATACCCTGCTAACTTAGGGCGAACAAAGCAAACACAAGATGATGATGGACGGAGTGCTGAAACTTTTCAATCACTCACCCCAGTCACAGATCTGGGTTGAATCCATCATCATTCTTTAGCTCACTTTGCCACCCAAGTTCAGACACAGCTATATGCAAATCAGTCTTGACCCTGTGCCTCATGGGGACAGTTCAGCCTGAACTGCCAGGCCATGTCTTCTCAGGACTGGAAACAAACATTCTGGGACCGGTTTAAGGCTAACAGCCCTCATCTGCCAAGCTAGCTTGAATCCAGTGGCAAAGTAAGCAAGGGACCGACGTCTGGGTATACCCTGCTAACTTATGGCGAACAAAGCAAACACAAGCTGATGATGGACGGAGTGCTGAAACTTTTCAAGCACTCACCCCCAGTCACAGATCTGGGTTGAAAGCTGACTTTGCCACCCCAGCTCAGACACAGCTATATGCAAATCAGTCTTGACCCTGTGCCTCATGGAAATAGTCCAGCCCGAACTGCCAAGCCATGTCTTACCTGGACAGGAAACAAGCGTCCTGGGACCGGTTTCAGGCTAACAGCCCTCATCAGCCAGGCTAGCTTGAATCCAGTGGCAAAGTGAACAAGGGACCCACGTCTGGGCAAACCCTGCCAACTTAGGGCGAACAAAGCAAACACAAGGAGATGATGGACGGAGTGCTGAAACTTTTCAAACACTCACCTCCAGTCACAGATCTGGTTTGAATATATCATCATTCTTTAGCTCACTTTGCCACCCCAGTTCAGACACAGCTATATGCAAATCAGTCTTGACCCTGTGCCTCATGGGAAAGTCCAGTCCGAACTGCCAAGCGATGTCTTACCTGGACTGGAAACAAGCATCCTGGGACCGGTTTCAGGCTAACAGCCCTCATCAGCCTGGCTAGCTTGAATCCAGTGGCACAGTGAGCAAGGGACCCACGTCTGGGTATTCCTTGCCAACATAGGGTGAACAAAGCAAACACAAGGAGATGATGGATGGAGTGCTGAAACTTTTCAAACACTCGCCTCCAGTCAAAGATCTGGGTTGAATATATCATCATTCTTTAACTCGCTTTGCCACCCCAGTTCAGACACAGCTATATGCAAATCAGTCTTGACCCTGTGCCTCATGGGAACAGTCCAGTCCGAACTGCCAAGCCATGTCTTCCCTGGACCGGAAACAAGCATCCTGGGACCGGTTTCAGGCTAACAGCCCTCATCAGCCTGGCTAGCTTGAATCCAGTGGCAAAGTGAGCAAGGCACCCATGTCTGGGTATCCCCTGCCAACTTAGGGTGAACAAAGCAAACACAAGTAGAGGATGGACGGAGTGCTGAAACTTTTCAAGCACTAACTCCCAGTCACAGATAAGTGTTGAATCCATCATCATTCTTTAGCTCACTTTGCCACCCCAGTTCAGACACAGCTATATGCAAATCAGTCTTGACCCTGTGCCTCATGGGAACAGTCCAGCCCGAACTACGAAGCCATGTCTTCCTTGGACAGGAAACAAGCATCCTGGGACCGGTTTCAGGCTAACAGCCCTCATCAGCCAGGCTAGCTTGAACCCAGTGTCAAAATGAGCAGGGGACCCACAACGGGGCATACCCTGACAACTTAGTGCGAACAAAGCAAACACAAAAATATGATAGACGGAGTGCTGAATCTTTTCAAACACTGACCCCCAGTCACAGATCTGGGTTGAGTCCACCATCATTCTTTAGCTCACTTTGCCACCCCAGTTCAGACACAGCTATATGCAAATCAGTCTTGACACTGTGCCTCATGGGTACAGTCCAGCCTGAACTGCCAAGCTATGTCTTCAATGGACCAGAAACAAGTATCCTGGGACCGGTTTCAAGCTAACTGCCCTCATCAGCCAGGCTAGCTTGAATCCAGTGGCAAAGTGAGGAAGGGACCCACGTCTGGGCATACCCTGCCAACTTAGAACGAACAAAGCAAACACAAGGATATGATGGACGGATTGCTGAAACTTTTCAGACACTCACCCCCAGTCACAGATCTGGGTTGAATCCATCATCATTCTTTGCCACCCCAGTTCAGGCACAGCTATATGCAAATCAGTCTTGACCCTGTGCCTCATGGGAACATTCCAGCCCAAACTGCCAAGCCATGATTTCCCTGGACCGGAAACAAGCATCCTGGGACCAGTTTCAGGCTAACAGTCCTCATCAGCCTGGCTAGCTTGAATCCAGTGGCAAAGTGAGCAAGGGACCCACGTCTGGGCATCCCCTGCCAACTTAGGTTGAAAAAGCAAACACAAGGAGATGATGGACGGAGTACTGAAACTTTTCAAACACTAACCCTCAGTCACATATCTGGGTTGAATCCATCATCATTCTTTAGCTCACTTTGCCACCCCAGTTCAGACACAGCTATATGCAAATCAGTCTTGACCCTGTGCCTAATGGGAACAGTCCAGCCCAAACTGCCAAGCCATGTCCTCCCTGGACAGGAAACAAGCATCCTGGGACCGGTTTCAGGCTAACATCCCTCATCAGCCAGGCTAGCTTAAACTCAGTGTCAAAGTGAGCAGGGGACCCACATCGGGCATACCCTGCCAACTTAGTGAGAACAAAGCAAACACAAGGATATGATGGACGGAGTGCTGAATCTTTTCAAACACTCACCCCCAGTCACAGATCTGGGTTGAGTCCACCATCATTCTTTAGCTCACTTTGCCACCCCAGTTCAGACACAGCTATATGCAAATCAGTCATGACACTGTGCCTCATGGGAAAAGCCTTTTGGCTTTGTTATGGCTTTCTGTAAACAGTGCTTTAGCATGTTGCTAGAGCTTAGACAATGAAGAAATCAATAACCTGTTCTTTGCATAGCAGCCCACACTACAGACATTTGGTGATGAGGCTGGAACCGGGCCGCTCACTGAACATGCTTGTCACTGCTGGTCACAGGCATGTGTAGCAGTCATCGGTCCCTACTTGGTTCACCCATTTCTGGTATCATTATTAAAGTTAAACATGGAAGAGGGACAAAATATGGGAGAGGGAAGCAGCTTGAGAATGTGTTAAGCTGTCCCTTCTCACACGCTCCCCTGTTGCTCCAATTACCAAAGGCCATATAAGTACCAATGTACAGCTTTCTGGGCTTGCTTGACTCTGCAGTTGATATGGGGTTCCTATGGGGGAGGGGTGACTGGGGTGGGGAACTAGGTGAGGGGGGAGGAAACTGATGGGGAGGAACAGGGGAGTTGTAGTGCCCAGCAGAATGGGTAGCTGCAAGGATCTGTTTCATTACAACATATAACCTCATTGCTGAAAGAATTTTTTTCAATGTGGCCAAAGAGGCCAGGGAAGATCTGCATGTGAAAATGTATAAACAGAGCATTTCAAGGAATCTAGAGCCACCTAAACATAGGATAGGAATTTGGTAATTGTAAACTACTTTACAGCTGAATGGAGGCAGCTGCTGTTGCAGAGTTGTCTCGTTTCAACCCCCTCTCTGATTCTGCTTCTATGATACAAGTGTGGAGACATGAATCATGCCAGGGCAATTGAGCAACATTTTAATCTATGCCTACTTTACCAGGTGTCTAGCTAGGGTCCAGGATAGTATGAATAATTTGTTTTTCTATACTGACCTATTGACTGCTACTGAAGATTCATTCATGGAAGTCATATAAACCCATTTCTATGCATTATAGTGATGCTGATGCAGCACAAAGTTTATAAAATTTGTCTTTACCCTTACAATAATCTTATCTGACTAGGCTCATTTCAGGCAACAACCCTCTTTCTCTCGATAGTCTCAACTAGCTCTTAGATTTCTACAAACCGTGGTCCTCTGATGGATCTTTTTGTTGAGCTGACAAGGACTAGAATACTAGGAAACGTGAACAGGTATTCTATGAGGACAAGGAATAAAATAATTGTTACCTCAAACCTAATTCAATACCTTTCTCAGCCACTGATACAAATGGCTTGAGATAAGAAATATGACCAAAAGAAGAAGGCAGAATTGATAAAGAAAATTCATAGGAAGCATTTATCTAATGCCTAGTCAAGAAGATAAATTTCAAATTTAGATTTCATGACTGTGTATTTACACAAGTAGCCTCACAACACAAAACAGAACATTGTTAGACAGCTGGAAAATCCTCTGTGGAGAGAAACAATACATTTCAGTTTCAGTTATTAGTCATACAAACCAAAGCAAAGCTGATAACTTCAAGTTCGTACTCAGTTTAATCTGGTCAAGTCTGAAAGTGCCACAGTCGGAGTCAGATAACCTCTCAGCCAAAAGGTTATTTTTCCTGCACAACTTTACTAGCCGGCAAAGTACAGGATTCGAGGTTGCAGTTTGGATATAGTTCAGTTGGTTAGAGTCTATTCCACCCAGTATGGAAGGAAAGGGGCATAGAAAAGACAATAGGGATCAAAAGTCCATCTGACAGCATGCCAGACAAGAAAAGAAAAATGACAGCCATCCCCCAGAGTACCAATTCCATTAGTCCATGGGGTTCTCATTGGTCACTCACAGTGGGTTATAGTGGGGTGATCAGTGAATAACACATCTCCAGAAGAATTAAGTAATCCTTTTTGCAAATGTCATTACCATTCATTAAGTTCAATTGTATTCTCATTTTGTCACTTCCATGGAAATGGGTGGAACTTTACTTTGCTCACAGTCCGTCTGTTCCCAGGTGCTTTCCCCTGGGTTTGCAACAATACCTTTACATTTCTATTGAATATGCTTCTTAGCAGGGAAAGAGAACATTTATGGCCTGCATGAAAATTAGCTGAATCACTACCATTTAATTTCATCTTAAATCACACATATTCATGAATGGATTTCGTTTCTCTCCAATACAGCAGTAATACTTTCTTCCAGGTACTACATATCAATATTAGGCACTACAAAAAATGTTCATTTCTACATTTTCATTTTCAAAGTAAATTATTAACGTGGCACTCTCAATACATGTGCTTTGTATAAACCATTAAGAAGGGCAGATTTGCACTATGCCAAATTTCTCTAAATACAAGCAATTTTGCAATTCAAGATTTTTATTATGCAGGCATATATTTCAGATATGATACACATTATGAATGTTATAATTTCAATACTCTATGTTAACAATATTTTATTTTCTCACAACACGTAAATACGTTCATTTATACTTCTCATTGTATCTTTTTATTTTGTTTACATTTTCGAATCATAATTTTAGAACCCTCTGCATGCTTCTACTATGCAGCATGTATTCTCACGTTTTTCGATTCAGCAGGTTGACATGTCTTCATCAAAAAATATTTGTTGTAATGATCTTTTAAAGGTAAGAATTGATAAAGGTAGACGTCAGATAATATCCATGCTCCGTCAATGCCAAGTAGTGTACTACAAGTAAAAAAGATTTAGATGTGACACCTAAGTATCCCAGCTTGCATATTTTAACATTAACAACTAGAGTGAGTGTAATAACAGACAGAAGTGCATTTTTATAATACGGTTTCTTAGTTTAAGAAAAACCAGAGTAACAATCAGTCCCCGGTGAGACACCATATTGTGTATGTTTTGGAAATTCTCCATATGTATATTTTAGCTAACCTTTGCAGGCCCCCTTCTAGTTATAAAAGTTACTACACACAGTGATGGTTGACAGTAACGTCCCTTTCCCAGGGGCAGAACAGTAAAAACAAGCATTGGCATAGCCGATAGGTCTCGCTTTTGGGACCTTATAAGTATTTAGTTATGCAGCATAATATCCTTGGTGCAACAACATCAACCGTTGCATGGCTAAACACTTATAAGGTCCCCAAGGCGAGAACTATTGGCTAGGCCAATGCTTGTTATAACTATTATTATTTAATATTTTACAGATATCAATTTTCATGGGTACGATGCAAATGTTGGCATTTATTCTGTTATTGTGGCACCTTGGGTAATCACACTTCATGCTCAGTTTCGGTTTCCTGAATGTCTGTACAGTCGACATCTTTCTAAATGTGGGCTCCAGTTTAGGCCTTGGAAGTGCCTAATCATCATAGAAAAATAATATTTTATGGCAGCTAAACTCAGTGGCACTATTTAGAATAATTGAAATACAGGTTCAACTTTCTATGTGTTGCAAATTTGGGACTGGCGGCATTCTTCGCCATGACTGTGAGAAAGTTAATTCATGTATCAAGGGCCTGATTAAGAGTTTGGCAGTGTGGGTACTCAGTCGCAAATGTGACGGAGTACTCTCCCGCCAAACCTTTGGTCCACCTGCCCTATTTAGAGACAGGCATACCTTAAGTATTCTGTTCACGGACCCTCTGTTGGCTTCATCAATGGAATACTTCCTCTAACCGCTCAGGATGGTAGGACCCAAAGTTCCACCCCTTACCAGATCGAATAGCTTAATATGTTAAGCAACAATATGAATGCTGCTAAGATTTCTTGAGTGATAACCCTGAACATTTTAAAGTCTTCTTAACTTGAGACCAACAACACTTGCCAGTGCACTTAAAAATGTATTATTGGCCGCATTTCTTTGAGAACAATGACACCCCATTGCATGATATTGTACCAGAAACATAATGGGAGCCCCAACAAGTAATTTTGATTCAACTCTGAAAATGGCTCCATCCCAACTTTTCAAGGTATTAACCCCCCCAAGGTGTGGGTCTAGTTGCGCCCCTGGCAACGATTATCCAAGTTCAAAGTTAATTCTAAATTAGTAGGGATTGTAGATAATTACATGGAATTGGAAATGGGCAGAAGCAAAAGCAGAAGGAAAATGGGAATGAGAGTGCAGTTGTGGAAACAAAAGAACACAAGGAATGCTGTACTGGGATAATGCAGATGAAGATCTCTGAATGCAAGTGACGTTTGAGTGAGTCACTCAATGAAAATAGTGTAGGAGATTGTGGAGCTGAGAATGGTGCAGCGGCGTCCAGTGAGGTACATAGCATTAGGGCAAAAAATGAGCTATGTGTCATGATTTTGCTTTAGAGTTTGTTTTTAATCTTAATGGCAGGCTTATACAACAGTCTCCCGTATCTAGGCTGTCAACTGTGCAACTGGGTTAGTAAACTTTCATGCTGTTGTTCATTACACATTTGTCTATAATCAATGTAATGTTAAGGTTATTGTTCTAGTGTTGTTTCTTTTGCCCTTCTTTCTTTTGTTTTCATGTCATTAAAGTTTTATATAAAGAATGGGACAAAGACTTGTTGTAATCAACTGTTTAGTATAATGCATTCTCCTCATTGATGTTCTGTTCCCTGCTGCTCAGCCAGTGTGTGAGGTCATTAGAATGTTCAAGAAGTTTGTGGTTGGATGCAGTGAGTTGGAGTGGATGGGCTGAGCAGCAAGGATGCTGCTCCTGGTGGGGTGTTCCTGTAACTAAGTTAAATAAACCTCCATCTATAACCTACAGGTATCAATCTTATTTGTAACAAGACTCTGGGGGTGTCCAAGGGATTGTAAAGTCCAAGGCACATATACATAATAAAGATGCTTTATTGTAGATTGAAACACCAATACAGAAGAGCACCATAATGCACAGCTTCCCTTGCCCAGTCTTCTCTACGCCACTCCTGGGAATTCTACTGAAAAGTAAAAAGCGAATAACCAGTGCAGGTGCCAGAGAACACAGCTAGCGACGACATAGGTACATTAAGCATACATCTGACATACGTATGAACACAACAGCGATTCCATAGCGAGGTATTAAAAAATGTTCACAGAGGCTTTCTTTGAGGTACTTACAGTGGGCTTGCTGTGTGTCTCTGTGTGATGCCACCCTGCGAGTTACTGAGCCAAACAACAACCATGTCGTTACATATGAACACAACAGAAATTCCATAACGAGGTATTAAAAAATGTTCACAGAGGCTTTCTTTGAGGTACTTACAGTGGGCTTGCTGTGTGTCTCTGTGTGATGCCACTCTGTGAGTTACTGAGCCAAAACAGCCATGTCATTACTTCATTTTCACTGTAAAAAAGTTACTTAGATTGAAAATGTTTTTAAAAGGTACTGAAGCTAGAGAACAGTTCAACAAATCAGAATGACATCAGTAGAACCAATCAATGCCCAGAAGGCACGCACTGAACACAAACTCATTCAATTGGTGCCACACCTTGCAATTTTTTTTTATTAATCACGACCCGGGTTGCCAGAGACCCACAGGGTGTGTCGTTAGTCAATTAGTCCAGCCTGGTAAAAACAAATGAGTGCTTGCTTCACCAAGCATATGTTTCAGCAAACCATTGCTTTTGAGTAAAGCAGCAAAGTGGTTAACATAAAACTGAGTCAATGTACAAAACGTTCAACGGACCTCTTGAGAAAAGCCCCTGTGCTCTTTTCGCCGTTCACTTTTTCCTAAATCTCGTGATATTATTTATGTAGTTGCTAGGTAACACGCCACAAAAGTTAGCGCAGCTACTTATCTGAGTGCCGCAAGATGGCGGAGTCTCGGAGCAGGTCTGCGCTCACCTCTGCAGGTGGAAAGGTAAGTCTGCTCTCAGTGTTTTTTATTGTGCGTTCAGAGTGCTTTTCAGAGAGAAATGCATGGCACCTCTGTCCCCGCAGTATTATTCTCCCCCTAAGTTCTCCAGGCAGTACAATCTGCAGACACTCACGGGCCAGACACTTATACGACAGAGCAGCTTGGCGTTATTTGCAAGTTTTCTGTTCCACGTGTCACCAGGGAGCCGTTTTGTGCCCCGAATGACCTCTGAATACTGTCTACCTTTCTTTATGACCTTTTTGTACGCACTTTAGCCCATAGATGACGTACATATGTTCTTTTACCCAACACTATAAGCAAAGTACTCATTTAACGTAGGGCTGGTCTAGAGCCGCCGACTGGAACTGGAGAACCCGGTTCGAGTGCTGGCTTAGAATCAACATCCTGCTACTCTGGGCAAATCATTTAATCTCCCAGTGCCTAAAAGCAAAAACAACAACTGCGCACGCTGAAGAGAAGAAAAAAAAAAAAAGATGATGAGAGGAGGAGGCAGCAGGGGGAGGGGAGAGAGAAGGGGGCCTGTTTCCCTTGCGGGAGTGAGCAGGAACCATATGTTTGTAATTAATACATGGTTTGAAAGCTCGCTCCAGCAGGTAAATCGCCAGACGTGCACACGTTGCTTTGAAAGCAATGCAACGCGTGCACGTTTTTGGCTGAAAAGCTGAAGTGATTTCAATAGGTCTTTATCCTATGCAGCGCATGCACGCTGCGTAGGCGAGACCTGACAAAAAGACATTCAATCCTTAATATACTTGCAATGCAAGTTGGCTTTGGCTCCGCATGTGTGTTATCTGGTCCTAGATGTACCCAAGTTGGATCTTCTGAGGCAAGAGTAACAATAGTTCCATGAGAACCAAGGACACAGATGACAAATAATAGCCTTGTATGCTGACATTCCCCAAAGTTGTATACTGGTGTCTGGGTCTGATGGAGCTGAGCAAGGGCATTTTGTGGAGAAAGATTTATAGATCAATTCTGCCACACGTAGTGACAAAATCAAATTCAATTTATCAGTGAGCCCTACAGCGAGAAGTGTGGCTCAATGGTTAGAGCGGCAGACCCTGATGCAGAGGTCTGGCCCGGGACCAGGGTTCAATTCCCCGCCCGGTGGGTCTTGGGCTCAAAAATTCCACGGACCTGATAATTCTCGCCTCGATGCCTATTCCAATCATGGAGTCCCACTCCGCAACTCTGGGCAATAGCTTGCTTAATCTCCACAACGGCCCCCACAACGCTAAAGGATGCCTGGCCTCCACATTGGGGGTGCCCAGGAGTGGACGCCTCACAGGGAAAGCCAGTATGGGTTCCACAGCGGTATTCGTACAAGCGCCTTGAGACCCTTGCGGGTGAGTAGTACGCTATACAAGTATCAATTTACATTTACAGCGTGGAGTGGAGACAGATACATCTGGCCACCTGGGAAGAGAAAGTCAGTTGAGGGATGGTTGCTTTAGAGGAATATAAATTGTTACCATGCGTGCCTATTACCACGCATGAAATACAATATGATAACACATTGTATTACATCATAGTTCTTAGCACACATGGTTTGTGGTAACAACTGATATAAATATACACACACATAGACACACACATACAATTCATCTAAACCTCCTATCTCACTACCTTTCAAAACCCCTTACTACTACCCTTACCCATCCCCCAACCCTTGAAACCCTAACACCCTTTACTACCCCTTACACTTACCCATCTCTGAACCCTAAAACCCTTTAGTAATAGGATCCTTACCCATCCCTGACCCTAAAAGCCCTTACAAATCCTTACCCATACCCATTCCTGAACCCAACAAATAGCATATTACCCAGTATCCTTACCCATCTCTGAACCCTGAAATCCCCTTACTACCCCCTACCATTACTCATCTCTGAAGAATAAAAAAAGCCTTACCACCCATTACCATTACCTAACCCTGAACCCTATAAATCCCTTATTGCCTCTTACTACTCTTTACCATGTTCCATCCCTAAGTCCCATAATCCCTTAAAACTCCACACTCTTAGTCAGCCCTAAAACTACAAAAATCCTTACATCCCTGGCTTTCCCTTAATTCCCATACTTAAATGGAATTCAAAAAGCCATTTACCTGCATGGCTAAGTCTTGCATTACTAAGTCCTATAAAATGCAATGCGTGTTACTTATGTAAGTGGTAATGGCCATGTTTTAAATGGAACTTGTTGTATCACCCTAGTTTTAAGCATTACATACTGCTGCAGAGGGTTGCTAGGTCAGTTGTTGCTGTAGTTCGAATATGTGAGTCTAGGAGTTTCATTGAGCCTCAGTGAGGACTAAGAGGAGCCATTAGAGAATTCCTGGTGGCTGATTTGCCCAACAGAGGGGCTTTTCTAGGCTCTTCCCAGATTGGTGCTGGACAGTGCAATGAACAATTAATTACATTGTTTGACTTGACAGTGCTGGAAGGCACACTAAGTCCTCATTCCAAGCTTTCCTGTGCTGAAGTACACTCTGTCTGCATTTCTTGTTTTTTTTCACATTGGAGGCAGGGGGATACAAAATCAGCAAAATTGTCAGAATTTTTTGCATCTGCTTACCATGGGTTAAAAAGGGTATTTATTTGTCCACCCTTAGTTGCAGCATATTGCTATCAGGAGATGTTGGTGATTGAGACTCAGCAGAATGAGATAGCAGTCACAAGCTCTAAACCCACAGAGCATCAAACTTGGAATGCAAGACTCAAGTATGTTTCCTTTCCCACAATGGAGAGAGCTTTGTCAGATATCTGCGTAGGAAGCTGGAAGAGGAAAGGCAACACTGAAGGATCCCTGAACCTAAAGCCTCAACTCTAGGGCTCTGTTTTTGATCGGTTAGCCACAGGTTCTAAGCCTGGAAGGTACCTCAGCCTTTCATCCTTCCAGGATCGATAAAATTAGTACAATTAATTTGAGTAGTAATAAACATCTGTTATTCAGTGGCATGATACCCCAAGAGTAGAAAATAACTTTCAAAATAAACATGTTATGAGAGTATAATATGCCTACTTCTGGGGAACATGGCTTCTGGGGATGCAGCATGATATGAATCTCTCCCGCCTTATTTAACCCAGTAGTAACCTAAGGCAAGTGACGTATCTCTGATACATGAGGGAAGGCTCACTGGCAGTGATGGGTATGACTTCATCAACAGGATTTCCCCCAAAAATCTTTGTGTCACTTTTAGCCATAAAAAACATGTAATGTTCCCTTGACATTGATTTAGTTGCATCTCCTATTCTGTGTGTTTTTCCAGTTCCTGTGTCATATCCTTTACCTGAGCCCTGAATGCATGTATCCTCCCTTTCCTAGAGTTTTGCCCAATTCTGTCTTATGAATATAGTTTCTGCAACACTTTTTCTGATGGCCGAGTCATATTCTGGTCTGTCAAACAAGTATGTGCGTGTGTCTGTCCCTTCCTTTTCTGGGTTCCTACAAACCTATTCAGCCCATTCTGAAACTGTTTTGTAGTGTACACTGCGAATTAATGCAACAACTTTATTTTCCAGGTCCATTCTATTCTGACCACTATATTTCTCACACTGTGTTGGCCACCATTAACTGCTGTTACAAAGGAAGATCAACTTAATAACACTTAGCGAGCTTGTTTAACAGAATCAACTGAAATTCATGGCCAACAAAGGAGTCATTCATAAAACAGAGTATACTTAGTTCAGATCTTTGGGTGTGCATGATATATGACACAGTGAATGGAATTCTGAAATGGAATTCTGAAAATTAAATGCGAGCAAGTGTTAAATCATGTTAAAGCAAATACGCAAATCATTTGAATTGGATAAACAAAATCAATCATGGATAACAAAATTAATGAAAAACGAATGAAAAACAGACATACAAACATAAAACTACTGCATTCACTTCATGCATATTACGGAATAACATACATGTGTAGGGGTACAGAGAAAAGCAATCAAACAAACGTATGTCCAGTGTGTAGTTTGTCCATGTTGTTACAATAATCATATGTGAGAAAAATGTATGCCAACTCCACTCTCAAACACAATCAGAAGAACATCTCCATGAGCTGTAGAATTTGTACTAATGGTAAGTAAATTACAAAAGACTACATATCCATAAGCTGTAAAAGTTGTTCTAATGGTAAGTAAATTACAGAAGACTACATATCCATGAGCTGTAAAATTTGTTCTAATGGTATGTAAATGACAGAAGACTACAAACCCCTGAGCTATAACATTTGTTCTAATGGTAAGTAAATTACAGAATACTGCATTTTCATGAGCTGTAGAATTTGTTCTAATGGTTGGTAAATTACAGAATACTACATATCCATGAGATGTAGAATTCCTTCTAAATGTAAGTAAATTGCAGAAGACAACACATCCATAATCTGTAGAATTCATTCTAATGGTACGTAAATGACAGAAGTCTACATATCCATTAGCTGTAGAATTTTTTCTAATGGTAAGTAATTCACAGAAGACTACATATCCATGAGCTGTAGAATTCATTTGAATTGTAAGTAAATTATAGAAGACTTCTCCATAATATAATTGTACATCCCAAAAATGTAATTTGGGATGCAATAACCCATTAGCTTTCATGGAATAAAGCTTGTATTTAGATTTGGAAGATTAGCATCACTGATTAGTTTAACCATCAACCGAAGGTACTCGAAGTCTCCCTCTGGGGTCACAAAGAAGGTTAGTACCCTACACTCCGAGAGGTAGTGTAAATCACTGGTACAGAAAATGTTTTACACCCCCAGTTTGGCCAACACTCCATATATTTTGGTAAGGGGGAGAAGGTCAACAACATTATACTCTCAAAATGTGTTTTTGGTGATATCTATTAGAGAAAAACACATTGAGGAATCCACCCATGCTGTAAGACCATTTTTGCTAGTAAAATGGCTATCAGTTCTTTGCAAGACACCCAAGGGAACATTCTGTAGACTATTTTTGTGTCTGATACCTTTTCACACTGCTTAGCCTGCACCTAAAAACCTCAATATACATCTTCAGTACGTCATTTGTCTTGCATTATATAACCATTTATTTCTCTTCCTTAGCTCAAGGTGTAATTTGATTGTCTAGCTGCCGTGTCATGCTGCCGCAAAACATGTAGACTCTTTCTCCAAAATTGCACATTGTCAGCAGTTTATTATTAGTTAAAAACAATGGGTCCTATTCACAAACTGGAGTTTGCAATATGTAAAATAGTACTACAGTGATACTACTTACATACTGCAAAACACCATTCACAAATCTAAGACTAGAGACCTCCTCCTCGCCTATCTAGTCTGGGCAGCAGTCCCCACCACATGTGTGTATGTTTTTGTAGAAGATATGGAAGGGACCAAGGGGGAATACTTACAACTAAATGGGAAAGGTTTAAATTTAAGGAGTGGTTAAAAGTCATGTGAAGAGGGCTTCATGTAGGGACATACCAATACAAACACACCCAGTGTGAGACCTTTGCTATTCCACATATTGAACTTTTTGAAGTTGACCTTGAAACCTGGCACTGCAACACACTAATCTAATTAATAACAATTAGAATATAAGGGAGATGCCCCTAAAGGAAAGCGTACCACTCCCTATCAATGTAGAAACTCACAAAAGATACGTTCTCATGAAAGAAATGCTGCGACCAGGGTCTCAGTAAAGAGGGGGTTAAAGAAAGACCTTATCTTTAAGGACGAGAACCCTCACTCACCCGAAGTTGACAAGCTTCATCACAGGGCTCCCTCCTCACACCTGAGCTGCAAGGTCCTAGGTGTGGGCTAAGACTCATCAAAAAAGATTTTTATGAAGAGGACCTGAGGTGTTTTCAATAGGGAAGACTGAAGAAGTAGGTGAGTGAGGGGCAGAGTGCAAATGAAGTAAGAAAATATTAAAACTGTCTTCAGGGACCTAGTACCTTTATCCATCGGTGCCCTCGTACAGGGTTAAAAACTAAGAGGACCAGGGGTTAAGAGCAAATATACCCCTGCTAGAGGTCAACATGTTTCTCCCTAACTCAACTCCACCTGAAGTTCATGGGAATTCCTCAGGACCAGAAGGAAAAACTAGTCACTCTGCAAAAATGGAAATGAAAACAAAACACAGGTGCTTATACTGGCCATCAAGGTTTGTAACCCGTGTATAAGGCGGATAATAAATACAACGTCTCATCTGGAAAAATAAAATACAAAAGCCAATCATTATCCGGCCACAATTATAGAACAATATTAACTAAGCCCCCAACATAGTACAATATCCATATAACCAAAACAAAATGAACCATGGATACCTGATAGGAGGATTTAAATTACCTCTCTTCAGCCATAGGGTACCCCACGTCAGGCTCAGCTAATGGAGACAAAAATAAAGATGCCACATGGCAGATGTGTAGAGCAGGCCAATCATCTAGGTCTCACTTAGTAGATGTCTTGTAAAATATTAGAGCATTGGGAGAGACTTATAGCGATAGGTCAGCGCCCGACTGAGTACTCAGAACCTACCTATCCAAGTTCCCATGCCCTGGGTGCATGTCCGACTCTAACATTAGTGATGCAATCTAAAGGCCCAATGTTACAGTAAGGGTTCACATGCAATCATCATATTAACCTAATGCTAACTTTCTTAAAGAAAAGCTGAAAAAAGAGCTATAAGCACAGTCCACTACATAGTTAAGGAACTGACTCTGTGCAGTCTGGCTGAATTAAAGAAATCCTCATCTTAAGTTCACCTACGAGCATATCAAAGTTCCTTTACACTTTCTAGACCTTCAATTACATCTGCTCTCCTTGGATAAGAGGATAACATCTCCTTCATCTATCAAGTGTGTGATCATGCCCGATTGTTGAAATCATTTTGTAGACAGTGGCTGTGTATTGAACCTGACTGCCTCCAAGAACCCTATAAAAAAGCCCTGTGAAGAGGTTTGCTGCTGTTGCTTAATTCATTTTCAGACCCTTTATAAACCCCCTATCCACTAAAAGTGCTACAACTTCTGTCGATGCATCACTTGACATAAAGGTAGTGATACAATTTAGGTAAACCCAACACCATCCTTTGATTAAACCTGGATCATAATTTAACAAACTGGAATTCAATATTGTCTGAGAAAATCCCCGCCCCTCCAAACAAAACAGATAGTGACCATTAGGCATGTTTTGCTCTTCTCAGTATGTATGCACAAAGATTTTGTCTGTCTCTTTTCATTAAATCATGTTATTAAATTCAGTATCATTCTTTGGCCAGGACGGTATCTATGACTATTCACAATAAACTATTCACAATTTGTAGTCTTTCTTAGAGATGTTGTGATCCTGTTTCCTTGTGATTACAAGTAGCCTTTGTGAGTTCCCCTTTGAACTGCATTAGGGCAAAGAAGGAAAGTTAAATGTCTTAAAAGCTTTTTTGCCTCATAACCGCTTTGAAAGCATCAACAACAGAACTGGAGGATCATTCTCTCCCCATTGGTCATCAAAAACTCCTTGATCTGTAACTTAAGCTTTTAAACATTATCCTTGATTGTTCTTATCATTCCTTCAAAGGCCTATGCCGTAATCAGTTCCCAAGTGACTGATGAATGGTCAGAAGCAGCAATATGGCCCTTTAGCCACAGTCCAGGGAATGCGGATATTGTCTCCATGATTATATTGAAGTCTCTTGCCCTATGATCTTGTGTAAAGAAGGATCCTTTGTTGTCCAGCAGGCTCTTAAGTAGGAAAAAATATGCCCTCTAGTCTTCTGCATCAGTCAATTGTAATTGTATGTTCTTGTGGATTGCCAGAAACAAACCACATGTATTCAGTGAGAAATATTCCAAAGGGAAAAGTTTGAAAGAACAGTTGTGTATGTCTTTTTCAATGAGTGGGTCTCTTGGAGACATACACAAATCTGTCTATCTATGTTGCTTCTCCAAAGAGGAGTTGAGGCTTTCAAAATCTTATATTAAAAATGAATCTGGTTTGAGGTCAGATTCTTTAACAACACACGTTGGGTAGGAGCTTTTAGAATAGATCAACCCCTTGTGATGAACAAAACCTACTCTCACCGTGTGGGACAGGTGATATTAGTTGCCCCTCCACCTTTTATGATGTGTGGGTAATCATCCAAATCATCCAAATCTGCCACGCGTCACAAAAATCCTGTAGTTAGGGCAGCTTTACGTCTCCTTTTGACTTTCCCCATGAGAGTGTACTTGGAGACACTAGAGACCAACTATTATTATATATTGGGATTCATGCCCCTGACAAGGCCACAAAGCACTCAGAGTTTTATGGGGGGGCCTGGGTCTTTTTCAGAGTGCATGTTAAAAGTGCATTGGATGCTTTTGTCTTGTGTAGGAAGTGTCTGTAGAGATTCATCCTATCCAGAAACATCTTTAAATATGGTGTGGGGTGCATCAGCCAGCTTTGATCATGTTGTGTTATTATTAACATATTATTAATGTCTACCATGGCAGCTAATGCTACATAAATATTGTAATGATTTAAATATTATTGATACTTTAGGGAGGGGATGTCACAAGAGCTGCTGAGTTTTAAACCTGGGGACCGAGGTTCATATACCGGCCTTGGCGCTTAAATTTAACATTGTGTGATTCTGGTGAAACCACTTAATCGCCATGTGCCTAAAAATACTGTAAAATGTAAAATATGCTGTGTGGAATTTGTTTTTGTGATTCCCACTTCATGTACATGATCTTGTAGATCCTCTCTCAAGCACCCCTTCCCTTAAGATGGAACATACAGCACTCAGTTTGCTATATAAATACCAATACAGGTATACATGTCTGTTTGTGCCCTATACAATTCTGCGATACGTATCATTTGTTTCTACTATGACTGCTAATTCCTTATACATATTGTGATACCTGCAACAGTGCAGTGTTTTCTGTGCCTTTCCATCTTTCGTTGGGTTGAAAGGAAACAAGAAGAGACAGAAGATTGCAGAGAGATTTCCCCCATTAGCGAATTAATTAGAGATGGAAAGAAATTTATTTTGGAGCAAAGGATACTTTTGTAGACCAGTCAACAAATGTGATTTAGATAGAAATTTTGTATAAAAGCCAATTTTAAGCCAATTTTAAGATTAAGTGGTTTAAGTCTATTAATCCACTGGCTGAAAAAAAAATACTCAAATTATTTGTCTTGATGTCTTGTACATATTCATGTGTGTGATTAACTGTCACTCAAGGAAAGAAAGTACAGGTTGAGCTGCTCTAAAGTTTCAGCCCAACAAAGCATGAACATGGCATTGAATTGTACAATATTCTGAGGTTGGTGAGTTAAGTCAGAGATTCTGAGAGAACTCTTGCAGCCCGATGACTGAGGTGAACACTGGACCTCATGATGAGGCCTAAGATGGTGAACCCTGGTGTTGCATTCAGACTGTACAGGCTGAGATAGCCCCTTCCAAGAAACTCCCCTCATAACAAGTAGCTGAGCACCAGAAGTGAGAGCAAGTAGCAGAGATAGGGGCATGTCTGACAGTGAAGAGGTATCATGGAACTGACTGCTCAGATCATTGTGGTCTGATCACAGACCACAGGGGTCAAGCCGCTGTGAGTTGACAAACCCAGTGACAGCAAGCCACAGGGTGTTATCGTCAGCCTCTGGTTAGAAGCTATGAAGTAACGAAGCAGGTGACCCCAAAGAGAGGCAGTAACTTGTCTGAGGGGATCCCACCCGCCTCCACCCATAGCAGAGAAACTATGGCTTGCAATGCTCCTCGCCCAGAGGCACAGGATATCCCCCACAAGACCAAATAGGGGTGGAGGACACAATGAGATATCCTGATGGTGACAACAAGTTGATGGGTGGATGGTAGCTGGCAATGTACCTCCATGCTTCTTCCAAATGTTCTTCTAGTGCTTGATGACCTCTTGGAGATAGGGGGTTGCTTGTATTCTCTGTCCTGGGGAGTGAGAATTTCTGTACTACAAGATGGAGGCTAAGAATTGTTCCATCCTTTAGTGTGAATACCACACTAGATCCACTTTGTCTGTGAGGGATACAAGAGGATTGTGACCTGAGATGAGCATCCCCTGGCCCACAGAAGCAACTATCTGATAAGTACAGCACTCGGAGGTCCTGGAGCAACCTGCGCTGGAAGCCCTTGGACAGCTGAAAACCCAAAGTCCTAGCCCCCTAAATAGAGGCAACCCTGTGGGAAGTCCCAGAAAATCCCTATAAACAAGTTCAACTGAGGTAAGTCTGATAGAATGTCAGGAAGCAGGGGATTGAAAGTCCAAGGACCTTCCTCCATCAAAGTGCAGCGTATAAAACGAACAGCAAGAAGAACCTGAACCATGGCTGGCCCTGGCAGGCCTGCAAATTGCCAGGAGTAATCAGATCACACTCTTCTTTTCTTTTTGTAGAGTTTTATATAGCGCAAACTTGAACCAAATCCAATCAGGTATCAGAGCGCTTTACATAGCACCAATTATGTTACATGAGGACACACATTCATTCTTTGTTAGACACGAGGAGATTAAGTGATTTGCCCAGAATCACAGGATGTTCAGCGTCATTACCGAGACTCAAACCCAGTTCCCCAGGTCCGAGGTCGAGCGCCCTCGCCGTTAGACCAAATCCTCCCCTCTGAATAAAGACTTCCTCCTATTGGTATTCCGAGAAGTTGAGGAAGAAAAACATTCCATTATGTTGAGCTTGCAACACAAATTGAAAGAACTTAACAAGCTAAAATTGGGAATGGGACTGAATGAGCCACAATGATTGCTGTGAGCACATGCTGGCTCTCAAGGAGTAACAGGATATGTGAAGACCTGGAGAATTGCTCAAGACTGAATGATATGCATATCCGGGGCATTCCTTGAGATGTGTACCACAAAGATCTGAGATGATATGTAACCGATCCATCGTGGAGCACCCAGGGAGTGACTAAATATGACTGGAAAGAACAAAGGGGATGGGCCTGCCATCTTGAAAGTGAGATCTGTGATGTGCTAACTAGGGTGCACTTCTATGAAGATAAATAAGGTATAATGTTTAATGCACGTCAGGGATGAGGAAATGCAACTCTTTGTTTCAGGACTTTTCCTTGCTCTCACTAGCCAAGCAAAAGTCATTCAAACTAATCACACACCATCTTCAGCGTGATTTTCCAGTGGGAAGGTAAACGCCTTTCACTTGCCTCATGCAGGGAATGCTGCAAATATCTGGAACTTGAGACTGGTCTGGTGGGCCAAATCCCAGAAGAGAGAAGGGTGGGCATTTGTCATAGAAAGAAAAGTTACACTGGCATGGAGGAGATTGAGGTGTACATAGAAGATGCTGCAGCATCAGCGAAAAGTCACCGGGGATGCACAGGTTGGGAACAAGTCTAGTAAGGTTGTACCTAGGTAAACTATCTTATTTATAAGTATGAGCCTCTGAGCAGCAGACTACCTTGACACTGTGTCTGGGATCTGGGGCCCTGTAGGGGAGTAGGGTATGGGCTGGAATTTAATATCCATGATTTTGGCAGTCAGAGCCAATAGCCCCTCTCTTACTTTAGATAAACTGCACTTCTTGGGGGAATTGAGTTAGGAGATGGGAAAGTAAAGTCATTCGAAACTGGTTTAAAATTGTAGGTCACGGTGTAAGGGCCTCTTTACGATAGCAGTCAGCAGTGGCAACTGGCACTGGTAAGAGCAGTGGGGCAGGAGGTGGAAGTTACCAGATGATGGAATAGGTAATATTAAAAAAAAAAAAAAAACACTTACCTTGTGCTTACCGCATCACGACTCGACGATGCGGTGAGCACAAGCTAAGTGTTTTTTTATTTTATTATTATTACCTGTCCTGTCATCTGTTGACTTTCACCCACCCTGCACTACCACTCTTACCTGTGCAAGCTGCCACTGGTAGTCAGATGACCGCTGACAGCCATCCCTGCGGGCAGGACCATCCCATAATGAGTCAGCGGTCCCGCCCACTCTATTAGGATACAACCGCCATGCAGGTGGAGGTTACATTCTGTTTTCTATTGCGGCTTATGCTGCGGCCCAGAAAAAGGGCAGCAGCACAAGTTGCACTAGAAGAAAATATTTTGTGCATATCCGTGCACTGTGTGCCAGGCAGCATGTGGTGCCTAGCACACAATGCATGCATGTGTGGGGGGCATAAAACCACGAAGCTGTGGCCCACGGGGGACAAGGGCCATTCTTGGGGCCCCCAAAATCCCTTTCCATCTGCCTATTCATGGGCAGTTGGACCGCCATGAACAGGCAGTTGAAAAGGATTTTCCTAATCCCTATGGTACTGCCTGCACAGGCACCGTCTCTATAGTAGGGTTAGCAATTGGACCACCGTCCTGACGGGATCTTTGATCCTGTCCGATGCGATGGTTTTTTCCATCTACATTATCAATCCACCCGCCTGCATCGCATAATGCAGATGTCCGAACAATGGCCTGGATGTTGGGGGGACCTACATCATTATAAAGGACTAAGTTTAGTTACCTCACCATAGCTTGTTATAGGCTTTGAATGTTTGAAGTCTGGGGTGGTAGTGGTGCATGGGTGTTCCTGACTGTTCCACTAGATTGGCACGCACACTGTTTTATATTCCACTGAGATGACTCTACACAATGTGGCAATTACTCACCATTTTGGGGTCACATAATTCCTTTAAGCTGACACTAGTAACTCATTTAATTGGAGGCCTCCAGAAACCAACTAAATTCCTGGGAAAACCACAAGACATTGAAGCAGATATCTGCTTCCTGTAGCATATTCTCCTTCTCTGGACAGAGCAATCTTGTATACAATCCTGTAACTTTCCCACCGTAAATGTGCCTCATGGCCCTCTTAGACAGCAGGTGTGGCCATCTTACTGAGATCCCGACATAGGTGTGTGCAGCACAGAAGAGAAAGTATGATAAGGCATGGATATGGTTTATTCTACAGCATAAATGAGATTATTGAATACTATTAATTATAAGGAGTGGCATCTAAACTTTCTATAGAAGGGAAGACCCAGGTTGGAGACTTGGCTCTAGTTAATGCTTAACCTCACTGGCACTTGCTGTCAACTGATTGTACCAAATATATGTGTGCATTGATTAACACTGCTTAACAAACCTCTGACATCATTAGTGGAAGACTTGTCCATAGGCCTTCAAAGAGAACTTGAGCCAGACAGATATCAAGAGAAAGGGCTCAGCAATAAAACACGCATCAGTATTTACGGAATCTCCTTTTCAATGTGTACATCATTTCCCATGTATATTATTAAAGTACTGTGATTTTCAAGTTACTTCTTCATAGGAGTGTAGCCTAAACGCTTTATATTTCTCAACATATGCCATTATTTTTTACTTTCAACCCTTGAGCTGATCATCTAACGCAGCCGCGGTCGGTAGTAGGAGTACCTGCAGGGCGGTGACGTGGGGAGGGGCAGGGTGGCGGGTAGTAAACTATGGATTACGGAGGTTTACAGGTAAGTATACATATAAATTAATAAAACGAATTTCGTTGCATGCACTGCATCCCCAAATGCGATGCAGTGCACGCAACGAAATTTGTTTTATTAATTTATATGTTAACTTACCTGTAAACTTCCGTAATCCATAGTTTCCTACCCCCCACCCTGCCCCTCCCCCTCCCCACGTCACCGCCCTGCAGGTACTCCTACTACCGACCGCGGCTGATCTAATGTGGCCGGATAGGTGATTTAGCAGTAGCATAGCAGTGGAGAGATAGGACCTATCAAAAATTCCTAATCTAACTCAATCTTCACAAGTAAATAATGTTGTTTCTTTATACATTCTTGCATCCTCAAACTGCATGCTGTCTCAAAGTGACATTGCAGCAAAATAAAAACAGAAATAGTTTGACCACCAAGCATGGGGGGTCAGGGTATCACAACTCTGCCCCCTTATGTCTTTTCTTTAAACATTATTATGCGATCGACAACTTGCTTTTCTGTCCGTTCGCGAGCGCCACGAGATTTGTAATATGGCTGCCCAAGCCCGCAAGAGTGTGCGATCGCGAACACGTCATTCGGGCGCGCGAGCTGGCTTCCGGCGGCTGTCTTGGTAAGATCGCGATCCCGAACATGCAAAAACTACAATCTGGCGAAGAATATCTTGCGAGCTTCATAAAACCTTCTCTAAAATTATCATTTTGCTCAGAAAAACTCCTCAAATTGTGATTTTGCTGTAGTCTTTTGTGTAAGGAGGAGTCCTTTAATTTTTTTAACTCTTTTTTTCAAGAGGAAGGAAGTGCCCCTGAGTCCACAACTTCCTGTTGCTGTCCAGCAGGCTCCTCCCAGTGCTTTGTGCATGTGCTGTTCACTTTCATTTGGATTTGGAGCTGGAAGGTTCACTTTTTGTGTCTGTCTGCTGCATCATACCATTGGATTGGATTTATTTGAGGACTTTTTGATTTGAGATTTAATTTACTACAAGTAAGTTGGAGAATTGGTGTGTTTGTTTTATTGGGGCTTGTTTGTACCTACATTTGTCTTGGATTTTCATTGTTTTTTAAAATTATTGTTGTGGCGGGGGGCCTGTACTTTCAATAGGGGCTTAGTTGTTTTTCTCTGCAATTTCTGCCAGTAGGGTACCCATGGGCCATGTTTCGTGGTGTCTGTAGAATTTTCAACATCATGTAGGGCATGGATGGCATAGGATTGAAATGCTAAATGTAGCTGTGGTGTATTTGACTGTTGGTGTGTGAATGTGTGTGAAATACCTTTGTTGGATGTGTGTGCTTGATGTGTAACTTCTTTCCAATCCTTTCGTAGCCCTGTTGATTTTCATTTTTGGATTAAAGCTGTGTTGTTTAGTAGGCCTCCTTTGTCCCGTCATCTATTATAGGCCTGCTTCAGGTCATTTTTTTCCATGGCCTGTTGTGACTGTGAGTGCCCATGTGCCTTGGGGCAATTTTGTGGTGGTAGTTTACTAGTGTGTGCTTTTTTTCCATAAAGTCCTGCATTTCTTTTCTTTGTTCCCCTTGGCTTATGCTTGTTGTTGTTGTGTCCTCCTGGCCATGTGTGTGGCGGCCAGTTTGTGAAGGCAGGTATTGTGCTTTTGCCATAGGCTTACATTGACTGTTCCAAGCTTGTGGCCTAGTCTGCCAGTTGGCCCAGAGTTAGTCAGCCTCAAATCTTTGGTGCGTTATTTAAATTTACAGTTTGTGTTGTCTGTTGATTTTTTTTTACACCATGGATGGCTTTGGATTTTATTGCAAAAGGTGTTTTTTGGGGTGGAATAGCAGTTTTTGGGTGTGTGTTAAATAAATAGGGCTTTTCAGCCAGTAGGTAACCCTAGGGATTCAGCTCGCGTACTTTCGATAACTCTGCACAGCGCGACAACGCGGACTTACAGTTTGCGGCATTTTCGCGCTCTCAATATGCATGTTCGCGCACGCGATGAAGCATTTTTGTACAGTTCGTGATCCCGAACACGCAGCATTTGCAATCTGGCAAACAATATCTCGCGAGCAACATAAATCCATCTCGAAAACTCTGATTTTGTGCATTTTGCTAAAAAAACTCCTCAGGTTGTCATTCAGCTGTAGTTTTGGAGCACGGAGAAGCTTTTATTTTTAAAAAAATATTTTTTATGACAGTAAGTAAGTTCCACAGACACTACAAATTCCTGTTCCTGTCCTTTGTAATCACTTTTTTGGTTATTATTGTGGTGGGTGGCCTGAGCATGTGTGTGGCGGCCATTTTAGGAAGGCAGGCATTGTGCTTTTGCCATAGGCGTACATTGACTGTCTTCCATTTCTTGTTGTTGTGGGTGTGTGGCGGCCATTTTGTGGAGCCATCCAAGCAGTGTGCTTGCTTTTGCCATTCTGTTCCAAGCTTGTGGCCTAGTCTGCCAGTACGCCCACAGAGGTAGTCATCCTCAAATCTTTGGTGCATTATTTAAATTTACATTTTGTGTTGTGTGTTGAATTATTTTTTTACACTGTGTATGGCTTTGGGTTTCATTGCAAAAGGTTTTTTTTGGGGTGGGATAGCAGTTTTTGGGTGTGTGTTAAAGAAATAGGGCTTTACAGCCAGTAGGTAACCATAGGGATTCAGCTCGCGTACTTTCGGTAACTCTGCACAGCACGACAACGCAGACTTACAGTTTTCGGCATTTTCGCGCTCTCAATATGCGTGTTCGCGCACGCGATAAAGCATTTTTGTACAGTTCGCGATCCCGAACACACAGCATTTGCAATCTGGCAAACAATATCTCGCGAGCAACATAAATCCATCTTGAAAAGGCTGATTGTGTGCATTTTGCTAAAAAAACTCCTCAGATTGTCATTGAGCTGTAGTTTTGGAGCACGGAGAAGCTTTTATTTTTTTTTAAATATTTTTTATGAGAGTAAGTAAGTTCCACAGACACTACAACTTCCTGTTCCTGTCCTTTGTAATCACTTTTTGGTTATTATTGTGGTGGGTGGCCTGAGCATGTGTGGCGGCCATTTTGTGGAGGCAGGCATTGTGCTTTTGCAATAGGCCTGAATTGTCTGTCTTGTATTCCTGACCGTTTCTTGTTTTTGTGAGTGGTCTGGCCATGTGGTGGCGGCCATTTTGTGGTACCAGCCACTGTGCTTTTTCCATAGGCCTCCAAGCTTGTGGCCTAGTTGTACAGTAGGCCCAGGGGTACTACTCATCAATCATCACGGGTGCATGGAATTTAAACAACTGTTTTTGTGTTGTGCGTTAAATTTCAACATCATGTATGGCTTTGGATGGAATTTTAAAATGTAGCCTTTACTTTTTTTCGGGGGTAGATTTCACTTTTTGGGTGTTGTAAATAAATGCCTTTAGTTTTTATGTATATATGTTCGTTGTTGTTGCTCCCTTATGCTGCATCCATCCCATAAGATGCACACATTTTTATTTAGGGCCAACAGGCTAGACTACATTTATGTTTTTGTTCTTTGCTATTCTTCTTCCTGAGTGTACACAGTACAAATACACCAGGGTCCCTGGCCTTGTCAGTCTCTTTAATGGCTGGCTATACTGTTGTTGTTCACTGACTTCATAAAATGTAATAATTGTGACCACCCACCAGACACTAAGAAGATGACCAGGCATCTCTGCAACTTGTGCAACTGAGTGCTGTTTTGACATCTGAAGAAGATGCCCCCAAAGAAAGCAGGTAGCAGGTCCTCCGGTACCAAGAAACTTGCCATGGAGAAGAAGGAACAGAAGAAGAAGGAAGTGTTACTCAAATCTGGTGTGCCTCCCAAAACCTTTTTTGGAACACCAAAAATGACGCCTGAAGCAGCGTTGTCGGGGGGCCAAGCTGGGGGCAGCACCTCCACATCAGTGGGCCCAACCCACCAACCCAGGCCCAAGCAGATGAGTGTGGAAGAGGTAGCCAGCCTTATGGTGGAAAGCAGTGATGTTGAACCTGAACTAAACTTATCGCTATCTCAAAGTAGTACACAATCAACGCAGGAGGGAACACAGCAGATAAGTGGTCAACAGCCACAACCACCGCCTGCAATAGTACCTGTAGTTCCTCCCGAAGTAGGGGCAGTTCAGGAAATTGAGCCTCATGCAGAGGAAGAAGAGGAAGCCACTCCTTTAGAAGTTCCATTGGCTTCCAAATCTCCATCAAGGAAAAGGAGGGTTAGTACATCAAGTTCTTCACCAAGCCCCCCTTCTGATGATCTAGATGCCACTTGGAAGCCACAAACTGAGTCTGAGAGGGAAACACGTCACAAGAGCAGGCATGGGAAAAGGAAGGTTCCAGAAAGCCTTACACTTATGGAGGTTGATGTAGAAGAGCAGGAGGATGATGATGATGATGGTGAGCCAGTCATCACGAACATCACTCCCGGGCCTGAGGAGATGGAGACCAACATTTTTACACTATCCAAAATGGCTGCGAGGGATGTAGAACGCATACCTCCAACACAGGTAACACCAACACGACCTCCAGCTTCCATTTTTACATTAGAAAAGGGCCGGCAGCGTCCTACATCTAGCACAAGCACCACCTCAGCAGAAGTAGGTAGTGCTACTGCACAGAGTCAAATTCAACACACACCCTCCAGTTCATCCGGCATTGGAAGTGGCAGTGGCACCTCCAGCAGGAGACAAAAGTTAAGCTCCCAGTGTGGGACTTCTTTACGGTTAGCGGAAAGGAGGAGAACATTGCTATATGCTCCGTTTGTCATACCTCTGTTAGTCATGGTAAGCTTGGTACAAACTATGGTACCGGAGGCCAAATGACCCATCTGAAAAAACACCACGCAATCCAGTGGGAGGAGCACCTTAGTCGCATGAAAAAAACTGGAACCATTGCTGTTGAGCATAAACGAGTAGAAAGTCCGCTCACGGTGGAACAGGAAGAAGAGGGAGACATTCTCTGTGCTAGTGGTACACAAAGTAGCCCTGTCCCCAGCACTGCAGTGGTAACGCCCACATCCTCAGCCACATCTCATTGGCACAAGAGTAAGAGTCAGCCTGAGACACCAAGGAGTACTGCTGGCCCAAAAAGTGCGACGTTGACCACAGGAAGGAATACCATGCAGCCTACCATTCTTAGCATGTTTAGTAGGCCACAGGGGCAGTACGAACGCAACCACCCAATAGCACGTTTGTACAATGCGAAGCTGGCTAAAATGTTAGCACTGGACCTTCTCCCTTTTTCTTTTGTTGAAGGGGTGGGTTTTCTTGAATTTGTGACCACCATCTGCCCAAAATGGAAAGTTCCCAGCCGCTACTATTTCGCAAGAGTTGCTGTTCCAGCACTACATCACGACGTGCTGGAATTGCTTGGAAAAGCCTTAAAACAGAGTGCTGTTCAGAGTATTCACCTGACAACAGACATGTGGACCAGTTGCCAAGCCACTGATTACATGTGCATCACTGCACACTGGGTCTCTTTTTCGGGTGTTAAACATAAGATATCTGACGGTCTTGTTGACACCGCTGAGATTTTTAAAGACACTCGCAAACATGCAACTGTAGCCATGTTTGCTATGGAGAAATCTCATACTGCTGCAAACATTTTGGATGAGTTTAACAGCAAGGTGTTTGAGTGGCTGCGACCAAGAGGGCTTACCATTGGTTTTGTTGCCACGGACAATGGCAGTAATGTAGTTAGGGCTATGAAAGATGGTGGCTATTTCAGGGTAACATGTTTGGCACACTGCATTAACATTGTTGTTCAAGACTTTCTGAAAAATGAAAGCAAAGTCAGCAGCTTACTGACCACCAGCAGAAGAATATGCACACATTTCAACCATTCTTTTAAAGCCTGCAAGCAGCTGAGGGTCATTCAACGTGAGCATAAAATGCCAGTCAAAGCACTCATCCAGGAGGTGCCAACACGTTGGAACTCAACGTATTACATGCTTGAGCGTCTGTTTGAGCAGTACATACCACTTAATGCTTATGTCATGAAAAGGTCAGGGGATCCTACTGTGAAAGGCATGAGAGTTGAGATGGCCCAATGGGACCTCGTCAAATGCCTGACAGAGATGCTACTTCCTTTTGAGGTCTTCACACGTGAAGTGAGCAGGGAGGACTGTACTATGGGCCAAGCTATCCCATTGTTGTACATGCTAGAGCAAGAGCTGAAGGAGGTGTCAGAAATGTACGCAGGTGTGGATGACAAAGTAGACACATATTATTTGGCAGACACCTTAGTCGCTCGCTTATCTGACAATACAAAGATTCAAAATAACATTGTGTCACATCCACATTATATTACTGCCTCAATTTTGGATCCACGTTACAAATTATTGCTGCGCAGTAATGAAGTGATTCCTTTTTCAGAAGTGGATGTTGCCCAGTACAAAACTTTGATAGCTGAGGAAGCCACTGACTTTGAAAACGAAAGGATCTTAATTAGAAGCCCGCCCCCCCAGGGCAGAAAAAGTACTGCAGGGCACCCAGAGTCAAGTTCTACTTCAGAGGCCGAGAGCAGTGCGTTTGCCTCCCAGCAGTCAACAACACTGCCAGCAATAACATCAACAGCACCAACAGGATCATCAGGCACATTTAAAACAACAGCAGGTGATTGGTTTCTATGGAAAGGATTTTGTACGTCCATGACTGATGCAAAGGCAAAAGAGGCCAAGCAAATCGGAGCACCCCTGAACATTGAGCGGATGGTTCAGGCCTATCTACATGACAAATCAGAGGTCTTCATGGAGCAAAGCCCATTGGTGTATTGGTATGGGAAAAGAAGCCAATGGCCAGTGCTCAGCAGGCTGGTGATAAAGTATGTGGCTTGCCCTGTTGCAAGTGTCTCTTCAGAGCGTGTTTTCAGTGCTGCTGGTGCCATTGTTACTGTCAAAAGGACCAGTCTCTCGCCCAAAAGCATTGAGAGGTTAACCATGATCAAAATGAATATAATATGACATAAGTAGTGGGTTGTTAGAAGTACTTATGTCCGAACCACCAGAGTTTGAGGACGAGCTCCTTTTCCCTGACAACTAGGCTTTCAAATTGTTCTCCCTTCCTTTATTTGTGTGTGACTGTGTATCTGTTTTTCTGGTTCAAAATCTAATCACAACAAATCCATCAACAGTCTCCTCTTTTTATTTCCCTATTGGAGTTGCACGTCTGTGCATAACTGTCCACTCCACTCCTCAGGGTCCTGCTCCATCTTCCTTACTCTCCCTAAGTACATTTCAAGCAAGCCACACATTGGATGGAGATGGAGAATAGTACAATACATGTTGCCTCTAACAGTCCCTCCATAAGAAGTGAAACGTGACTCCAGCTATATTCCGTTTTGTTTCCAAGCCGAAAGAAACTCATCACTGATTGTCAGAAGGCTAGGCAGGCATCAGAACCGACAGCCAAAGAGAACAGCAAGACAGGTAATGAGTGATTAATATTGTGAATGATGGCATGCATTGCATTGGATGCTGGGTGACTACGAATAATTGTGCATGCCATGAAGTAGAACTATACTAGTTTATCGACAAAGTAAAAGTGACTCAGGTGTGGTGACAGTTAATATTTCCTTGTTGTTTCATAATAACCACATTGTACTCCTACCACTTCAGGTGCCGGCCAATATCTGTTGCAATTTTGTAATATGGTATATATTATACTTAATCAGTCACTACAGACTGAGTTGGTGTTGGAGAATACGTACCACACGGTCATCATCATGATGCTGCTGAGCATACTATCTTTGCACACAGCCAGTTGGATCGGAGAACATTGATGGAATAACTGCGTTTCATGGGCTGACTTAAAAGGTAAACAGTTTGAACAAGAACCACAGCAGACCTAGGCTAGATGTCCATGTAGTGGTGTGGACTGGAGTAGAGTGTAGTGGTATGAGGGACAGTGGCGCATTGATTTAGTCACTTCATTTGGAAAATGCTAGGTTGCTGCAGTGCATATGACATTTCTCTGGCTCGGTCAAAATGTAATTAAGGGTTAGGGTGCCTGGCCTGTGCTGCGGTTCTCCTGTTCTGTGGCTGCGCTGGCTCCTGAGTCCTGTCCCGTTGTTGTTGTAGCTTAATGCTGTAGAGTAGACACTATGAATCCTATCCAAGCTGCCTCAGTCTGAAAGTGTTCTCTCCAGAGTCATGTCTTCTCGTCTTGCACTCCACTCTAATTGAATTTATTATTTTAAATGCAGTAATTTTTCAATACCCCGTTTGTTTTATCATCTACACTTACAGGCCGGCCTTTAACCTGTGCTATCATGGGAGAAACGACTCACACTTACCTTACCAATCCGCATCAGGCAGGCAGTGGTACCCAAGATTGATGTGCGGAGTGTCCATGGAAGGGAGGACCAAGAGGAATGACGAGAATGATGCAACTCCACATTTGGACCAGGATAATACAGTAACTTTAGTATCATTCATCATTCGTCTTTAAATTTATTTGATTGCTTTTTTCTCTTCAATCATTACGACTGTGTGTTGTGGTTTGTTTGGTAATTGATCCCTACAACTATTTTTTAATTTGCTTTGCTAGCTTGAAAATAAAAGTAAGCCCGGTACAGCATGTAATTTGGCTCGGTCTGAGCTCTGTGGGCGGCAGACAGGCAAGGCAAATATCATATTAACAATTTCTTTCCTGTACTGTCTCATTGGGTAATAGTAGTTATAGTAAGTACAACTCATTATCATTAACCATCAAGTTCTCTTCCTCAGCATGCATGCATTTGCTTTTTCTCACTTTATACTTTGATTTCTTTGATAATGGATCATGGTCGTCTTACAAGATTGTGTTTTACTTTTGTTGTGTCCATGCATACTGTCTGTTTTTCTTTCTTAAACCTTTCCCAGAACCCCACTTCCCATCCATTTATCAATCCCTAACCCTCTTCCCCCGGGCTGTGTGATTTATATTGAGGTGTGATGTGATGACTACATTAAATGTACACCAACAATTGATTACACACTTGCTGGGGCAGATGTGGTGAAAGCAACACTAATTGAATTTCAACTAAGGCAGGGCAAAGATCTTCTTCTGCTTGCCCACCCATGCTGTAGTTTACTTTGTGTTCTGTTCTACTACTCCTCCCACAGTCTCTCAGTCAAGTGACTTTCTCTTTCTTTTTTCAAATGCTATTGCCAGTGTCTACTACTACCTCCACAATATTGGCATCTTCTCCGTTAATTTGGGAAACCAACCATGCAGCCATCAGTGTGCCGAACTTCATCATCAATCACAGGTAAGATAAGTTTGGTGGGAGGTATGGACTAGGAGGAGAGACTGACAGTACTATTATGACAATTAAAAATAACTCAGTGAGGGGTACTGCATCTATCGGTTTGTGTGTTACAAAATCGGCTGATCTTTTAAATCAAACACTGGCTGTGGGCAGGCAGCAGCACGGAAACAAAGTAACAAACCATGTAACTTAGATTGAATTCTGAAAACTGTAACCCACCACAAAACATTAACATCGTATAAGTAAATAAAATAAAATGTAATATCCCCTAACAAAAATAAACTATCCCACTCTGACCTAACCCACCCCCTCCCTAACCCCAACCAATGTCCAAAACGAAACGAAAGTCCAAGATTCCCAAAATCCGAACGAATCCCCAACGCCCAAAAACCACCCCCCAACAAAAGGAATTAAAAAAGGGGCAAATGACAAGGTCCTCTATTGTCGGCGGGCCTTGAGGTGTTTGTCCACCAGGATTTTTACCCGCTCCTCCAGGTTCTCCTCTAAGCGGGCCATCCGGCGGAGCAGCTGGCGGCGAAATGCCCTGCAGTTACATGCAGGGTGGGGGGCAGCAGTGCTTGAAATGGAGGCGCGGCGGCGGGCGGCTGCCAGACCATGGCTCCATGAAACTGGAGCCAAGCCCTGACTGGGGCCCGGGGCATTGGAGGAGGCTGCAGCTGCAGCCGCCTCCTCCTCCTCCTCCGCCTGAGCCACCAGCCGGCGATAATGTTCGCAGATGGCCTCCACTTTACGGCGCCGGGCCCTAGAGGCCAACTCCTTCTGAGATGGTTTTGTTGATGTGGAAGGAGTATCTATATCAAGAAAGAAAAAGAACATGTTGTAGCCAATTATCTTAGCAAAACAGAAACACTAAAATCATTCAACACATAGTGTCACAGTATCACTAGCAAGCACAGTTCATAACATTTGTGATTTGGTGGTAAGTATCTCTACTCCTACTTCCTTGGACTCTAACATTTGTGGGAGTTTCCGACATTAATATAATCGTACTATGTACTCCGGTACACCAGTTGTGTTGTTCTTATGTGTAGTTTAGCCCAATTACATAACCTTGTTGTAGCCGGCATGCCAGCTCAGTCAGCTAAGGTTGCACCCAAGAGAAACAGATATGAGCCACATGATGCAGACTCATGTTAGTTTTATTTACTACTACTGTCTGCAGGTGGGGAAGCTCATATTTTTGTATGACGCCTTACGGCCGGTGGCACTGGCCATACTCTGTCTGTTACATGAGGGCAAATGCACAATTTCACTTAAACCCTGCCCTGGGTACTACAAAAAGGCTTATTATTAATCTGATCCAATGATCATTGCTTATATTCATATTATAGATGCTAATACGATACGACATCAGGTCAGTAGCGGTCGGTGGTGGGAGTGCTGCCGGGCGGTGACGTGGGAAGGTGTAGGGTGGTGATAGTAAACTTTGGATTAAGGACAATCACAGGTAATTAAACAATACATTTCAAAAAAATTTGCACGCACTGCATCGCATTCGGCAGTGCAGTGCGCACATTGAAAATATTTTTATTTATTTTTATGTTGATTACCTGTATTTGGCCGTAATACACAGTTTACTCGCTAGTGTCACCCACCCGTCCCCTCCCCATGTCACCCCCCTCCAGCACTCCCACCACCAACCGCTACTGCAGAGGGTACTTTGCTTTCATTGATTATGTAACCAACCATAAACAACAGATAGGCCACCCTTTGCAGGCTGGCTGACTCAATCGAAAATACATAAATAATAATAGGTAGGGAGTGGTCCCCAAAGTGGGAGGAAGGGGCTTCCGCTTGATAATATATATATATATATATATATATATATATATATATATATATATATATATATATATATATATATATATATATATATATATATATATATATATATATATATATACATATATATATATATATATATATATATATATATTATCTACTGGCGGTCGCCAGTAGATATTTATAGTTAGGATCGTGTTTCCATAGGAAATCCGCAACATTCTATTTGGAATAACTTTGGCGCCGATTGACGAATCCTCGCGAAATTTTCAAAATAGGTGGGGCGCTCCGCTCCGCTCCTTCCCTGAAAGTCTCGGGGGGATTCGTCAAGCGGGGGCTGAGAAAAAGCGGGGGTCCCAAAACGCATTTTCCCCATGCATTTCTCCATAGGACCTTTAGTCCAAGCTACAGCCCGAACAGCTGAACAGAATTACTTGAAATTTGGCAGAGAGGTAGTCCTCAGGTCAGGGATGTGCCTTTTGCAGGTCTGGTGTAAATCTGTTCAGTATTTCCTGAGAAAATAGCATTTAAAAGCATATATATATCTATAAGCGCGCTCCGTGCGCGTACGGTAAAACTTACCTTACGCGCACGCTGCCGTGCACGAGCGCGATTCAGATTGGTTGTTAGATCTTAGTAAACATTCGAATCGGTCGAAAACAGGAAGTGTCGGCCGCCATTTTGTCTCTCGCAGTCTGAGGGGGTGAAAAACAAAGTTGGAGAACGTGAAAAGGGGGCAGGGTGGACAGTTCCTGACCCCGTAGCCTTAGTCAGGGGGTCCCAGAAGGACCCCCAAGAGCCAAAATTTCCTTTAATTTTTTTGCGAAAAATCGCGGAGTACGCGTAGCGTGCGTGTACGGTAGAAACGGAAAAATTCTGCGAACTGCGTAACGTGGGAGCATGGTGCGCGTACGGTACGCGCACGGTGAAAAACCTTAAAAAAAAAAAAAATACATAACTTAGCATTTAAAAAACCGTACAAATTCACTTGAAAAACCATAGGTTTCACAAACGTTATAGTTAGGAATTAGCATTTAAAAAACCTTGCAAATTCACTTAAAAAACCATAGGTTTCACACATGTTATAGTTAGCTGGACATTTCCCTCGTAAAAAACCAATGAAATTCCCCCGTTATAGTTAGTGCAGGCAACTATACCTCACGCAACCGCAATCCTCTGCTGATGACGTCAGATATTACATCACTGATGACATATGTGTCTTTCTGAAAAAAAAATATTTGTAATATATGTATAGCTAAAAATTAATGGAAGAAGACATGGGTAAATAAGTGTCTAAATATAGTGATGTAATATCTGACGTCATCAGCAGAGGATTGCGGTCGCGTGAGTTATAGTTGCCTGCACTAACTATAACGGGGGAATTTCATTGGTTTTTGACGAGGGAAATGTCCAGCTAACTATAACATGTGTGAAACCTATGGTTTTTTAAGTGAATATATATATATATATATATTTAGTATCTAAAGGTGGGAACATTGTTTTATGGCCGAGGGATATGTATTTGGAAGAAGCATGGTTGCACCTCAATGATACAAACTGTTACAGAAAAGCCAACTTCCAAGACTTGAAACAGAACAAAGAATATGTTTTTAATGAATTGGCATAGTGAAAGCGTGTGGGTCTTCTATCTAAAAATGAATACAGCTTTCTCAAGAATGTTTATCCTATGATTCCGTTTTTATACTTTATTCCAAAAATACATAGGAATGTGGTACCGGTTCCAGGTAGACCAATTATTTCAGCTCAGAAAAGTCTATTAGAGGCAATGTCAAAATATGTTGACCATTTTTTGCATGAATTTGTAGGAAAATTGCCATCTTTTGTTAGAGATACTGGACACTTTCTTTCTAAATTGAAAACAGTTATTTGAGATGAAGATTGTTTGTTAATAGTGATGGATATTAGCTCGCTGTACACTAGTATTCATCATCGCGATGGTATCAATGCAATCCGTTACTATTTGGATATGAGAAATATACATATGTATGAACACAACAAGATGTTGGTTAAAATGATAGAGATTTGTCTAACACGCAATTATTTCTTATTTAATAAGGAAATATTTCAACAATTGCGCGGAGTAGCTATGGGAGCATGCTTCTCCCCCAGCTACGCATGTTTACATGTGGGCTGGTGGGAGGAGCATGTACTGAAAACTACCCATAAGAATATTTTTGACCAACACGTTCTTCATTGGTGGCGGTTCATTGATGATGTCTGTTTAATTTGGAAGGTTCCCCGGAATCAGCAGCTAGCTTTGTAAAAGATCTCAATACCAACATACTAAACTTAAAATTCACATCAGAAATTAGCAATAAAAAAGTGCAATTTTTGGATGTAGAAATCTTTATTAAGGAGAATTCATACAAAGTTACACAGAAAATTAACGGCTGGGAACTCCGTACTAAATGCTGGTAGTGCACATCCCCAGCATCTTATACGAAGTATTCCCTATGGTGAATTTTTAAGAATCAAACGTATTTGTAGTCATGATGATGATCTAAAAGAATGTCAGGCAGACGCCTTTAAGAGATTCCTAAGTAGAGGATATAAAGCCATTGAATTGACCAAAGCATTAGACAAAGCGAACAATACAAATGACATTGGTTATGATTCTAAAATTTCAGAGATTCCAGCAACAGTTGTGCAAATAGAAGAGAACACAGAGACATCTACTATTAAGACAGTTGAGAGTATAAGACTGATAACTAATTTCTGTAGACAAGAACAACAGGTTCGCAAGATTCTTTATAAAAACTGGCCAATTATTCGGTCTGACATGACAATGTCACGAATCTTACCAGAACTACCGAATTTAACATGTAGAAGAGCGCCGTCTATGCGGGATGCTCTTGTAAGAAGTAGTCCAGAGGTGATAGTCCCTAAAACATGGCTTTCAACTAGAGCAGGGTTTTTTAAATGTAGTTCATGCCGTGCATGTAAGTTTGGTAAAAATACTCCAGAATATGTCAAAGCTTTTAGTCCAGAACCAGTTAAAATAGAAGGGCATTATACTTGCAGAACTGATTATGCTATTTATATTTTAGAATGTACGTGCCACTTATTATATGTAGGAAGTACCAAACTGCAAGTTTTTAATCGGATATTGCAACATCTTAGAGCTGTGGTTAATTCCGATCCTAATTATCCAGTAGCTAGACATTTAAAACACGTTCACAAGAATAACCTCAATGATCTCAGATATTATGTTATCAGTTCGGTACCAAATAATATTAGAAGTGGCAACAGAGAAAAAAGATTAAGACAAGTGGAATCAGAATTTATTATGCTACTTGACTCTAGGATGCCAAATGGTCTCAACAATAGTGATGATTTGCACAACTTTCTTTAAAATTTTCAAATTTAAAATACAAATTAAATACTATCAATTGCTGATGAATCTTATTTAGGCTTTGTTAGAAAAATGGGGGTTTTTATTATGTTTCTATGGCTCGTTATTTTATCTGGTTTTTCTGGATTTTAGCGGGGTATGGGTGAGAATATTGCCGATTTTTTTAGCTTTGACATTTTATTTGTATAGAAAAAACTTTTTTATAGTGATTTTTACTATATTTATTTATTTTTTTAGATCATTAGCTGCAATATGTTATCTTTTAGCTTTATGAAATTGATAAATCTTGCGGCATTATTCTCATTTTACTTGATGGTATCTAAGGTTTTAGATTTTGTCAGGTTGGCGGGGTTCTTGCCGGCTGATTTTATTTATTTTGAGTAGATCATCATATAAAAACGATTTAAAACTCAAATGAATATAGAAGAGTTTAAAATTATGGATTATTAGTCTTCAATAAGACATGATGTTTGAGTACTAAATTATGACTATATTTTTTAATTTGATCAAAAAGCAAAAATGCATTTTTTCTCTTTTTTATTAGATTCATGGATATATTTCAAAAAATCATCAAAAAAACCTTGAAAATGAATTAAGATCTATTGTAAGAAAAGAAGAATTGGAGGGGCATCTCTGCATTTATGCTGCTACATGGTGTTATTATTATGTATATTGTTTGGTTGGATGGTTAATTTATGCACTTGCACTTTATTTATATTTTGGCACATATTGATGTATGGATTAATTGAAGTTTTAAATGTCGAGACTTTTATTTAAAAAAGGACAATTACGGAGAGTGTAGATATTAATGGGAATTTGAAGTTTATTTAAACTTAATATGAGCATTGGGCTATTTATGTTACAAATTCTCATTACATTTTGATTGAGAATGGAGGATCTGATAATTCTCTAATATTACAGAAAATAACATTAAGGAGCACTATGCCAGTATTGTTTCGTTCTATGAAGTAGAATGTAAAGGAGAGGAAAAATGACATGAAAATTATATGTATATGTATTGAGCTGTTGGCCTTTTAAATCGACATGCACTGTGCTTTTAAATCAATCACAAATTGAATACATCATGTGATTATGTGCTTTTGGTTGGTTCCACACTATATATTCACACTGATTCAGTGCGTCATGTGATCAAGACTGCCGGTGGGCAGTCGAAACGCGTCATGCTGAGCACTTGCTTTATTTATAATTTTGCACAGAAACCTTTTTATCTGCAACAATAAAAGAAGAACTTTTCCCATATTGTGGTCCGTACCTGCTTTTTCGATCGGAAGTGGGATCGCTTCAGGATTGTGCTTGTCATATATATATATATATATATATATATCTACACATATATATATATTCACAGAAAAAACCATAGGTTTCAGGGGTGTTACAGTTAGCTGGACTTTTCACTTCTACAAAACCATTGAAATTCCCCCGTTATAGTTAGTTCAGCTAACTATAACTCGCGCGCCCGCAATAAACTGCTGATGACGTCACATATTACATCACTCATGACATGGTCAGTGACATCACTCATGACATCACTGATGACATCTCAAATGACATCACTGATGACATCATCCAGTGAATGTGTGTTTTTCTGAAAATTAAATATGTGTTATATATGTATATCTCAAGGTCGATGGAAGAATAAATGGGTATATAAGTGTCTAAATGGATGATTTGTTTTTGAAAAATTGATTGTGTAACTGACTGATTAAGTGTATCATAGTGAATACATGGCTTAGTGAGTAATGTTTAAATATGTAAATATCTGTATCAGTCTCTCACTTTGTGTATAAGGGGCTGCATGGGTTGGTGAGTAGCTACATGGGTGTCTATATAGGTTATTAGTTGGTTTTTTGAGTATCAGTCTGAGTGTCTGCATGGTTCGGGGGGGGGTATTACGTAGTGCATAGGTGCATGAATGAGTGACTCACTGTTTGTATGTGTTGAAGACAGCATGTGTGCAGGACTGTATGGGTGGATGAGTGTGTGTATGGGTGTGTTAGTGAGTGAATGACTGTCTCAATAGTGTCTTTATGAGTAACTACATATGTTTTAAACTAGTATATGTGACTATTGGTGTATATAAGTGAGTATATGTGAGAGTGAGAGATTGAAAGAGTTCCTGTATGAATAAGTATGTGTTTCTATAAGTGATTGTTTAAAAGACTAAGTATGTGTACGTTTCCGTAGAAGTAAGTGTGGTGGTGTGTGTATAACTGTATATGCAAGTAAATGTATGTTTAATTCTTTATTAGCATCAGTGACTATGTGTGTGAGTAACTCTATGGATGAGTGGCATTGTGTAACAGGATGTATAGGTGTATGAGTACATATGATGAGTGAATACATGTATGAGTGACTGGATAGGACTGTTGGTGAATGAGTGGATGTGTATGTGGATCTTAGAATTACTGAAGAGGTTGTTGTAACTGGTATTGGTATGTCCATTGTTTTGAAAAGTTTAGTCTCTATTTTTGAATGTGTGTATCAAAGGTTATATTAGGGTGAGAGGAGGTCTGCCACTCTATCACAAGGATGATGTCATCAGTGATGTCATTTGAGATGTCATCAGTGATGTCATGAGTGATGTCACTGACCATGTCATGAGTGATGTAATATGTGACGTCATCAGCAGTGCATTGTGGGCGCGCGAGTTATAGTTAGCTGAACTAACTATAACGGGGGAATTTCAATGGTTTTGTAGAAGTGAAAAGTCCAGCTAACTGTAACACCCCTGAAACCTATGGTTTTTTCTGTGAATTTCAAAGGTTTTTTAAATGCTAATTTCTAACTATGCCTACAGAGATAGGGCATGTGAAGAAAGAAGGAAAAATGCACAGAAAGGAAAAAAATGAAGTGCAGAAAGAAGCAACAGAAGTCCTCAAAGACTAAGAAAAGTGCAGGAAGAAGGATAACGTGCAGAAAGAACAAAAAGAAGAGCAGAAAGAAGCCTTGTTGCAAAATCATCCTGTACCCTCAACTTTTTCAGACGGATACTGGTGGTAACTGTGTCTGACTAACCAGTCCTAGAGCCAGTGCTATGTTAAAAGACACTTAGAATACAGTGAAAACACCTACATACACTAGGGAACATTATGCGTTGGGGTCCCCCTGTGATTAGCATGACCTCCTCTGTAAGCCCCTAGTAAATAATAGGGCAGGGGGATTAAAACTACCTCTTAAAACAGGCCACAGGGCGTTTTTGCACACGTTAATTCAGGCCCCGTCCCCTCCCTTCACCACTGTGTAAACACGCCCTGTGTCCGTTTTTAGTTGGGAGATTAAGTTCATTTGAATCCTGAGGGTCCCTAGGGTCCAACTAGCCCACTAGGTACCTCCAGTAAGTGCCACAGAGCTGCGTTGCAGAGAGGTGTAAAAAGTGGCATGGCCTGGACCACCTCTCTGCAATGCAGCTCAGTGGCGCTTACTGGAAGCACTTGGTGGGCTGGGTTAGCCCCCAGGGGCCCTCAGTATTGAAGGAAAATTATATCCCCAATTTAAAACGTGCCATAGTGCGTGTTTGCACACGTCACCTCAGGCCCCGTCCCCTCCCTTCACCACTGTGTAAACGCGCCCTGTGGCTGTTCTAAGTTGAGAGATTAAGTCCCCTTGAATCCTAAGGGTCCCTAGGGTCAAACTAGACCACTAGGTACCTCCAGTAAGCGCCACAGAGCTGCGTTGCAGAGAGGTGTAAAAAGGGGCTTGGCCTCAGAACACCTGTCTGCAGCGCAGCTCCCTGGTGCATACTGGAGATGCCTGTTGGGCAAGTTGGCCCTCAGGGACCCTCAGTATTGAAGAGGAATTAATTCCCCAGAGTGCTGCAAGGAGGGGGCGTGGCCTCCGGCACGATGCCAGTCTTTTATTTATTTTAATTTTTTAAGAAGGGGGCTGTGTGGTTCCCCTTATTATTCTAATTTATTGGCCCTGATGACCCCATCCCCCAGCGCCTGTCTCCTAATTATATTTTTTTGACCCCAATCCCCAGGGCTGGCCACTGTTTTTTATTATTTTTAAAAAATATATATTTATAGTCACACCTAGGACATGCTGGACAAACCGTACGTACCTATCACTATGACGAATTGCGTGATATTCATTAAAAGGCGACTATGCATACAATGAATCCACGTGGAATGTATTTACACCACTAGTTAAGCTCTAACATGTCGGATGCCCTACCGTGCCTAATCCCGGTAGACACCCTTGTCGTTTATTTATACAAACATGGGTAGCTATTGACGGGCACATTTAATACACATGCACACCAAGCCATTCAAAGGGGATTCGACAAAAATTCGACCAAAACTATGCAAGAAACCCCCCTCACGGTTAATAAAACACACATCCACTGCCGGATGTCTAATACTTTTTATTTTACTCTCTGGAAAGGGGACGAACATCACTTGAGAGTCACAGCGCGCTCCTGGCAGAGCCCAATGCTGTGTTACACCCACCATTGCCTGCTGAGTGCCACACACCTCTGTGTTGTATTCCACTAGCTAGTGCATATGCTATGACACTCTCTAGCCCATGTGCACTGTAACACCACCCCGTGAATATGTCATGCAACACTTGTCTTCGCACGGGTTATATTGCCCCATCTAACGTGCCTTCCTCGATGCCTATGTTATAACGCACAGTGCTATGCCATACATATTACAATCTGGGATCCATATCTTTGTCACAGTGCATATGCAACGTTACACTCCCCAGCACATATTTTATATTACAACTTTAGAGACTAGTTAGGTTACACAACACTGCCCTGTGCATATTACACTCCAAGGCGCATATCGAATAGCACGCGCAAGTGCCTGTGCTATCTCGCGCTCTCCAATGAATCTGTCATTGCGCACAATGTATTGCATATTATATTTCACGCCCGGTTCATCTTATATCACACTTTTTGGTGCATAGTTTATACCATACACTATCTAGTTTTCATTTTCAATCGTGCTCTCAGGACTATGTTCTATATAACACTGCGTCCACCTACCCTTTTCACGGGCATTACATTTTGCGATAGGGGGTGGAGGGTCAGGGGGTGTTTCTGCCAAGTGAGCCCCGAGTCACAGTCACAAACGTCCTCTTCTTCCTGAATAAAAGTGAGATTATGCTGCATACTTGTTCATATTTTAAGTAGTTCGCACAGACACACGTTTTAAAAACAATAAAGTTCCTAATACCCGCCTTCTCTGAACAGTTAGCTTGCTGCCCCATCCCCCTCCTCCCTATCCTCTGTTGTGTGAATCCATGGACTAGCCTCCTCCCTCCTGCCATGCATGGTCTGATGTGCTGCCACTGCCCTCAATTTAGTATGATGTACCAGTCCACTCCTCCTGCCCTCAATTGCCTAATTCTATGCCCCATCATTGACCTCCTGCTTAAACTCTGCTTAGCTTGCTGCCCCTATTCTCCTTCCCCCTGCCCTCCGATGTCTTTGTGCATGCCCCTGCTCCATCCTTTTTGCCCACCATGTTCCATGGACCTGCCACTCCTATCTACTATGAGTGTTCTATTGAGGTGCCACTCCCCTCCCACCTGCCTAGCATTGTCAGATGACTGTAGACTGTCCCTGCCACCTCCACCCTGCCTGTCCACATGCCATGCCCCTATCCTCTTCCTCCTGTCCTACATGGTCCATTGTACTGCCACACCCTTCTGCCCTCCCTGGTCTGTTGTGCTGCAACTGCTCCTCCTGCCTGCCCTGTGCGGTCTGTTGTGAGGCCCCTTCCCCTGAACTTTCTTGTCTGTGCACAGGTCCTGACCCTCCCTTCTATCCTCCATCGTCCTTTGTGCATGCCCCTGCACCCTCCTTCTTGCCCATCATAGCCATTGTGCTACCACTAACCCTCCCACTTGCCATGCATGGTCTTCTGTGCTGCCATGGCCCCTCCCACCTTCCCTGTGTGGTCAGTTAGCTGCCCCTGAACCCCTCCCACCTTCCCTCCATGGTCTGTGTGTATGCCATCACAGTCTCACTGTTGCTCTTCATGGTGTGTCTTGCTTCTAGTGCCCATCCTGCCTGACCTCCATGGCTATCTTGCTGCTCCTGCCCTGCCCCCTTGCCCCCAGCCCTCTGTTTACATGTGCAGACCCCTACTCCCTCCCTCCTGGCTTGTCTGTTCCATTGTAATGCCCCTGATCCATCCCTCCTGCCCTTTATGGTCTGTTATGCTGCAGCTTTCTCTCTTGCCTATCCATTATGGTCCTGCCTCTTGCCCCTCTGTTCTCTGTTGTCCATGTGCATGGTTCTGTCCCCTCCCTCTTGCTTTCTATGGATTGTTGTGCTGCACTCCCGTCCCGCATGCCCTGTGTGGTGTATTGTGCTGCTGTAAACCCTGTTGCCTGCCCTGCAGGGTCAGTTTGGTGCACCTCTCCATGTCCCTCCTGTCCTCTGTTATCCAAGTCCATGTCCCTACCCCATTTCCTTCCATGATCCAATGTACCATACTTGCGAACATTTTGAACTTGGAAAGAGGGAGATTTTGAAAAAAAAACTGGGATATTGATTTTCCCCTTTGAGTTGCATTGAAAAAGAGGAGATTGTAGACAGAGAGATAAAATAAAGCCCATTTGAGCTTAAAAACAGTGGACGTTTCCTGGCAGAATCGGGTCTGTTGGCATGTATGGTTGTACTACCATTGCCTCTTCCTTCTGCCCACAATGGTCTATTACATTGCCACAGCCTCTCTTGCAAGTCCTGTATTGTTGGTTTGTTGCCCCTGCCCCCCTTTCCACTGCCCTCCATAGTCTGTTGTCCTGCCATGGCCCTTCCTGCCTGCTCAGTGTGGTTAAATTGTTGCCTTTGCACCCTCCTACCTGCCTTCAATTTTCAGAGTCCGTGCCCCTGGCCTCTGCCTCTCAACAGTATCCTAATGAACAACTAGATTGCTAACATTCTATATTTATTACAAAAGTGTGGAACGCCTGACGTCATCTTGATGTGATCAAAACTGTAATACCTAGAGCATTTCCTTTAGAAATTACATATATGAGAGGGTCTTTTTGGCATCAAAATTATGGTTAGTGCTCTAAAAGACTAAAATAAGGACATATTTTCTGAGTTTTCAAATAGCGAGAAAGCACTTTTAAATTATTTGTTACCTTTATGTTTTTTTATCCAGTTGACCACTTGATTAAATGTTGCACTTAGGGGAGAGGATGTGGTGTTACTTCCAGAACTGCAGACTGTGCAACTGGGGAACCAGGTTGGAGTTTCTGCTTCAGCTCGACATTCTGTGATTCTGGTCAAATCACTTAGTCTCCCCATGTCTACAACCAAAATGAATTTGTTCTTGTGTGATGTAACCAATGCTCATGTAAAGCACTCCAATACCTGACAAGTTTGCACTATATAACACTTGAAAAACACAAAATAATAAGTGTTTTGCACACTTCTGTCATTGGGCTATAGTTGGGCTACATCTGGGTGATTTTGGGCTACATTTGGGCTCTTTTGTCTCCGGTGGCCATCTTGGGAGATTTATTTGTTATGAAGTTTCCTAATTTCCTCATGTACTGCAGTATCCTCAGTAGGAAATGCTTTCAGTTTTTTACTTTGATTCCTTCATGAAGGTATTCAGATATGTCACACATTTGCCATAAATTCTGAATGTTAGCACTCTAGTTGCTCATTAGATTACTGTAGTAAAACTACTGTTCACCATGGAAGTCTGCTCCTGGTATTAAAAGGGCATGTTTCAGTCTGCATGTCAGAATTTTTTAATGAAATAGAAGAGGATTTGAGAAGTCACTCAAAATGTGCCCTCATTTTCTTTATTCAGCATTAATCATAATTTCTATGGCAAAATGAACCCCCTCATTGTGTTCCTTTTTAAATTAAATGTTTTAAGTGTTGCCAGTTTATTCCAATCAAGATGGCTTCAGGTGTGCCATACTTTTGTCATAATGAAGACAGTAAGCGCTCTAGTTGTTTTTAAGAACACTCTGGGACATTCTGTCATTGGGCTATACTTGGGCTACATCTGGGTGATATTTGGGCTACATTTGGGCTCTTTTGTCTCTGGTGGCCATCTTAGCAGACTTATTTGTTATGAAGTTTCCTAATTTCCTCATTTACTGCAGTCTCCTCAGTAGGAAATACTTTCAGCTTTTTCTTTGATTCCAAAGGCATTCAGATGTGTCACACATTTGCCATAAATTCAGAATGTTAGCACTCTTTTTGCTCATTAGATCACTGTAGTAAAGCTACTGCTCACCAGGAAAAACTGCTGCTGGTATTGAAAGTGCATGTTTCAGTCTGCATGTTAGAATTTGCTTAATGAAATAGAAGAGGATTTGAGAAGTCACTCAAAATGTGCCCTAATTTTTCTTTCTGCAGCACTAATCATACTTTTTATGGAAAAATGTACCCCCTAATTTTGTTCCTTTTTAAATTAAATCTTTTAAGAGTTACCACTTTAATCCAAGCAAGATGGCTTCAGGTGTGCCATACGTTTATCATAAGTAGGACTGTTAGCGCTCTAGTTGTTCTTTGGAACACTCTGGGAAGCTGCAGTAGAACACAAAGGAATCAACTGACAGTCTCTGCCCTTGTTGGATGTACATGTTTTACTGAGAATGTCAGACTTCATTCTCACATGACTGAGAAAGATAATGTGAATTTACAGAAAATAAGCTCTCAGTTTAGCTTATAGATCACCTTCCAAACCTCTGTGGGAAAAGCATGAGAAAATATTTTTCTCTCAATCATGATATCCCAGCAGAAGGCTTTTTCACATGGTGAAATCACCTTAGAACATACCATAATTCCTAAAATGAATATGGTACCATCAACAAATGATTTATAATGTAACTAAAGTCTTAAAACCTTCTATTAACTGCAATGCTTTTTAATGTGGTGCTATCATGTATATTGGTCCCAAGATGGCTGCCAACACTTCTTGGATGAAGTGCTGACAGCCAATCATATCTCAGGATGAGATGTGTGGTTAGGCTCCGCCCACATATATATATGATTTTACTTTTGATTTTCTCAGGAACTACTGAACAGATTGACACCAGACCTGCAAAAGGCACATCCCTGACCTGAGGACTACCTCTCTGCCAAATTTCAAGTAATTCTGTTCAGCCGTTCGGGCTGTACCTTGGACTAAAGGTCCATATGGAAAATTGCATGGGGAAAATGCGTTTTGGGACCCCACTTTTTTCTCAGCCCCCGCTTGACGAATCCCCCCGAGACTTTCAGGGTAGGAGCGGAGCGGAGCGCCCCACCTATTTTGAAAATTTCGCGAGGATTCGTCAACCGGCACCAAAGTTATTCTAAATAGAATGTTGCGGATTTCCTATGGAAACACGGTCCTAACTATAACTATCTACTGGCGACCGCCAGTAGATAAATATATATATATATATATATATATATATATATATATATATATATATATATTACCTACTGGCGGTCGCCAGTAGGTAGTTATAGTTAGGACCCTGTTTCCATAGGAAATCCGCAACATTCTATTTTGAATAACTTTGGCGCCGGTCGATGAATCCTCGCGAATTTCTCAAAATAGGTGGGGCGCTACGCTCCGCTCCTACCCTGAAAGTCTCGGGGGGATTCGTCAAGCGGGGGCTGAGATAAAAGGGGGGTCCCAAAACGCGTTTTTCCCATGCATTTTTCCATAGGACCTTTAGACAGGGCTACAGCCCGAACGGCTGAACAGAATTACTAGAAATTTGGCAGAGAGGTAGTCCTCAGGTCAAGGAAGCGCCTTTTGTAGGTTTGGTGTAAATCTGTTCAGTAGATTCTGAGAAAATAGCCTTTAAATCAATATATATATATCTGTGGCAGCTTACGGTGCGCTTACCGTGCGCTTACCGTAAGCTTACCGTACGCGTACGGTGGCGTGCGCGAGCGCGATTCTGATTGGCTGTTACATCTAAGTAAACATTCGAATCGGTCGAAACCAGGAAGCGGCGGCCGCCATTTTCTCTCTCGCACTCTGAGGGGGGGGCTGTAAACAAAGGCAAAAAACATATAAAGGGGCTGTTTAGACAGTGCCCATGCACATAGCCATGTTAGTTGAGTCCTCAAAGATCCCCCAAGGCCAAAAACGGTAAATTTTTATTTTTTGAAAATTTCGCCGATTACGCTTACCGTACGCGTACGGTGCGCTTACGCTAAAAATTTTAATAAAAAAAAAAACACATTCTCTGTGCATGGCATATTATTGTCATCACTTACAAATTAAATTTAACAGATTACCTATCACAAGGAAGCGCATAATATATCCTCCATGTGCGCACGGTGCGTAACGTGGGCACGCGGTGCGCGTAGCGCACTGCGTGCCCACCTTGCGTGTACGGCACTAACTGCGCAAAGTGGGCGCACGGTGCGCGAAGCGCACCGCGTGCTCACTGTGCACGCACGGTGCGCAAAGCGCACCGTGCGCGCACGGAACGAACTGCGTTAAGTGGGCGTGCACGCCACGAATGGCGTAAAGTAACTTAGCATTTAAAAAACCGTACAAATTCACTGAAAAAACCATAGGTTTCACACACGTTATAGTTAGGAATTAGCATTTAAAAAACCTTGCAAATTCACTGAAAAAACCATAGGTTTCAGACATGTTATAGTTAGCGGAAATTTTACTGATAAAAAACCAATGAAATTCCCCCGTTATAGTTAGTGCAGGCAACTATAACTCACGCGACCGCAATCTTCTGCTGATGACTTATGTGTCTTTATGAAAAAAAGATATTTGTAATATATGTATAGCTAAAAATTTATGGAAGAAGACATGGGCAAATAAGTGTCTAAATACAGTATTAGCATCAGCAGAGGATTGCGGTCGCGTGAGTTATAGTTGCCTGCACTAACTATAACGGGGGAATTTCATTGGTTTTTTATCAGTAAAATTTCCGCTAACTATAACATGTCTGAAACCTATGGTTTTTTCAGTGAATATATATATATATATATATATATATATATATATATATATATATATATGACGTGCTTGCAAACTACTGCAAGTCTACTGTATTCTTCTGATAATACTACCTATATTCCCCTACGCTTTGCTACTGTTGCGCAGTTTCTTTTACATTTTGTTCAAAGTAAGAATCTCCAGTGACACTTTCCACCTATACTGTCTATTGATGATGATAGTAGTAGTAGTAGTAGTAGTACATCCAGGCATACATCCATTAAAGTAAACCTTTATCCTTCTTTTTTATATATCTCATACTTAGTTGGTTTCACCAACAACCACCCATGTTTCCGCTCCTTCCTTGCTTGCCTTGGCTTTGAGAACCAAACAACGCTGATTCTTGCTATCTAGCACTATCCACCCATACTGTGTCGCCCACCCAGGCAGGCATTCTCTTTCACCTTCCACCCATCTTTCAACAACCTATGCATCTGATCTGATTACTCTGAGCCACCTATGAATGCTTCCAACAACGTATCCTTCTCTGCCAGTCAGTCATATTATTTATCTCGCCTGTCCTTCCACCCTTAGTTCTTTCCCTCTTTGTTCAACACATCCATCAAGGTCATCTGATCTGAGTTTGTCTTCTCCATAAAACCTTCACAGCTGATTTTGGAGTCAAATAGAAGAGGCCATTGGTTACTCAACTCACGCTGCTAATGCTAAGTAAAGGGGGTCTTCTTCAACCGTTGTATAATGTTCACTACAACTTAATAAGTCGCACAGTACAGTGAAATAGTGAACACACTTCCATCTAGTAGTAATGTCAAGAAGTAATGAATATAACTTACCGCTGACGGCCACTGCTGCTGGCTCCCCCAGTGTCTGTCCTGCAGGTGCCGCCAGTTCTCCTGCCCCCTCCGAAATGGCCGCATCGCCGCTGGCCCCGCCGGCACTGGTGGATGGTAGTGTGCCTAGAAAAAAACAACACACATTTTTAGATGCCTGGAAACCTCCCCCTATTTTAAGTGTTCACTTGGAACATTGAAAAAAAAGTTAATACAACATACATCAGCACTAGACAGTAAGTACAGTCAGTAGACAGACACTAGTAGTGATGTGGTTCCTAGGGTCATCTAGTCCTACTCTACTCTTTTGCAAGTTAGTCTGAGCCATGTGTAACCCTTATAGATTCATCATGTCGACTACTACTCTTTTGGCGCATATTTAATTATTCAATACTAGGACCGGTGGGGCCCTAATCTCCACGCACAGTTGCGTTCAGGTCAATACCTTAAAACAATTCTCAAAACTGTAGTTTTTTATGAACATACTTAATCCAACGTTTGTGATGAATGAATAAAAAAATTATTCTCGAATCAATGTCTCAATGATTAAAGCAATTTATTCATTGCAAAAATATTTGTTAGTTGAATCTTCATTCATTTCTTCGTACAAATCCAAATTACACTCTTACAAGAGGTTCACTTTTGTAAATGCCCAATGCATTTCGAGCCAACCGGCTCTTCGTCAGGGGCTAAGTATCTAAAGAAATAAATAAACAATGTATATTTACACAATGAACGTGACAATGATGGCAAAAACATCAGTTTGCAAATACATGATCAAACTCAATATTTAATTTTACCTGCCAGCTTATTGACATGTGCAGTAGATGCCTTTGAGGCCACTTGACTGTTGCGTACAAGTGAAGAGGTCGAAAAACAACCCACTTATTGAAATGATTAGTCCATATTGCTTAGCAATCACATACATGTTACACTTTTTGCCATGACTGCAAAATGCTTGCATTCACCAGTATACTATCTAACGGCTAATGCGCAGCATTTTTCTCATATAATAGGAGGAAGATTCCCTTCTACAAACCAGAGATTTACAGAGCAGATTGGATGCAAGATGATGTAACCAGTATTTCTACGTTCTACGGTGAGGGGTCTTCCAGAATTCAAAAGATCTTGGCTCTTGTTCTTGCTGTCATGCACTTGTAAATGTTTACTGTTTTAATCCTAGGCTTTTTGCTGGCTTATTGACTATGGCTGTAGTAAATTAAATTTCATATTAATGATGTACAGAGTTTGATACTTGTTTCAAGTAAACCTTTTGAACTTACACATAGACTCTGTGGTATTTGGTGTGGTGGGGTGGACTTACACAAGTGAGTGAGCAAAATGGTGTTATTAATTAATATGTTCTGGGTTGTCTGTCTCAGTCATCATCAACATTGTGTATCTTTTTCGTGGGGGGGGTCGGGAGTGGGACCCTAATGTGAGACACTATAGCTAGTCGGTCAGGGGAACGTGGGTTATTTGGACTGAGGTGTGATCAGTAAGGTCCAACCTCCCATCAGCAACATCCTATGTTGTTTTGCATAGTACTGTATGTGGCTCTGCAGAATCACTAGACAATAGTAGTATCATGTACTATCCGATCAAAAATACTAGTCAAATATCTGGTTGGCCATTTTGTTTGTGGTAATTCTCAAAGCCTAAACATTGAGAAGACTTGAAGAGGACAACCCAAAGGACAGGACACAGTGGCTAGAGCTATTGGTCAATCAGAGTTTGATTATTCCAAAGAAAACCTTCTATAAAGAGTGGGCAACTGTGCAAGCTTCGCTACAGACAGAGTAATAATAGTAATAGTAGTAGTAGTAGTAGTAGTACAGAGAGTCATAGCAGAGGCAGTTAGAAGCAACTTAGTTAGAGGCAGGGATAAACAGAATTTGGAAACAGATAGTCAAGGTCAAAGAAGTAAGCTTTTGTAAAAAATATAATTAGAAAGTGGAACCATAATTTATAGTTCAGAAAAAAAAGATGCAGTAAACGTTAGGGAAATATAAATGTCAATATAACCACTAGAGGACTTACTGGGGCCAGCAGCAGGAGCCTCGGTTGAGGAGCGGTCCTGTGGTTCCCCCGCCGACTCCGACCCCGTCTTCTTGCCCCTGGGTGGTGCTGATGATCATGTAAAATATAATAAAGAAAGACAAACATTAAGGAGTGCTGTGAAACAAATAATAATAAATCATTTTGAAAAATAAGTCAAACAACATTTTAGGAAACAGCAATTGCAATAAAATTGACCTATCTAATCAGATGGATCGACTACTGGCTTCTTCTTGCATTCACGGATCATCTACTTATTTATGAACACTCCAGTGTTCCATAATCATTCTGATTACAATACGAAGCCTAGTAAGTACCACCTGACCTACACCACCTATTCCAGATGGGCCAATTGTTCACTAAGTCTGCATTTCCATCTTTTTCAGCCATCAAATGCATGGATGAGATGGAGGACACATGCATACATTAGTGCATACATACATACAACAAATTGTGGGTTGGTTGCATGATTCTGATCTAGTTCTGCTACTGACTGACCATGCTAAGCCTACCACTCACTAAACAAAGTACAAAAGGTTCGACGGAGGACTGGGGTAAGCAGCAATCAGTGACAGAGGAGGCATCACGCAGACCGCACAAAAACAATTATTAACTAATACTAACAAACTAAACCTAGTATCCAATATCCATCACCACTATTTCACAGTAGGACAATGGAAGGACTAGAGTCTCTCTAGCAAATCGCATTACCTAACTTCAGTTTTGTAAAATAAACTTACATAATCAGCATCAGCAGCACAAGCTAGCGCAAACTAACTTGCAAACAAGTAAGAGTACCACCGAGCACCTGGGTCCTTGGCTTAAATCAAAGAACATTTTGCTTTTTGGAATGTAATTTACCAGCAACGCTTGGCACGCAGCAGTAATCTTGTTGTTCATCAAATTTAATATACACAATCAGTTACTCACCAAGCCCGACGACCTCAACACCTAGCAGGTCCAACAGGTCCTGCTCCCGGTCCAGGATGTCGGTCCACCGGTGGGCTAGCTGATTGTGGGTGCGCCAGACACCAGAGCACCGGAACACTGTCCGGCGCACCTTCACCCACCGACAGTGCCCCTCCTGGGTAGCGTACCCGGAGCCTGCCGCCAAGGTCAAGGGGAGGAGGCGCTGGATGAAAAAAACAAGGGCGGCCACCTCCTCCTCCCCAAACAGTTGCCGGGCCTGCACCCCTGAGGACGCATTCTGCCACAAGGCAGGCGGCCCTTCTCTGCTCCTGCAGGTCCCTTGCCCTTGGCACTCGGACTTGGTGTGCCCTTGGCCATGGTTCTGGGGTGGGTGGGAGGCGAAAAAGAAAAGTTAGAAGGGAAAAAAAAGTTAGGGGGAAGAAGATAGAAAGAACTTTATAAAAGTAACAAAACACAGTAAAAGTAGAAATAAAATGCAAAATATAAACTTAGGCAAAGAGAGAGATAGATAATAACTAAAAAAAGTCAGAAAAAATGCTTTAAAGACAAAGGATTGCAAAGATAAAGGGTAGATACAAAAGTAGGCCCAGAACCATAGCATAGAGTGAAAAACAAGATGGCCGCGCCCATTCGCGACCGCGTGGGTAAGTTCACGCGATATTTTTTGTGAACATGCACTATTCATCACGAACAAGTAAAATGCGCTCCCGAACACGTCAATGCACATCGCGAACACGCTATCCGCGACCCGGAACAGGAAATAGGCATCGCGAGCAGGCGGGACAATTGAAAAACAAGATGGCCACGCCCGTTGGCGACCGCATGGATAAGATCGCAAGATATATCCCCCGAGCATGCAAACAGCTCCCCGAACACGTTCACCGCGCTCCTGAACAAGAAAAAGCCATCGCAAACGGGCGCCCCAAGCAACTACGCAAGCTCGCGAAGCTACGCGAAGGTCGCGTAGTGCAATTACATCATCGCGAAGCTTCGCGAAGCTTCGCGAAGCTTCGCGAAGCGCGGCTACGCGAACTACGCCCAGGGTTAGTGTAAATCCCTTCAGCTCTTTCAGCTGTAGATATGTCTAAAGTTCCCAAGAAAAATGAATGGGGAAAATGTGTTTTGGGACCCCCCCTTTTTCTTGGCCCCTGCATGGCAAATCACCCTGACACTTTTCACTGGAAGACCAATCAAAGTTTTTTGGAAAGTTTTGTGGCTATTTGTCAAACTGTGCCAAAGTTATTAGCAACACAAAAAAGAAGGTATTTATGTAAACATGGTCCTTTCTATAACTACCTAATGGCAACTGCCACCTGGTAACATATATACCATACATATATATATGTATGTTATTAATCAAACACTGGTTGTGTGAACTGTTGGAATTCTCTTGATAATTGACTTCTTTTTTGTGTGTATATATATATATAAATCCCACTAGTATCACACCTTCCATCAGTGACATAGAAATTCTTCAAACACTAGATAGCCTTATGAACGAACATCAAGCAGATATGACACAATCTACAGATTTACTAGACCCCAATGTCATCTCCACAGTTGAAAATGTAGGTTTTGATCCTAAGATACCAGCTGTTACACCTTTTAGAGCTAGATCTAAATATAGACCACAGCACCCCAGAGACAATATCGATGTCTTTCATGATCTGGTTAACCAGGATGTTTTACAACTCCTTAAAAAACCTATTATGAAATCTAACCTTACACGATCACAAATGGAAGCCCTGAAGGGTCTTCAGAATGATGACAATACTATTATTACACCGTCTGATAAAGGTGGGAATATTGTTCTTTGGGAAAAGAAGAATTACATCCAAGAAGTCATGAGACAATTAACTAACACCACTTGCTACATTAAGGTTGATCATTCCTACTTTTCTAAATTGCAGACTAAACTTTCTGACTACCTCAAAGTATGGTCCGATGATAATTTACTCAACTGGGACGAGGTTACATTTTTTTAAAATGAAACTCCAACCATACCTACCTTTTATCTCCTCCCTAAAGTGCATAAAGATCGCAGACAACCACCAGGAAGGCCCATAGTGTCCTCAAAAAATGGTCTACTAGAGAACGTTTCACGGTATGTGGACTATTTTCTAGCCAACTATGTCAAAGAACTTACATCATATATCAGAGACACTAAAGACTTTCTCCAAAAAATTGAAAATATACATTGGGAAAAACACTTCTGGCTGGTATGTCTAGATGTTGAAAGCTTATATACCAGCATCAGGCACAATGATGGATTGAGAGCATGCGAACACTTTCTTAGGACTAGAAGCATGCACCTAGTGACTAACATTCAAATGCTGCTACAGATGATTGAACTATGTCTTACTGAGAATATTTTCATATTCAATGGAGTCCTTTACAAACAAATACAGGGAACTTCGATGGGCACCTGCTTCGCTCCCAGCTATGCCAATCTTTTGGTGGGCTGGTGGGAGAAGCAGGTGCTCTGGAGTGAAACTCTAGAACATTGGACTCATAAGATTAACACCTGGCTCAGGTATATTGACGACGTCTTCTTTATTTGTGAGGGTACTGAGAAAGCTCTTCTTAATTTTACTAAAGAACTGAACAACAACTTAGTTAATCTTAAATTCTCCATGCAACATAGCCAAGAGAGTGTAGATTTCCTTGATATCAGAGTTACAGCTCAAAGGGATAAACTTGTTACTGAGGTATTCAGAAAAAATACAGCTGGCAACTCAGTGTTGCACGCTGCAAGCTGCCATCCACCTAATTTTAGGTGGAGTATCCCTTTTGGCGAATTTCTCCGTGCCAAGAGAAACTGTAGCTCAGAAACAGCTTATAAGAAAAACAAAAATGAAATGAGGGAACGATTTCTTGCTAGAGGATATCCTAATAACATGCTTAGGATAGGAGAGAAGAAAGCAGATGCAATAAAGAGGGAGGAAGCACTCTACAAACCACCTAAAACTAATGTCACTAAATCTGATTCTGTAATTAGATTGATTACCACCTATAACTTCCAATCCCACCTGTTCAGCCAAATAGTAAGAAAAAGATGGGATATACTACTCCAAGATAAAACACTGAAAGAGATACTAGGTTCTCACCCAGCAATGACATACAGAAAAGGTAGATCCATAAAAGGTCGAATAGTGAGAAGCCATATGGAGAACAAACAAACAACTTGGCTGACGAGAAAGGGAGGGTTCCACAAGTGTGGGAAATGTAAAGCCTATAGTTACAGCAATAATGTGAGAGAAGTGACACTGCAAAGAACAAACAGAAAATGGAGTAAACGGAGACACATACAGTGTAACACAGAATTTGTTGTGTATGTTATCACCTGCCCTTGTGACAAGTGGTATATTGGCTCAACTACCTTCCCTGTGAAGAAGAGGATACTCGAACATTGGCGAGCAATTATAAATAAAGACTTCTCTTACAGTACTGCAAAGCATTTCAATCAACATCATGATGGAGACTGGACCAAGGCTAAATACTTTGCATTGGATACTATTCCAAAAAACCCAAGGGGGGGCAACAGAGTCCTGTCCTTGCGTAGATCAGAATCTAAGTTTATCCTCCAAGCTGGCAGTATCGCCCCTATAGGGCTGAACATTGATGAAGAAATGCATGTGCATCTCTGAATTTGTATATTTGGCAAATCTCCTGATATCCCGATAGGAATTCTTGTTCTGTAATGTTTTAAAACTCTTTCACCTTTTTATACAATGTTTTCTGACTTTCTTAGGTTTTCTTAGTTTTTTGGTTTATCTTTTTTGACATTGGGGTACCATATAAGAATAAGAATATAGGAAGAAATGTATATAGCATTTATTGTCCATGGGTTTAAAAGAATATTAGGTGTGAAATTCTTACTAATCATATTTCCTTTCTCTGTTTGTCTCCATATAGATTGGATCTTGATGGAGTGAATGTGTCACCAACTACTGTTAAGAACTACGTGCACGGAGAACATGTGTTTATATTTATAGACACACTCTCCTCTCATAGATAAATTAGACACAATTTAAGTGGATTTCGCAACCCTATAGAACTGATTACAGAGATTTATGTGTGGATAGATTTCTTCTTTAAGGTACTAGACCTGAGATAATTCTTTATACAATTGAATACTAAAGTTGTTTTGATCTCTGAGTTAAGTTGTTTTGTACACTGTTTCTGTTCTCAGTACACATATATTTTCTAATGCTACATGGCACTCTAGATTTGGGTACTATACCTTAATTAGTGTCTATAAGGAAAATTACAAAGAATAACCTGAGCGAGCCAATGTTTAGGATGATTTTTTGAAATATACACAATAATGTTTTGTACTCACCGAATCTCTGGATGGTGGTTAAATCCAGAGTCTTTTCTTTATTTTTTTCATTTGGAAAAGAGCACTTAAACCCTTGTATCAGAACCATGGTCATGTGACCAAGAGCTGGATAGCTCGAAACGCGTCTTTTGTGCCCGTGAATAAAGGATTTATTGGAAGTAGTGGATCAGTGTGGCTCTTTGTCTTTAACCTAACGACTTTCCTGTTCGATATATATATATATATATATTATCTACTGGCGGTCGCCAGTAGATAGTTATAGTTATGACCGTGTTTCCATAGGAAATCTGAAAATTCTATTTTGAATAACTTTGGCGCCGGTTGACGAATCCTCGTGAAATTTTCAAAACTAATGGGGCGCTCCGCTAAGCTCTTACCCTGAAAGTCTCGGGGCGATTCGTCAAGTGGGGGCCAAGAAAAAAGGGGGTCCCAAAACGCGGTTTCCCCATGCATTTTCCCATAGGACCTTTAGTCGAAGGTACAGCCCGAACGGCTGAACAGAATTACTTGATATTTTGGCAGAGAGGTAGTCCTCAGGTCAGGGAAGTGCCTTTTGCAGGTCTGGTGTCAATCTCTTCAGTAGTTCCTGAGAAAATAGCTTTTAAAGGCATATAAATATCGATAAGCGCGTACCGTGCGCGCACCGTGCAAGCACCCTAACGTGCGCGAGCGTAATTCTGATTGGTGGTTACATGTTAGTCAACATTCGAATCGGTCGAAATCAGGAAGTGTCGGCCGCCATTTTGTTTGTTTTCAGTGCGAGAGTGAAAAAGGAAGGTGGCGAACATGAAAAGGGTGCAGGGTAGAGAGTTCCTGACCCCCTAGCCTAGGCAGGAACATTTTATTTTTTTTTTAAATCGCAGGGGTGCGCGCACCGTGCGCGCACGGTAAAAAAACAAAAAAATTAAAAAATTTAAATTATTCTTTTTTTTTAATACGTAGTTTATTGTAAAATAAATATATAAAACAAATAATAATACATACATAACTTAGCATTTAAAAAACCATACAAATTCACTGAAAAAACCATAGGTTTCATACATGTTATAGTTAGGAATTAGCATTTAAAAAACCTTGCAAATTCACTTATAAAACCATAGGTTTCACACATTTTATAGTTATATTTCACTCGTAAAAAACCAATGAAATTCCCCCGTTATAGTTAGTTCAGATAACTATAACTCGCGCGACCACCACTCTATCACAAGGATGATGTCATCAGTGATGTCATGAGTGATGTCACTGACCATGTCATGAGTGATGTAATATGTGACATCATCAGCAGTGCATTGCGGGCGTGCGAGACGTCACATATTACATCACTCATGACATGGTCAGTGACATCACTGATGACATCACTGATGACATCTCAAATGACATCACTCATGACATCATCCAGTGAATGTGTATTTGTCTGAAAATTAAATATGTTTTATATATGTATATCTCACGGACGATGGAAGAATAAATGCGTATATAAGTGTCTAAATGGATGATTTGTTTCTGAAAAATTGTTTGTATAACTGACTGATTAAGTGTATCTTAGTGAATATATGGCTTACTGAGTAATGTTTAAATATGTAAATATCTGTATCAGTCTCTCACTTTGTGTATAAGTGGCTGCATGGGTTGGTGAGCAGCTACATGGGTGTTTATATAGGATATTAGGTGGTTTTTTGAGTATCAGTCTGAGTGTCTGCATGGTTCGGTGGGGGGTATTACGTAGTGCATAGGTGCATGTATGAGTGACTCACTGGTTGTATGTGTTGAAGACAGCATGTGTGCAGGACTGTATGCGTGGATGAGTGTGTGCATGGGTGTGTTAGTGAGTGAATGACTGTTTCAATAGTGTCTTTATGAGTAACTACATATGTTTTAAACTAATATATGTGACTATTGGTGTATATAAGTGAGTATATGTGAGAGTGAGAGTGAGAGTGAGAGATTGAAAGAGTTCCTGTATGAATAAGTATGTGTTTCTATATGTGATTGTTTAAAAGACTAAGTATGTGTAAGTTTCTTTTGAAGTAAGTTTGGTGGTGTGTGTATAACTGTATATGCAAGTAAATTGATGTTTGATTCTTTATTAGCATGAGTGACTATGTGTGTCAGTAACTCTGTGGATGATTGGCATTGTGTAGCAGGATGTATAGGTGTATGAGTACATATGATGAATGAGTACATGTATGAGTGACTGTACAGGACTGTTCGTGAATGTGTGGATGTGTATGTGGATCTTAGAATTACTGAAGAGGTTGTTGTAACTGGTATTGGTATGTCCATTTTTTTGAAAATTTTAGTCTCTATTTTTGAATGTGTGTTTCAAAGGTTATATTAGGGTGAGAGGAGGTCTGCCACTCTGTCACAAGGATGATGTCATCAGTGATGTCATTTGAGATGTCATCAGTGATGTCATGAGTGATGTCACTGACCATGTCATGAGTGATGTAATATGTGACGTCATCAGCAGTGGATTGCGGGTGTGCGAGTTATAGTTAGCTTAACTAACTATAACGGGGGAATTTCATTGGTTTTTTACGAGTGAAATGTCCAGCTAACTATAACGTGTGTGAAACCTATGGTTTTTTCACTGAATTTGCAGGGTTTTTTAAATGCTAATTCCTAACTATAACGTGTGTGAAACCCATGGTTTTTTCACTGAATTTGCAAGGTTTTTTAAATGCTAATTCCTAACTATAACGTGTGTGAAACCCATGGTTTTTTCAGTGAATTTGTATGGTTTTTTAAATGCTCATTCTTACCTATAACATGTGTGATACCCATGGTTTTTTCATTGATTTTGTATGTTTTTTTTAATACAAATTCTTATATTAATCGTGTGGTTTTTTTTTATTTGCAAGGTTTTTTACATTTTTTTTTTTACTTTATATTCTCTTAAAACACTATGCTTAAATTTTAAAAATTCTGCAATATATTATTTTTTCTCATTTTTTTTTTACCAAACAGGTAAGATATATTAGTATAACATAGTGATTCTTTTTTTCCTTTTTTTGGTTTTTTTTTTTTACGTGCGCGTACGGTAAGCTTACGGTAAGCGTATGGTTTGCGTAATGTACGTAATATTTCTACTCTTTTTGCGTATGGTTATGCAATTTACGTAGCCGTGCGTACTGCGTACACGGCGCGTACGCGCATACGCTACACGCGCACATTACGCGGAAGTGTTGGGGCGTGCCTGTTATGCGCATGCGTGCGTGTGCGTGTCTTTTATACGCGCATGCGTACTTTTACCGTAAGCGCTCCATAAGCGCACCGTAAGCGTAACGTACGCGCACGGTGGGTCATGTGATCAAGAAACAAAACTTTTGATTGGTTCAAAGTAGTTTCAGTTCTAGAACTCTCCTACACCACACCCATTCCCCTCATTTCTGCTTGTGATGCCTTAGGAGAAGGAGCTGAGTTGTCTTTGGGATACGATGGCAGACCAGCACTCCTCTTCTGAGAGTGAGGCTAGCAGCACCACCATCAGGCAGAGAAGGAGGAAACAGAAGCTCTTTTATATGGGAGTATTTTACTTTTCCTGAGGGCGAGAAAAAAGTAAATGCTGCTTTAGTGACTTGCAAGCTGTGCCAGCGTGTACTTTCTAGAGGTAATCCTAACAAGAAGTATTCCTTCTCGAATCACACTATGTTACGACACCTTGAGGATGTACACCCTAGGACACATGCACGACATACTAGAGGAAACCCTTCAGTAAGTCGAGCAAGCACATCCACAGCAGCTCAGCCGAGTCCATCTTCGGAAGCTCAGCTGAGCCCTTCATCTGTGGGGGCAGATTCACCTTTTTCTGGTCCTGTGGAAACTAACTATCGATTTGCGAGGGTTACAATGCGGTGCTCAAATTGCCATGGTCTAATTGTTCATAGGGAGACCAGTGTTCCCCTAATTAACAACAAAATAGACCAGCACATTTGTCCTACCAGCTAATATTCCCATTCTTCCTTTCCTCTGTCCCTGCATGAACACAACGGCTCTTTTAAGAGCCAACCTTACCTCTCAACTTTTTTTAATTTTTTCTTAAAAACTTTTTTTTTTTTTTTTTTTTAAAACACTAAAAAACAATTACCACATTACAAGGTCTTTGAGGGATTAATAACGAAATACTGAAAATCTGTTTGAGGAGAAGTGGAAGAAAGGGACCATCTAATTTCTGACTTACCTGACCCACCCAACAATTTAATTATCATTTTAAATTTAATTGAAATTGCTTGTAAAAATGGTTTTTTTTTCGAAAATTTTCTTTCTCAATCTGAAAAAAAAGAAAAAAGTATTGATATTTAATAAAACATTATATAATACAGTACACGTATTTACATATTTTCCAAAAACAATTTTTTGCCATTTTTTTGCTGTTTTCAGAATATATTGCATCTCACTATAAATCGTGAAAGCAATTGCATTCATCACTTAACAGCGGGCAAAAAAAAAATAACAATCTCAAAGATTGTTTTAAAAATGCCCAGAATCTCTTTTCACTTAAACATAACATTATAGAAATGCAAAATATTCAAAAAAAATATCATCTAATAACAATAACTATTTCTTTAAAATACCGTCTGACAATTTTGTTACAGAAGCATAATCACAAAAATAATATATCTCAAATAACTCCACAATACATCTGGTTACCTTTCCTTTAGGCCAAATTGTAATTTTAAAATTCTTTTTTGATTAAATTTCCAATGGTAATCCAATAAAATTCCAAAATTTAAATTGTACAGATGTTACCGATTCTCTCTAAAATTTTGGTTTCCAAAAGATTAATTAGTAATTAAATAAGTCAACAATACAATTGGTTACCTTTCCTTTAGGCCAAATGGTAATTTTAAAAATCTTTTTTGATTAAATTTCCAATGGTAATCCAATAAAATTCCAAAATTTAAATTGTACAGATGTTACCGATTCTCTCTAAATTTTTGGTTTCCGAAAGATTCATTAGGAATTAAATAAGTCCACAATACAATTGGTTACCTTTCCTTTAGGCCAAATGGTAATTTGAAAAATCTTTTTATTTGAAAATTCCAATTGTAATCCAATAAAATGGTAAAATTGTTTTGTACAAATCTTGCCAATTCTCTCTAAAATTTAGGTTTCAGGAAGATTAGATAGGAATTTGCTAAATCAAAAGGCAAACGTTGCTTGAAAATCAATTGGGAATCATTACACAGTGTCCAGCCTTTTTCACATTTAAGATAAACTGTGTAATGTCCTGAAGTTACAGTAGGTCCTTCATGGAAAATTATTGCAACTGTTACAAAAGTTTTTCCTGAAATTGATAATTGCTGTCTAATAAACTTCTTTATTAAAGTATCCAATTTTGAACCATCAGCTCTACATCGTTGCATCATTAAAATTACATACTGTCCGTATTCCTTTAAAATTAACGTTGAAAACATGTCAGATTTACACTCGCCGCAGTCCATGCTATGATTAGCATCTTTAACTAATTTAGCAAAAGTGACTGTTTTTCTCTCTGGCAATGTTAAATAAATAAACCTTTCAGAATCAACATTAGAGCCACATGTATTGAAACAGTTTTCACAACTATGTTCCCATTTATAAGAGACACCAAACATATTTTCAATTTGTACCCCTTCTTCTTCCAGTACCTGAAGAAAATACATCAAGAATTCCTGTGCGTCTTGCTGTACATTTTGAGAAAACTGTGTTCGTCCTGAACATACATCTAAAAGTTTTCTAATTTCAGTAGCACTTTCTATTTGAGTTTTATCATTACTCAGCTTTTCAAAAAGGAGACTCAACTCAGAACAGAATCTTTTTCTCTGATTTACTATTATCCGCTCTTGCAAACTTTCCAGATAAAATACAACATTCAGCACTACATTAGCGTAGCAGTTGACACCAGAGCTATTTTCAAAATGACAACCTACAACCTCTTCAACATTTTCCTTTTTCTTTTTGCTTGCAATTACATCACTCCTCTTTTTTTTCTCCTCTCTACATCCTCCTTACAGATATTCTCAATTCTCCTTTTTTGAGAAACAACACGTTTCTCCAACACAGGATACTGACCTAAATGAGGAGCATAGGTTCTTCTTAATCTATTATACTCCTTTACACAATTTGCATCAGCACTAACTTTTGAATCATCAAAGTCTATCATAAATAAACCAGATAATGTTTTCACTCGTGACAAAGCAACATAAGCCATACCTTCTTTGAACACAGTTGAACCAATGTTTATAAAAGCACAATCTACAGTCAATCCTTGAGACTTGTGAATAGTTACAGCATATGCTAGAGAAAACGGAAACTGTTTCCTACGTACATATAAGTCTTTCACAAGCATGAAACGAACTGTACAACGACAAATGTCTATAACTTCTTCTATCTGATCAAATTTTATTTTTAAACATTCAATTCCATCTTTTTTCTGGAAATTAATAAAACCCACAACTCTTCCCATAGCTCCATTCACTAAACCTTTTTCAACATCCAAATTTCTCCTTAAAAATACTCTACAGTTCATGCAAACATATAGATTTTTTTCTAATCCAGCAGTTTTGGAAATGTTCTTCTCTAGTGAATCCAATTTATTTTTCAGTTTCCCTGTTAATGTAATAGTAATTCTTTCATGCTGAATTTTGTCCACTGCTTCCAATTTCCTAATCTCTTCCTTTTCCAATTTCAAAAGTTCCTCATTGAATATTGAGCATTCACGTAGAGTTGGCATTAAGCAGATGACACTTTTCTTTTCTGCAATGTTCTTGTATATTTTCTCTGCAACTATTTCTTCCTTTGGGAATAAATTATGTAGCAACCGACTCTGTAATGCTTTCGTGCCAGCTTCAGTGAGTAGTCCAATTCTGATATCTTTCAGAATACTTCAATATTCTTCATCGTTTGCTTGCCTCATATTAGTAGTAAGTTCCTTGTACTCAAAGAAGGACCAAATATTTGCATTACCAATGCTTCCCAATGACTTATTTGTGTCTTCATGTGTCACAGTATTAAACACTGGTTGTCCTTTAACTGGAGTAAGCTGTAGAAGATCCCCAAAAACTATGACATGTTTTCCACCAAATAACACGTCATAGTCTGTCCTTAGAATTTGCTGCATTCTTAAATGCACAAAGGCAAGCATTAAGTTTGACACCATGCTCACCTCATCAATAATGAGAACTTGCATCTTCTTCAATACTCTTGAAACTTCCAAGCATGCTTCTCCAGTTAGCTTGTGGTATTGTATTTTGTTCTCATGCTCCACTGGTAACATTAGCAAACGATGTAAGGTGATTCCTTTTAGGTTATATGCTGCTAACCCAGTTGGAGCAGTAACCACACAAGACAAAGTTGAATCCGTTTTTTGCTGTAGATAGCTTCTGATGACTTTTATTAAGAAACTTTTTCCAGTTCCAGCTTGTTCGCTTACATACATCCTGATTGGTTGAAATGATGTGCATGAGCACTCTTTTTTTTCATGTAGTAATCCGTGATCAATTTTGTTTCTGATCTCTTCATAAATTTATTGCTGCTCTTCATTCAGTTGTCTTTCCAAATTTGGTAAGTCTATAAATTCTTCTTGAGCTTGATTCATAGCCGTTTCCACTTCAGTCATAGCTATTGCAGCTTCATTTTCAACGATTGGTTGTCCTAGGGGATCTTGACTGAGTGTTCCAGAACTTTGGCTGTCTTGAGAACTGTCTCTAGCTACTTCAGCTGCAATTGTAGTTTCCTGTTCAATTTCTTCATTTAACATTTGCACATAATTTGTGAAAGTACTGCATTCTATGCTGTCTTTGCAAGCATTAAAGGAATCTTCATAGCTTTGAAATTCTCCCAGTAGTTCGTCCTCTGAACGCCATGGTTTAAACAGCTGTAAAAGAGCCAAGTAGTAAAATTCCTTTTTGTCAGTAGTTTCGCAACTGAGCTTCCTGTGATTAATCAAACTTCCTTTTGTTTGCTTCACCAAACATCCTTCCTCACCAATGACTTTTTATTTTCCATTGTTGATGTCTTTTGTGGCTTTCCGTGAATAAATGTAGTTCTGCAGCACTTCATAGAGACACATGTTCTCTAGATGAAGACTTCTCTTTGGGTAATATGTGTCCAACATGTTTGATTTCAAAATATCTGTACTTTCTGGGTCATTCTCGGCCAAATATTCAATTTCTCCAACAGATTTCAGTACCCGATTTCTCATTGCTGCAAGGCCTAAACTTGCCCAAATTATTCTTCTTGATTTCGAGTAGAGACTTGCAGAAGATAACCTATCTGAACATTCGTAGGATCCAATTTCTCGATGCGATAACATCTTTAAACTGAAACTGTACAGCTTCTTACTGACAGTCTTCTCGTGAGAAATCTCTTCCCACATTTCTTTCAATTCAGTTTTTTCTGATTTAGTAATGTAAGACGTTACATATCGAGCAACAGCAATGGAATTGTCAGCTACATACTGTATATCCATGTTAGCATTCCACATGGATAAAATGACTGGGTTGTAGTCATTTATATTTTTTGATTCTTCTTTTCTTTTTAGGTTGTAGGTATTCTTAGGTGATTTTCTTGTAATAGTATGTCTCACAGCTGACATAAAACTGTTTACTCTTCCTTTTGAAAGAACAGGTCTAGGAAATCCAAATCGACATTTAGTGTAGAATTTATCTTTGCTCTTGTATTTCCGTCGACAGTATTTTCCACACCGATGACTTTGGAAACGTAAAACTTGCTCCTTTAACTTTTTCTCTTCTGTGCTTTTTGGTATAGCACATGTTGCATATTCTTCAATGAAAGATAACACTGCTTCATCAGTATCTGTTCCAAACTTTGGGGCATCCTTGATCCACAACAGCATATGAATATGAGGAGCACCTCTTGCCTGGTACTCTTTTCTCCAAAAGAAATCCACTACTTCTCCAAGAGGTGGATTTTTTTTTATTGCAGATGAAGGACATCATAGCCTCAAATCTATGATTGAAATATCTGCAAATATTAACCCGATCCAATGAGCACAGTTCTCCTGCTGTCTTGTATTCGATGTTTCTAATGTTTAAATTTGCCTCTCGCAGAAAATCCAGTAAATCATCCCAAGCGTACTCAGCACAGCTTAGGGTAGGAACCATGTTGGTGTTCCTAAATTCCGTAACATGCATTTTAATTCACCATGGCGTCGGTACCAATATTCATTTGTCCCACGCTGACAAGCCATCAGATTGATCAGTTGTGTTTCCAAATGATCATCTCGGTGCTGCACTTTCTCCATGAAATCCTTAGCAGACACATTTTGTAAATGTACTCCACTTTTTAAAATGTGATTTACTGCATAAGATAATGCAGACAAGTCGCTTTCAAATAAAAGATGGAACAAATAAGGAATACTTTGTCGAAATCTTTGATCTTCTGCATATAGTCTTGTAGTCCGATACTCAGAAGCTGGAATCTGTTCTGGACGTTCATCGTATCGTCCTCCTTTTCCTGTAGGAAACAGCTGGGGAAAACATCGAGCTTCCAAGCTCTCCTCCCATACACTCACGGGAGTTCCTTTTGCTTTCTTCATCTGAAACAGATCAATAGTGTCTCCCATAACTTCTTTTGAATGAAGAGGATGTATGCTAAAATGTTCATAAATTTCTTCTTCCTTTGACTTGTCCACTTTTTCAATTTGTCCAGTTGGTGTTTCTGTGTCTTCTTGTAAATCTTCTTCTTCTTCTTCTATATAAGTTGATTCATACCATTTGTTATTCCTTTTCAAATTCAAATTTGCTCTTTGTACTTTCCGTACATCTACCAGCTCCTGCCAAATCTTCTTATTCTTTGTAGGTACACCATTAACCAGAATAACTAATGGTTCAGTTTCCAAAGTATCTGCATCAATAGTTTCCATATTTTTTTTCAAATCCAAGGGCAAATACACCACTCTACCTTTTAAACCTCTCAGTAAATCAGAAGGAGGTAATTTACCAGTTTTGGGCTCCATACGTACTATGGTCTGGAACGGATGAACACATCGAATAAATATAGACTCATATGTATTTAATTCAGAAAGTTCGGCAGGAATAGCATCCAATTCTAAATTATTATGTACAGCTCTGGTCGGCATTCTATTTTCTTCTAACTTGTTGTAACAGTATTTACAAATACGCTGATCTTCACCCAATTCAAAACAATTTTCAAGAAATATATATGTGGCAAAATCCTTCCACTTATAACATAATTATCTTCATTTTCACTTTTTCTGTAGAGATCAACATTCCTGGTTTGTTTTTTATAATGAGTTCTGCGGCAACAAATACAAGTAATATTTGGTCTTTCATTAGAGATTATTGCAAATTTTGTTATGTGATCATTAAATTTCTTACAGAGGGTTCTACATTCTCTTCCACTTCTTCCTCATTTACTGTGTCCTTTTCTGCACTTTCTTGTTCTGGACCAAAGTAACAAAACTGAATTTCATCAGTAACCTTCTCTACATCTGATACCGATCCACGGAACAGAGCCCTATTCAATTCATCTAACTTTATTGCTGGACTTTTAGCAAAATACAATTGTCTCACAAACTTTCTCATTTCAGTATGATGAACAGCCAGCATCCTAAAATGATGAAAAACACTTTTACACACTTTTCTAGATAGACAAGCCAGAGAATGTCCCTGCAAACCAGTATTCTCTCTCACTCTGCATGGATCTAGACTTTGAAGCACCTTAATCTTCTGTTTAACACTTTTTTTACTATATTCTCTTAGAAACTCACGAAATTTATCAATAGATTCCTGACGCACAGTGCAAATACTACTACAATTCCAAGTATACACTGGGGCTTTAGGACGTCTCCCCATAGCCTCATCCGCCATCACTTGTTCCTCATCTCTTGGAACCATTTTCTCCTTCTCCATTATACAACCATTTTTCACTTCATAAGCACGACCTCTGGTGTCAACTGCATGCAGCAAACTATTACTTTGAAGATAACTCTCTTCATTAAAAAAAGGTTCACTACTTGAACTATGCATCCATTCTCCTAAAAACACTTTACAAAAGTTTGTTCTTTTCACTAGTCTTTTCCTTTTGCTTTGTGATTTCAGTACATTGACCATTTTATCTAATGTACGCATCCTGTTCAAAATTAAAATGAATAGTTTCCTTTTTAATTCTAAAGCCTTTGCTGCAATGGCTTCAATTTCTTTTTTTCTCTTATAAAATTTAGCTTTTTTCTTATATTTCTTCACATCCTTTCTCAAATTGGACATAACTCTTCTCTGAAACATTTTTCTACCAAGCTCTTTAAACGCTGTTTTTCTTTTTAAGTTAATCTTTATTGTTTCTGAAGGTATATTTGCATTAACTAAATGCTCAATTTTTTCCTGTTGTTTTCTATTTAAAACATTCTTTCCAGTACAGACATTTTGTACATTTTTCCTTTTTTTGAAGATATTGTTTAAAAAAACTTTTGTCTGCTTACCAGAAGACTTTCTCTTTTTCCCAACATGAGCATCTCCAACTAACTTAGGTCCTCCAGTTGTCTTCAAATATAGATTTTTTTTGTGGTTTTTCCTTAGTCTGGATTTTGTAGGAATCTTAAATTTTGTTCACTGCTCTTCAGCAATATCTGAAAAAAACTAAAAAAAAATTCCTTTATTTAATTTAAATATATTACTATATTTTTTATAATCTTTTCAAATCTTAAAATACTATGTACCCCTTTCCTACAAGTGAAAATCACAATAACACCATCACAAATTAAATATCTAAAAACAATTCATGTGTGCACACAGAGTCATGGTTTGATATTAGTCAGAAAACAAAATTTCTTTGCCAATTTGAAAGCACACTTACTACTCTTTTTTTGGCAAGTGATAAGTACTTTTACAGTCTGACACATTTTGAATCCACTTTTCAGATTCTGAAAACAGCACATGTCCAAACAGCTTTTTGAGACCAGGAACATGTGTAACCTGGGAGAATGACTACACTCCAGCAAGGGCAACCAGCCTTAGTGATGCTGAATGTATTTGCATTACTGACTGCAACCTCAAACCCCACACGGTTGTAAATACTATGCATGATTCTACAGGATAAGCAGCTGGGTGTGTGCTAAGAGTCTGCTTCTGCAGAAAAATAGCTGCCCCTTTCCTACTAATGCAAATGTAAAATTACCAGAGTAATACGCAATAAATCTCTGTCTATAATTCCTCTTTGCACACTGAGTCATGGTTTGATATTAGTCAGAAAACAAAATTTCTTTGCCAATTTGAAAGCACACTTACTACTCTTTTTTTGGCAAGTGATAAGTACTTTTACAGTCTGACACATTTTCAATCCACTTTTCAGATTCTGAAAACAGCACATGTCCAAACAGCTTTTTGAGACCAGGAACATGTGTAACCTGGGTGAATGACTACACTCCACCAAGGGCAACCCGCCTTAGTGATGGTGAATGTATTTGCATTACTGACTGCAACCTCAAACCCCACTCGGTTGTAATTACTATGCATGATTCTACAGGATGAGCAGCTGGGTGTGTGCTAAGAGTCTGCTTCTGCAGAAAAATAGCTGCCCCTTTCCTACTAATGCAAATGTAAAATTACCAGAGTAATACGCAATAAATCTCTGTCTATAATTCCTCTTTGCACACAGAGTCATGGTTTGATATTAGTCAGAAAAAGAAAATTCTTTGCCAATTTGAAAGCACACTTACTACTCTTTTTTTGGCAAGTGATAAGTACTTTTACAGTCTGACACATTTTCAATCCACTTTTCAGATTCTGAAAACAGCACATGTTCAAACAGCTTTTTGAGACCAGGAACATGTGTAACCTGGGTGAATGACTACACTCCAGCAAGGGCAACCAGCCTTAGTGATGCTGAATGTATTTGCATTACTCACTGCAACCTCAAACCCTAAAAGTATTCCTCATTTATACCAGTACACCTTAATGTATGGTGAAAACATAGTCCATAATATTTTACATGTTCCTTACATTTAAATTTCTCCCAAAAACAAAAAATGATAAACACAACTTCAACAAAAGGAATTCCAATTCTATTATTCATTTCTTAATATACCACATACATCCCCTCTCAAACTCATAACTCACCTTTAAAATTAGTTAGTTGTGAAAGAAATGTGGCACTCAAACAGCAGATTATCAGAGCCAGGATCTCTGTTCTGTACACCTCTCTCCTCTCAGCAGAACCAGATAATGGCAATGTTTCCCTCTCTTTTCCACACATATACATGTTAATTTCAAATCTCAGTGCTGCCCCCTTTTTTTCAAATGGAATCACACATTTCTATTGGTTGAAAACCAACCCTTTTCCAAAAGTACCCTTCCCCCAACTTGACTTCTGCCTAGTACCCTTCCCCCAACTTGACTTCTGCCTGCTACCATAGCAACAGCTCATGGAACACTGCTGTGTGAAGTCAGGTCAGAAGTTCACCACACAATGTTTCATTTCCAAAGAGCAAGAGTGCTTGACTTTTCTAACCTAACAGCAAATCCATAGTAATGTTCTTTGGTAACACATTTTTCTGTACCAATACAAAACATGCTTCTATAAATTGACACATACAGCCTAGTTTTTAGTGTAGAATGGTATGAAACAGCCAATGAGTTCTTTTTATTTTTAAAAAATATGTATGCCTCCATTTCCAAACTGTCTTTCATTTCTTTTTCCCATTCTACTGAAATCCACCTCCTGAGTTCATCCAGATCTCCTTTGAAGATGTTCACAGTGTGGATTGTAGGGCACAGCTATGTCTTCTGGAGTGAAAAGTATGCAGAGAAAACAGGTATGGTGAGAGACCTTGCTTTGCCAAATGTAGACATTAAATGGATTGGTCAGAGAGGGTTAAAGTGGCACCAATTGATGCCATTGGTGAAATCCTTCATGCAAATCCAACACCCTGACCTCATAATAGTGCACTGTGGTGGCAATGACCTAGGCACTTTGACTGGGGTAGGTCTGGAAATGCTTATGAAGGAGACCTTTGCACAACTGTTTTCACTTTTCCCTAAAACTGCCTTTGCGTATTCTAACATATGCCAAAGGCAAAAATGGAACTGGTCCAATCATTTTTGTCCGCAGATTGACAAAGCAAGAAAGCACGTCAACAAATCTGTTTCTGCTTTCCTCCGAGACTATGGTATGGGTTCCATTTACCACAACAACTTGCGTTACGACATGCAAGACATTTATAGAGGAGATGGTGTACACTTCACTGATGAAGGGAACAGAGTCTTCCTCTTGAACCTTAGACTCTGCATCGGTACTTACTTGTAGGTACCGAAAAACACTTCATAAACACAACGGCTCTTTTTAGAGCCCCCTAATATCTTAACACTTATATCTGAATTTTATTTCTTTTTTAATTTTTTTTTCTACCGTACGCATACGGTAAGCTTACCGTACGCGTACCCGCGATTTTTTTTTAAAATTAATAAATGTTTTTTTTGTACTTTTCTGTCCTTCTTTGACCCCCTTTCAAATGTTAGGGGGTTTGTAACTCTCTTCCTTGCCCCCTTTTCACGTTATCTCCTTTTTTTTTCTGTGTGAAACACACGAAATGGCGGCCGACACTTCCTGATTTCGTCCGATTCGAATGTTTACAGTCATGTGACAACCAATCAGATTTGAGCTCGCGCACGGCGTCGTACGCGTACGGTAAGCTTACCGTAAGCGCACGGAGCGCGCTTACAGATATATATATTGATTTAAATGCTATTTTCTCAGGAACTACTGAACAGATTTACACCAGACCTACAAAAGGCACTTCCTTGACCTGCGGACTACCTCTCTGCCAAATTACAAGTAATTCTGTTCAGCCGTTCGGGCTGTAGCTGTGTCTAAAGGTCCTATGGAAAAATGCATGGGGAAAATGCGTTTTGGGACCCCCCTTTTTTCTCAGCCCCCGCGTGACGAATCCCCCCGAGACTTTCAGGGTAGGAGCAGAGCGTAGCGCCCCATTAGTTTTGAAAATTTCGCGAGGATTCGTCGACCGGCGCCAAAGTTATTCCAAATAGAATGTTGCGGTTTTCCTATGGAAACAGGGTCCTAACTATAACTACCTACTGACGACCGCCAGTAGGTAATATATATATATATATATATATATATATATATATATATATATATATATATATATATATATACATATATACATATTTGTTTGTTTTTTCACTGAAAAACCAAGGTTACAGAAACATTATAGTTAGGCTCAAGTTTCTGCTTATGACCTCACATATTACATCACTCATGACATCACTAAAGACATTTCAAATGACATCACTGATGATATCATCCAGTGACTGTGAGTGTTTTAAAATGTTGATGAGTGCTCAATATATAGACTCAATATATAGACTAAGCTGTATTGATGAATCAGTGGTTGTATGAGTGCCTGTATGGATGATTCAGTTGGTGCTTGACTAACTGTTTAAGTGAGTGATTAGGTGTATCAGTGAATGTATGGGTAACTGACTAGGTTGTTTGAATCAGTCTGCCAGATGGTGTCTAAGTAGCTGTATGGGTTGATGAGTGAGTATTTGAGTGTCTGTAAGGGTGATTGTTTGGTTGTCTGATTACCTGCATGGGTGTATGAATGCCTGTGTGGGTAGATGAAAGAGGTGTGTGACTACCTGCATGGATGAGTGAGTGGTTGAGTCAGTGGCTTTATGGGCTAGTGATTATGTCATTGAGTGTGTATATGGCTGTGTCAGTGAGTGAATGGATGTGTCAGTGGTATATGGGTGAGTAACTGGATATGAGAAAGGCAGTAGAGGTGACTGTTGAAGTATATGAGTGACTGTATGTATGAGTGAGGGATTTTGATAGTGGCTGTATGGGTGAGTGTGTGCCTGTGTGAGTGACTCTATAGGTGAGTGAGTATGTGTTAGTATCTGTATGAATAATTGAGTGGTTGTGTGTATAATTGTATAAATGATTGAGTTGGTGTAGAAGTGGCTGTACAGGTAACAGAGTGGATGTGTTCATAGACCTATGACTCAGTGAGTAGGTATGTGAGTATTGGTGTGGGTGTGCAGTGATTTTGAGAACATTAGTGTGGAAGTTGGAGTTTATATGGTGTGTGAGTGGGTGAATCAGAGATTATGTGGATGATGTCATCAGTGATGTAATTTGAGACGTCAACAGTGATGTCATTTGAGATGTCATCAGTGGTGCCACTGACCATGTCATGAGTAATGTAATATGTGAAGTCATAAGTAGTGAATTGCATCATGTGCATATATATTTCAGATATGATACACATTTTGAAGGTCTTTGCCACAGAACTCTCTATGTTAAAAATATTTTATTTTCTCACAGCACATAAGTACGTTCATGTATATTTCTCATAGTTTTTTTCTTTTGTTTATATTTTTGTGTCATTTTTTAGATCCTCTGCATGCTTTTATGATGCAGCATGTATTCTCACATTTTGTGACTTAGCAGGTTAACATGTCTTCATTAAAAAATATTTGTCAAAATAATTTTTTATAGCTGAGAATTGATAAAGGCAGACGTCAGATAATATTTACACTCCATCAATTCCCCCCTTTGATGGCAAATCAAGCCATCACAAGATCTTATCTTATCAACATTTGATCATCTTCTGATATCACTTTAGAATACAGTTGTTTTCATTTGCTTCAATATAGCCTGTTCCAAATTTTGCATTTCATCCTAATATCCACATTGCCTTTTTTCTAATTCAATTTCTGCTCTATTTCTTTCCACTAGTTTCTTCTTCAAGCCCTTTACATTTACATTAACGATATATAATTACTATGATTAGTAAGCCAATAGCAAAAGTTATTAGTGATGTCGGTATTTTTTCCAATAGACTTCCTCCCAGTCCTGCAAACCAACATTCCACAGATGAGACTCTCTTCCCAATGGTTTCCAAAGCACCATCAGCTTTAAGTCCTGTTAGTAATGTTGCTAATATATCCTCACAAATCTTCACTTTTGTCAGGGATATAAGAACAACATTGTTCAACCTTCATCATGCAACAGACACCGCCTTCTTTTGCTAGAAGGACATCTAAAGCAAGCCGGTTTTGTAAAACCATTGATCAGATAGTAACCATCTCTGGATCTAAAACAAGAAATCCACCAGCAGTACCAGTTGACGGCCAATCTACTACAGTTGAAACTTTCTGAATTTTTGTGAGAATTCAGTACTACCCCCACTGAAGGTACTATAGCTCCAAAATATCTCCAATGATTTCTGCAGCACTCATTTCCCTTCTTAAACATCTGTGTCCTATCTCATTGGTTGCACTGTTTTCATTTACTTGATACATTTTTGGAAATACTATTCCCATATAATGTAGTGAAGACTGCTATTTATATACGTACAATGCTAAGTTAGCACAACCGCGTTAGATGTTCGAAAGCCATCTTGCCACTTTTGCTGCTTTTGCACACGACACTGTAGTTACATGTTATTAATTAAGAAATGCTTGCTCGCCTTTGCTTCATATGAGAACTAGGCCTGGGCAAAAATTTCGTTCCGTTCGCGGAAATTGCGATAATTTGACATTTTTGCGTTCCGCGGAGAGCGCGAAAATGTCAAAAATTCCGGTTTCCGCAGCTTGGCGATAATTTGTTTCTTGCTCGCGCTGTAAAATAATACATTCTCGCGCGCGCGCGATCGCCTTACCTGAATCCCTGCGTTCGCCGACAAGTTTTCTTGATCCGGTCGCGTTCTCCATGAGATGTTGTATTGTTTTTAGCCATTTGCGCTGTCTCGCGACAGTTCGCGCCCGCAGTGACGTCATGCGTCGCGCGATCACGTCTTTCTTCTCGCGATCATGCACCGCGAGAACAACTCAAAACAAGATGGCCGCGCCCGCAAGCAACCACATGGGTAAGTTGGCGACCCGCAACCATGCAGAAAATCTCGCGAACATGCCGGAAAAAAACTTCCGCATCTTCGCGATATTTCTGCTTGTTTGCGATAATTTTAAACATTCTCGCGATAATTTGCGAAGGTTAATTCCGCAAATTCCGCCCACCCCTAATGAGAACTGTCTGTTGTTCACATCCCTAACAGTGAGCTGTGACCTTGGTCTGAACATTGTGTAAAGAGAAACAGTCTGGGTCGCTAGACGGTGCATGTTGGTGGGTTCAGGTTGATCGGCCCACTATTTAGCCATAACACGCACGCAGCTGAAAATACCTGAATGTCGAGTGCTTTTAATATTGCAGGTTGCATGCTTTAGACACATTCGGAAGAAGAGCTTTCCCAGGTGCAGAGTCTAGTTGATCCTGTGATGTGATTCCACTAAGCTGATCTTTACGGTATGGGGTTCCCCAGTTAAGCCTAGAGACCCTCTATTAATATAATAATAATAATATTAGTTTGCTATCGAAAGGAAGGTGGCTGTCATCCACTGTCATTTTATTATGATTTCTCCTTTCATTTTCTATGGTATTGTAACTATGCTGATGGTTTTGATCTTAATCATTTGTCTGCTTATGTTAGCCAAAGTACTGCATCTTAGGACACGAGGTTTATAAAATAAACTCTTTAAACTTTACTGTGTCTCTGTTTGTTCTGTTGTGGACTGATATGAGAATAATTCCGAACAGGTATTTCTGATTCCCACCATTCCTGAGAATACACTAAGTCGCTTGTTCTGGGTTGTCTATACATTGGGACCGCTGAGATAAAACTCGGATAACGAATGGGACACTGATGCTGGTCGGATAAGGGGTTCTGGGTTCTGAGGTAGTTTTTGGTACCTACTAAGAAAAGGGGGTACCCCGAAACTGATATAGGGAGAGCAATGGGGGACAAGACCAATAACAAGAACAAAAGATTTGCTCTACCTATCTAAATAGTAGTGGATCGACTAGATCTCGCTGATATATCACCCAAAGAGTTGCCTTCGGCTATACCATTTGAAAAAGAGCACACAAGAATTTTTTTTTTTTTTAATTAAGGATTATACTTTTTATTTGATAATTCTATTGGTATAAATGCAAAAAACAGATACTCAAAATATAACTTGGATACATTTTTGAAAAGATATATACAAAAACCAAGGATGGCCCCATCAGAGAGGTAAAAGAGATATATAAACAATTAAGTCACATTCATACTCACCAAACATGGCATTCAATCTTGTACATCCAATCAATACACTACACATACATTTTCACCACATTAAAAATTACACATAAAGGGGAACTCTTTTAAGGATTTCAGACTGTAGCTTTATTCTCCAATGGTCGACGGCCAACTGGTCACGTTACTGTATACCAGGGTGCATGAAAAGTTACCGCTGCAGGAAACCGCGGTTTCCTGCAGCAGTAACTTTTCACTTGGAAGGACGTTATCCTTATGACGTATTGCCTTCACGCATCACGAACGTATATACAAGCCCAAAAACATCGCCACGCTTAAACTGAGACTTTCGCATTAGTGTGTGACCCGAGATACATTGTTTCCATGCACCATGGTATACAGTAACATGACCAGTTGGCCGTCGACCATTGGAGAATAAAGCTACAGTCTGAAATCCTTAAAAGAATCGACGTGCTTTCAAACACAGAACAGTTGCCATTCTCAATTTGCGACCACCGATTTTGGAGCTTCTCTATAACATCCGTTGCCGCACAACTTGCCAGGACGCAGACAGTCGGGACTCATTCAGTATCGATCCAATGATTCCTTTACAATCATTTTGATGTACGTTAGGATTTAACTCAGGCCCCTCGGACAACAGAAACGCATAAAACCCACGCCCTGAAGAAGGTGGCACCCTTAGTGTTGGGTGATTGCACCGAAACGTGCATCGGCGTGTCTTTTTTTGTAGTGTTTGGTTGTTTCCATCAACTCCAACAGTACATAATAATGTTTTGAGGAGAGTTCCCCTGTATGTGTAATTTTTAATGTGGTGAAAATGTATGTGTAATGTATTGATTGGATGTACAAGATTGAATGCTTTGTTTGGTGAGTATGAATGTGACTTAATTGTTTATATATCTCTTTTACCTTTCTGATGGGGCCATCCTTGGTTTTTGTATATATCTTTTCAAAAATGTATCCAAGTTATATTTTGAGTATCTGTTTTTTGCATTTATACCAATAGAATTATCAAATAAAAAGTATAATCCTTAATTATAAAAAAAATGTTTTTCTTGTGTGCTCTTTTTCAAATGGTATAGGCAACTCTTTGGGTGATATATCAGCGAGATCTAGTCGATCCACTACTATTTAGATAGGTAGAGCAAATCTTTTGTTCTTGTTAGTGAGTTTTTGGTACACCACGATTCACTGAGGTCCTGGTTTCCTGTGCATAGTTCTGTGCATAAGCAGAATCCCTGCAACAATAACAACATCAAATACCATTTTTTTGGTAGCCTGTAATAAGCATTCCTCTCACAAATGTAATAGGCTCCTGGGAATTCAGCATCTGCCCCAGCCAAATATTTTCCCCAACCTCCTACAAGTAGGAAGGTATGATCACATTCACTGAAACCAACACATTTTTTGTTATAGTCTGTTTTGTGTCTAAATGTGCATAACTTCCCCCTATGTTGCCAATCCAGAGCCATGTCTGCATGTGTCTCCCCCTTTTTCAATTTACCTTCCCAGTGCGCCCATGGCGTATCTCTATTTGCGATTCAGATTTTCTTTTTATCTCCCCTCGTCGAACTTCTACTGAATTTATAAAATCTTTTTCTACAGTATGTAAAGCACAAGTTAGATTATGTTGATGCTCATATACTGTATCTATAGTTATTGTAGGTTGGAAAAATTTTCTGAATATTTCAGCATATCATGCATCTGGTACTACATTTACATTTTTCTTGAGCGGAACTTCTGAAAAGATCACATCATAATTTGAATAATAATATTGAAATTGTCCTTTACAATAGAATAAACTTGTTAGTACAGTTAAAGAAATGCCATAAGTTATAGGTAAAGATGATAGGTCAGTCCCTCAGATACAGAAGAGGATAATTGCATGCACACATAACAGTCTCTTGCATCCATAGTGTTTACATACTCATAGAGGAGTCTAATAAGCAAGTTTAGTGAGAAGTCATTACTAGACTGATCATGATGTAAATCTGTATTTTTTGTCACAACCACTTTCTCTTGTACTTTTGAAAGTTAGAATTTGAATAAACATGATAATGGAAGGTTTAGTATTATCAATATCAAGAAAAGTATTTAAACTAAAGCAGTCAAAAAGCAATCACATATACATCAAGCAACCCTCTTTCTCTAGATAGTCTTAACTATCTCTTAGATTTCTACAAAACTTGGTCCTCCGATGGATCTATTTGTTGAGATGAAAGTGACTAGAATACTAGGAAACATAAGAGTTCTTTTTTGAGGACCTGGAATAAAATAATTGTCACCTCCAACCTAATTCAATAACTTTCTCAGCCACTGATACAAATGGCTTGAGACAAGAAATATGACCAAAAGAAGGAGACAGAATTGATAAAAATAACTCATAGGGAACATTTATTTAGGAAGATGGCGGATTGAGTCGACCGGGAGAAGCAGCACCTAATGAGAGCTCCTGACGGATGGCTATCTTCTGATGAATTTACTACTCTCTGAATACGGGGGAATCGGTGTATAAACTTTTTAAAAAGAAAATCATTTGGCAACATGCAACAAGTTATCTTTAAGGACTTTGCCACTCAAACTTTGGCGTTTTTCTCTGAAAAGTATTGGGCTGGAAAGTGCTTACCTTTCATGTTCCGACGGGACACCCAAGGCTTCTTTCGGCTCGAACAACGAAGCTCTGTGTTCTACTGGATCGGTCTAACGGCCTGCCTTCGATCCAGCCGGCAACCAATGCCTCCCCTGTAGGTGAACTCTCAGCGGGTGGGACAGCTGACCCAAAACTTGGCTGCAACTGATGCGGACAATTCTGCTACAGAGGGGACAAATGGTCCATCAAAAAAGGCTTCCCTGCCTGCTTTGCTGTGCTCTGTAGATGCTGTTAATCTCCTCGCTACTGCCTCTGAACCCGCTATGGCTGAGATCGTTATGGAGGCAGTGCAACATAAACTAGCAGGATTACCGATGGGCTCCTCTGATGCTATATTGGCGGCAAGCGCTGCGGGCGCTGTGAATATAGTGAGTACTATGGAGCAAGGAGTGGAGTCTGCAGATTCTTCGGGAGGTTTAGCTGACTTGGGAGTAGTTCCTGACTTGCAATCTGATAGTAGACTTGCAGCAGGCTCATCGTTATCTGATAATAGTAATGGAGGCAATGGAGGTAATGGAGGTAACACTGGTGACATAACCAGTGATAGAACTGGCAAGTTGACTGGCCCTTATACTTCTAGTGTACTTGATGATAACGATAACAAGTCAGGCAAAGGAAACTTGCAATCTATGAAAACGATCTCCAGTGCTCTTTCAACTGCCTTTATTGCAATGGGGCATATGGACACACTAGCATCTCCACAGTTACAAGTGCCAGCAGCAATAGAAATTTCTCAACTGCCTAACTTGATAAACTCTTCACAGAATGGTGTAAGTGTGGAATTACCAGCTGATATATCATTGCTCTCTTCATCACCAGTGAACGCTGATAACTCATCTGTTCATTCATCGGAGGAAATCAACAACTCTCAGCTTTAGTTTGCAAAGAAGAAAATGCAATCTTAAGCCTGTTAAAATGGCAAGGACTGGTCGCAAGGCCGGTGTGTCTAACAAAGATATTCCTACTTATCAACAACAAGGCAAATTCATGACCACTTCAAAAGCTAAATCAAACACTCAGGATAGCCCCCTATGTAAGTGGGTTACCTCTAAGGGGGAAGTAAAGGCAATCGTCTCGAGATTATCTGGACTAGTTCAAAATCCACTAGCTATCAGAAGTCAGCCTGCTTCCATCTCTTCTTCTGTAACTGATCATCCCCACAAGGGCGCCAGCATGACGAGGTGCTCTAATATGGTAGAATCTCTTGCACTATCCAGCGCTACACCTCTTGCTGATTCATCTAGAGATTTATCATTGCCAATGGCAACACCAGAGCCTTCGTGAGCTTTAATTATGCAGGTATTATCAGCGCAAAGAGCTGAGGCACAGAAATATCATACACAACTCAGGGTGGATAATGCCATCATACAGCAATCATTGGTAGCAGTGACGTGCAAGGTTTCAGAACTTGCAACTGAAATGACTACTGTACAGCAGTGGCTATCTGACAATGAAGATGCAGTGACATATTCTACTAAGCTGCTACAAGAACACGATATCCAACTTAATGCTCTACAGGGGAAAGTTGAGGATTTAGAGAACCGCAAACGCGGAACAATTTGCGAATAATTGGGATCCCGGAAGGCAGAGAAGGTTCGGACCCACGACTATTTATTGTACAAACATTTCAGAAAGCCTTTCCTGACTTAGCAGACTGGGACTGGGATTCCCAAATACAAAGAGCTCATAGGTTACCAGCTTTCCTCAACCAAGCAGATCAGTCCGGCCTTCGTTGACCACGACCAATACTCATATATGTCGGCAACTTCTTATTACGTCAGTCTATAGCAATTAAATCCCGACCTAGTACACCAGTCCTAACTGACTCATTTTCCATCATCGCAAGATCCGATCTATGTAAAATCATGATGGAAAAACGTTGGAGGATGAGGCAACTTATTGACTCTTGGAAGGCTCTCGGCGCACTGGTCTATTTGCAAGAACCTGCTGGATTGAAGGTTATTAAGGACGGCAGGATACAGATCTATTATACTGTTCAAGAGGCAAAACTGGCGCTTGCTAAACTGCAAAATAATCCTTAAATAAGAACATGATCTGAAATATTTATTGCTTTAGGCCATCCGAAGCAAGGCAGCCCTGTATTGCTACAAATATAGAAGGGTTGTTGTCTCTTTTCTACTTTCTGAACTCCTCTTCTTTCTTTTTTCCTGTTTGTTCGCACAAACACTGCACCATTAGCCAATGCCGGGAGGGTCTTTGAGGGCTCTGCTTCTCTTTGCTGTCATCGATCGCAGGTTAGTGGGGGTGATTCCTTCTTTAAGCCACGGGGGTTGGACAACCTGTCAAGGTTTTGGGGGTGGTGGAGGGGGTAGAGGGGGTAGGGGACTCAAGCTGACCAAGGGGTAGCGCATTGATAAGCATCGGGTTTGGGGGTGTAAATCACGTGGTGTACAGATTAAACTAGAATTGAATATGGATATGTCACAAAATTTGCATGGGCAAGATCAATTTGTTTATGTTTTTTATGCAAATATTTAAAAGGCTGTTGCTCTCTAAATTACCTTTGAAACTCACCAAGGAGAGAATTAATGTGAACCTGAAATGTTAGAGGTTATATAATTGGTACAATTAGATGTATCAGTTGGAATGTGGCAGGGCTAAACTCATCCGTTTGGTCAGAGAGGAGCTTAAGATATATAAGCAGCATCTGGTCATTTTAGTAGAGACACATCTGGCATTTATAGACAGGGGCTTGTTTAAACAGCTTGGTTTAGAGATGCTAGAATGTACCTCGGTCCCAATATTTATACTCCTTTTCCCTTTATTCTCTGAAGGCAGAGAGGCCTTTGCCTAGCCCAAACCAGTTCTGGTCAGTCCTGGAGCACTTTGTTGACATGCCTCCTTCTTTCCTTTCATAGTGCAGGGAAGGGACATCAGGCTCACCACAGGAGGTGGAGCCAGCATTGTGGAGGGAAGGCCCAGCCCTATTCAGGTCCCAGGTGCAACTCCTCCCTCCCATCTAAATGCACCACTGGGCTGACCCACCCTGTCTCCTGGAATCCCCCAGCCCTGTCACTCAAACTCTGGACAAGGAATACACAACCTAGCAGAGGCAGGTTTGGATGGTTAGACAAGAGAATGCCTGCTTTCTAAAAGTGGCATTTTCAAACACAGAATGTTAAAACCAACTTCACTAAAAGATGTATTTTATCATTCTGAGTTCAGGCATACTAAACTCAAATTTCTACTATGTTCCCTGAGTCAGTTAGGATTATAAAATGTAATAACCAAACTGCCCATTCTGGCCTATGGAGAACAGGTAGCCTTGCAATAGTAAAAAATGAAAATGGCTGTAATTCACTATTAGGACATGCCACACACACCAGGGCATGTCCAACTTTTACCTACAATGCATCCTGCCCTTGGGCCTACCATAGGGGTGACCAAAATGCATAAAAGAGAAGGTTTAGGGACTGGCAAGTGGGTGAACTTGCCCAGTCAGCATGGCAGTACCAGACTGCACACAGGCTCTGCAATGGTAGATCTGAGACACACTTTAGAAGCTGCTCCGGTGGGTGGCACAATCAGTGCTGCAAGCCCACCATCAGCATTGTTTACAAGCCCTGGGCACACGCAGTGCACTGTACTAGGGTCTGACAAGTAAACCAATCAAGCCAATCATGGAGTCACTAATCCATATATCAATTCACCATAGGGAGCACTTGCACTGTGGCACTGAACAGCAGTGGCACAGTGCCCAAAGCATCTATAACCAGCAAAAACACATGAGGCAACAGCAAACAAATTGAAGGGAGACCCACGCCAATGGTGCCAGGTCTAACACGTGTCCCCTCCAGCTGAAATGTGGGGAGAACTACCCTACCTCCTGGGAGTTCTCATCACTAAGGCGTAAAAATCTGGACAGACCATCTGCGTTAGCGTGTTCTGTACCAGGGCGGTGTTCCACCGTGAAATCCATCTCCTGTAGGGAAATGGACCACCTCAACAGCTTTGCATTCTCACCCCTTATCTGCATCAACCACCTGAGGGGCCTGTGGTCTGTCTGAATCCGGAAGTGAGTCCCAAACAAGTATGGTCTCAACTTCTTCAGTGGCCAGACCACAGTCAATGCCTCACGCTCAATTGCACTCTACCTCTGTTCCCGTGGAAGTAACCTCCTACTGATGAAGGCTACAGGTTGATCTAGGCCCTCCTCTTTAATCTGTGATAGAACAGCCCCCACACCATGCTCTGAAGCGTCTGTTTGCACGAGAAACTCTTTTGAGAAGTTGGGTGCCAGGAGCACTGGCGCCGTGCACATGGCAGTCTTCAGGGCATCAAAAGCTCTCTGACAGGTGTCAGTCCAAATCACTCTCTTGGGCTGCTTCCGGGAAGTCAGCTCTTTCAAGGGTGCAACAATGCTGCCATACCCCTTGACAAACCTCCTGTAATACCCGGTGAGTCCTAAAAAGGCTCTCACCACTGTCTGGGTCTTGGGGGGTTCCCAAGCCAGGATGGTTTCAATCTTGGGCTGTAGGGGCGCCACCTGGCCGCTCCCCACCTGGTGTCCCAAGTACACCACAGAACCCTGCCCGATCTGGCACTTACTCGCCTTGATCGTGAGGCCTGCTCTCCGCAGCGCCATCAACACTTCCCAGAGGTAGCGCAGATGTTCTTCCCAACTGGCGCTGAACACTGCATTTGTCATCCAGATAGGCGGCACTGAACTCATCCAGTCCAACCAACACCTGGTTGAACAACCTCTGAAAGTTGGCAGGGGCATTCTTCATCCCAAAGGGCATAACCCGGAATTGGTAGTGCCCATCTGGTGTGGAGAATGCTGACCTCTCTCTTGCCCCATCAGTCAAGGCGATCGGCCAGTACCCAGACATTAAGTCAAACGTGCTGAGGTACCGGGCAGCCCTAACCGATCAATGTGCTCATCAGCTCTGGGGATGGGGTGCGCGTCAGTCCTGGTGACTGAATTGAGCCCTTGGTAGTCCACACAGAACCGCAGTTCTGGCGCGACACCCGGTGCGGCAGCCTATGGGACCAAGATCACTGGACTGGCCCAAGGACTGTTAGAGGACTCAATCACCTCCAATGCAAGCCTCTTGGAGACCTCCTCCTTGATGAAAGCCCTCACTCTGTCAGTCACCCTGTAAGTTTTGTGCTTGACGGGAGGACTGTCCCCAGTGTCTACATCATGGACGCACCAATCAGTGACACTGGGAATCAGGGAGAACAGGTCAGAAAACTGTCCCAGCAACTGGTGACAGTCATTCTGTTGCTCAGGGGTCAGGGTGGCAGAGAGGTTTCTCCATACACTGAATCATCTTGCTCTGTTGCAGACAGGAGGTCAGGAAGAGGTTCAGTCTCCTCCTACATTCCAGCATCTGTTGCTAGTAGTATGCCCACTTTGGACCTTTCTAAGTGGGGCTTCAGGCGGTTGACATGCAGGGCCCGCAAGGGGTTCCTGGCAGACCGCAAGTCCACCAAGTAGGTAACCGGACTCTTGCGCTCCACCACTTCAAATGGTCTGGTCCACTTATCCTGGAGTGCACAGGGCTCCACGGGGGCCATGACCCACACTCTCTGACCAGGCTGAAGCTCTACCAGAGTGGCATTCTGGTCGTACCACCACTTCATCTCCTCCTGGCTGGCTTCCAGATTCAACTCAGCGAGTTTTCTGAAATGCCTAGTTTGGTTCCTGAAGGCCAGCATGTAGCTATATACATCCTGGGGAGGTTTCCTGGGAGATTGCTCCCAGCCTTCCATGACCAAACTCAAAGGTCCTCTCACTTTGTGTCCATAGAGAAGCTCAAAGGGACTGAACCCTAGAGATTTCTGTGGCACCTCACGGTATGCAAAGAGAAGGCATGGTAAGAGGACGTCCCATTTACACCTCATGGGTTCCTCAAGACCCATGATTATGCCTTTTAGGGTACGGTTGAACCTTTCAACCAACCCATTACCTTGGGGGTGGTAAGGAGTGGTGAACTTGTAGGTTACACCACACTTCTGACACAGGGACTTCATATACTTAGAAATTAAGTTGGTTCCTCGGTCAGACACCACCTCTCTAGGGAATCCTACTCGTGAGAAAATTCCCATCAGTGCCCGTCCCACCACGGGGGCCGTCACTGTCCTCAGAGGTATGGCTTCCAGGTACCGGGTGGCATGGTCCACCAAGACCTTGATGAACCTGTTGCCCATGGCTGTCTTGGGATCCAGTGGCCCCACAATGTCAATACCCACCCGTTCAAAGTGGATGCTGACCACAGGGAATGGCTGGAGAGGAGCCTTGCGCTTCCTCCCGCTCTTTTCACTTGCCTGGCAAGTCTGACAGGTCCTGCAATAAGTGTTTGAACTCTTGCGCATTTGGGGCCAATAAAAATGGGTGACAAGCCTTTCAAAGGTCTTGTCCTGCCCCAAATGTCCTGCCAAAGGCACATTATGAGCCAGCCCCAGTAAGAAGGCTCTGAAGCGCTGGCATACCACCAGCACACGGGCTGACCCAGGCTCAGCAACCTTAGGCTCACTATACAGGAGACCATTCTCCCAGTAGATCCAATGTGATCCAGACTGATCACCTGCTGCCTGGTATGCAGCCTGCTGCCGCAAACCCACAAGAGAAGGGCACTTGTTCTGTTCCTCACAGAACTCCTCCCTGGAGGGACCTCCTTCCTGCTGCCAATGGGTCAGCTCAGGCATGTCTCCCAGTTCAGCAATCTCTTCCCCGGTAGGCTCCAGGGCATCTCCCTCAGGGTCTGCCTCCTCCTGGGCCGTGGGAATCTCAGGGGCCGGTTTCCCGCGCCCACTACCTCTTCTCTTAAAGGCAGGTACCTGGGCCATTTTCTCAGGCTCCAGGTCCTCTTGAACACCCTTACCGGCTGCCATAGACCGAGTGGTCACGCAGGCCCACTCAGGCAAACCCAACATCTCTAAATGAGCTCTCCGCTCCACCTTAGCCCAAGGGGAGCTCTCCAGATCGTTACCTAACAGACATTCAACAGGCATGGCTGGTCTCACAGCTACTTGAAGAGTCCCTGAGACCCCCCACTCAAAGGAGAACCTGTGCCACCTTGCAGTAGCTCTCTGTGTGGTCAGCGGCAACAACTGGATAGAATGCATTTGTGACTACCTGCTCTTCAGACACCAGCTGACAGCTGTCACACTGGCTCCGGAGTCTCTAAGAGCTTCCACCCTCTTGCCAGATATGGTCACCCACTGCCTGTATTTCTTAGTGTTATCAGGCAGCTGGGTCCTGGGGACCACTTCACAGTCTCCTAAAGAGACGAGGGACATATCTGCGGGGCCCCACCCACCTTGGCCACCCATCTATTCCCCCAAGGCTACACTAGCCAACTGCCGGGGTGGTGCACTAATGGGTGCTGTCTTCCCATACGAGGTACATCTAGCATCATAAGAACAGTGGCCTACCTGACCACACTTAAAACAGGTCTTGGGCCACTTGTGAACAGGTTTATCTGTCGGGGCCACTACCTTCTTCTCAGGGGGAGGCTGGGAACCTTTCCCTTGGTTCCCTTGGGGATTACTTTGGGGCTCTTTCTGGAACTCCCTCTGTTTACCCTTGTCCCCCCACTCTTTGGTGAAGTCTACCACATGACCCTTCTGGACCCGGGTGCTCACCCAGCGGTCCGCCTCCTCAGCAAGCTTCCTAGGGTTAGTCAGCTTACTATCAATAAGATGCTGGCGTAGCTCTGGAAAACAGTTATTAGACAAGTGCTCCGATGCTAACAAATCATAGAGTGCTTCAAACGTATCCACCTGGCTACCCTTCACCCAACCATCCAATGCTCTGCAAAAGAAAGAAGCATATTTCACCCAAGTGGTAGACTCCAGTTTTCTGCAATTTCTAAACCTTTGCCTGTATACCTCTGGGGTCAAACCAAATCTGGACATTAGGGCTCACTTCATGTTAGTATAGGACATCTGCTACTCTGTAGGCAAATCCAACAAAGTGTCCCTCCCATCACTAACAAAGCGGCCCCTCAACCCTGCTCCCCAATCCTTCTCAGGAACCCGGTGGGCCAACATTGCAGCTTCATAAGCCCTAAATAATTGACCAATATCCTCATTCTTGTGGAAATCTTTCACTACATCTTTGGGGATGTAAGCTCTTGCTTCTACCTGCACTGGCGGTATGCTGCCACCAGAGGGAGGAACCTCTAAACGTTTGGCTTTGAGTTCCAATTCCCTCAATCCTCTCTCATGCTCAAAATGCATCCTCTTTTACGGTGAGGCCCTTTACAGAGATTTTAAATTTCTTGCACAAAGCTTTGAGATTAGGCACAGTGTAAGTATCAATTCTCTATTCCTCCAACACAATGTCTACAGATACTATGGTTGCTGACTTGCTCATGGTAGCAAAAAGACTACCAGTTCTCAGGAATCAAAAATAGAAAAGAAGTTCCAAGGAAAAATTCTCTCAAATGATGTGGTTGCGTTATGGTCTGCACTCACTAGTAGTGTACACCAATCACTGTATATGAATCACAAATGCAAGTCCAAATCCTCACCACTGACCACCAATGTTAGATTTGGGGGTCTCTAGCTGGCATTGGTAGATACCTGTGACAAATAGGGACCCTTGTGTCTAGTCAGGGTAAGGGGCTACACTCCTAAAATAACCCCTGCTCACCCCCTTGGTTGCTTGGCACGAGCAGGCAGGCTTATCTCAGAGGCAGTGTGTAAAGCATTTGTGAACACATACAGTAATACAGTGATAACAGTACAAATGGACACCACACAGGTTGTATTATAAAAATAAGTCTTTTTATATAGACTTAACACAAGACCAGACAACAAAATTTCACAATACTGTACTCAAAAATAGTCTTTTAAATGTTATAAATAGCTCAGTTCTCTCAAGTTGTAAATGCCACACTTTACTCTCAATGTACCTTAGATGTGCAGCGCAAAGAAAACAAAAGTGTTGCAGGGAAGGTGATGCGTTGGTTCCTTGCACGCAGGGGAGTGGATGCGTCGGTTCCTTACTGCTGCACAGGGGAGTTGATGCTCGCTTCCTTACTGTGTGGGGAGTTGATGCGCCAGTTTCTTACTGCTCTCCGGTGCGATGCGACATGCTGGCACCTCGATGCGATACTCTTCTCCAGTGCAATGCGATAAAATGGCGTCTTGGTTGCAATGCGACAATGTTGGTGTGATGCGACACGCCCAACGGCCGTGTGGCGACTTGATGATCTTTGGAGCCGCGACAGGCCCTGTGACGCGCTTCTCCGGTGATGCGACAATGACCTCTGTGGCAGCATCCCGCTTCTCCGGCGATGCGCCGCTCTCCGGCGATGCGATGATGACAGCGGCGGCTCACTTCCTCGGCGATGCGATGCCAGTGGCTGTGGCTGCGACACACTTCTCGTTGTTGCATCATGCTTCCAGCTCCCAGCGACACGCAGTCTCTCAGAAGGCCCAGCACAACAACAGGCACTTCAGTTCCCAGCAAGGGAATTCAGGGTGGAGCTGGTTGGTGAAGTTTTGTATCCCTGAGACTTCAGGCAGGAGACAAGCTCTAGTTCAAGCCCTTGGAGATTCTTCTTCAAGTTGATAGAAAGCACAGTCAGTCCTTTTCTCCTCTCTTTGGCAATGAAGCAACCACTCCAGGCCAACCCCCAAACACACAGCACAGGGGTAGTCTCCTCCTTCAGCTTCCTGGTTCTTCTCCTCAGCAAAGGTTTGTCTTGATTCCCAGAAGTGATCTAAAGTTCTTGGGTCTGGGTCCCAATATTTATACTCCTTTTTCCTTTGTTCTCTGAAGGCAGAGAGGCCTTTGCCTAGTCCACACCAGTTCTGGTCTGTCCTGGAGCACTTTGTTGACATGTCTCTTTCTTTCCTTTCACAGTGCAGGGCAGGGACATCAGACACACCACAGGAGGTGGAGCCAGCATTGTGGAGGAAAGGCCCAGCCCTATTCAGGTCCCAGGTGCAACTCCTCCCTCCCATCTAGATGCAGATCTCTCTATCCACCACTGGGCTGACCCACCCTGTCTCCTGGAATCCCCCAGCCCTGTCACTCAAACTCCAGACAAGGAATACACAACCTAGTAGAGGCAGGTTTGGATGGTTAGACAAGAGAATGCCTGCATCCTAAAAGCGGCATTTTCAAACACAGAATGTTAAAACCAACTTCACTAAAAGATGTATTTTATCATTCTGAGTTCAGACATACTAAACTCGAATTTCTACCATGTTCCCTGAGTCAGTTAGGATTATAAAATGTAATAACCAAACTGCCCATTCTGCCCTATGGAGAACAGGTAGCCTTGCAATAGTGAAAAATGAAAATGGCTGTAATTCACTATTAGGACATGCCACACACACCAGGGCATGTCCTACGTTTACCTACAATGCACCGTGCCCTTGGGCCTAAGATAGGGGTGACTAATATGTATAAAAGGAAAAGTGTTTGGACTAGCAAGTGGGTGCACTTGCCCAGTCAGCATGGCAGTACCAGACTGCACACAGGCTCTGCAATGGCAGACCTGAGACACACTTTACAAGCTGCTCTGGTGGGTGGCACAATCAGTGCTGCAAGCCCACCATCAGCATTGGTTACAAGCCCTGGGCACATGCAGTGCACTGTGCTAGGGTGTGACAAGTAAACCAATCAAGCCAATCATGGAGTCACTAATCCATATATCAATTTACCATAGGGAGCACTTGCACTATGGCACTGAACAGCAGTGGCACAGTGCCCAAAGCATCTTTAACCAGCAAAAATACATGAGGCAACAGCAAAAAAAGGAAGGGATACCCACGCCAATGGTGCCAGGTCTAACACTTTTCATTTACTTTTGAGGACCTTACCAGCCATGAGTATCTTAAGTTATGAAAGAATCCATCTCTCCCGAGTATATACCATGACTCAGTTACTTGTAATTGGGCTAGACATGGCATTAAAAGACTGGGACAACTATATTATCATTCTTGTTTTTCGACTTTCACATCACTTCAACAATCTTATGATCTTCCATACCAGTCATTTTTCAAATATTTACAATTTAGAGATTATTTTCTCAAAGGACAATTAGCGCAACTTCCACATGCTCACGTAGTTCTCACATGTTTTCTAAACCTCCCTTTAAAAGCCAGAATTAGCTCAATGTACACACATTTCTGCTGCGTTAGAAATGCTGACCTTAGTGAATTAGCAAATCAATGGAGTAGGACACTTAATATGGTTGGAAATGCATCTGAAATCAGGCTGGTCTTAGATAAATTAAATAAATCTGTACAGTTTATCAATTTAAAGCTGCAACAATTCCGTACTGCATGATAAACTATACTCCGGATAAAATAGCCAAGTGGCAGATATCATCACAGGCCCTTGGTAGTGGGGGTACGGATAAAACATGCTGTCCTAAGTGTGGTCAAAGGGCAGCCGATATTCTCCACATGTTTTATTTATGTGCTGTGGTATCAGCTTTTTGGGAATAGGTTATACAGCATGTCAGCCATCGTTGGAGTCTTGAATAAACTTTTACTGTTAAAGAGATTATGTTGGTGTTTAAGGCTTGTGATGATCCTTATATGGGGTGCTTTATGTCTATTCTATTGGTAACTGCCCATCTTTGTATTGCGAGAGAGTGGAATAGCCCTAACTCTCCTTCACTATTCGGTTGGCTGGCCCTCATGAAGAATATCTATGAAAGAGAACGTGCACTTGCTAAAACTCGATCTATTCGATCAATGCTAAGATTTAATTGTATTTGGAAATATTTTGAGCATTAGTATGGTATATCCCAGACTGATGGTGTATGTTACTAGGATGATACTGTATTAATACTTATATTGTTTATCTAAAATCTGACTATAATCTGTTTTTCCTATAGTCTGGTATTGTTCTTGCTCATGTATTGCTTTATATTATTGCCAATGTTTTGATTATCTTGGATTCTTTTTTTTTCTCTTCTTGTGTTGTTTTGTTCTTTTTTTTCCAATACTGCCTGTACACCTCGAAAAAATAAATTCAATAAAAAAATAAAAAAGGAACATTTATTTAATGCCTCGTGTTGCATAGAGAAGTCAAGAAAAAACATTTAAAAATCAGATTTAGTGACAGTGTATTATTACAAGTAGCCTCATAACACAAAGCAGAGCATTATTTGACAGCTGGAAAATCCTCTGTGGAGAGAAACAGGATAGATTTGAAGTTCAGTTAATAGTCATACAAACAAAACCAAAGCTGATCACTTCAAGTTTGTCCTCAGTTAGATCTGGTCAAGTCTGAACAGCAGCACCACGTGCCACAGTCGGAGTCAGATAACCTCTCAGCCGAAAGGTTATTGTTCCTGCAAAACTTTATCTGTCGGCAAAGTACAGGATTCGCGGTCACAGTTTGGATATAGTCTAGTTCGTTAGAGTATTCCACCCAGTATGGATGGAAAGAGGCATGGAAAAGACAATAGGGATCAAAAGTCTGACCGACACTATGCCAGGCAAGGAGGGGAAAATGTAAGCCAACCCCTAACTCCTTTCCTGATAGGGCAATTATACTGCCAAATGTTCCAGGTTTACACCCCATAACGTATCAATTCCATCAGTCCATGGGGTTCTCATTGGTCACTCATAGTGGGCTGTTGTGAGGTGAGTGATCGGTGAATCATAAAACTTCAGAAGAATTAAGTAATCCTTTTTGCAAATTTCATTAAGATTCATTAAGTTAAATTGTATTCTCATTTTTTCACTTCCATGGAAATGGGTGGAACTTTACTTTGCTCACAGTCAATCTGTTCCCAGGCGCTTTCACCTGGGTTTGCAACATTACTGTTACATTTCTATCGAATATGCTTCTTAGCGAGAAGGGAGTCTATTGCGACCACTGCTGCATCCACTTTGCCTTCCAGAAACCCACCACACACCACCTCACCCAACAGATCCCCCGCCGCTGCTGGAGCAAAATCACCGAAGACCAACTACATGCAAACCTCGCTTTCAGCCCACCCACCGAACCCTCCAACGCCGGCGACGCTGCCCACAACCTCAGACGCTGGATCAAGGACTGCGCCAACACCCTCGCCCCACTGAAGAAACCCCCCCACAGAGACACCAGCAAGAGGGCCAGCTGGTTCACCCCAGAACGCCTTGCCTCCAACCAAGCCTGCCGGAAACTAGAGAAGGAATGGCACAGTGAACAAACTCCGGCCAGCCACGCAGCACACAAGCATGCCATCCGCAACCACCACCACCTCATCAGGGCAGCCAAGAGGATCTCCTTCAAAGACCACCTCGACAACAACGCACACAATAGCAAGGAGCTCTTCAACATCGTGAAGGAACTCTCCAACCCCAGCTCCAACACCAACGACATCCCGCCGTCGCAAGCCCTGTGCGACTCCCTCACCACCTTCTTCCACCGCAAGATAGCAGACATCCACAACAGCTTCAACACCCAGACAGCCCCAACCGACAGCAACACAACAGACCCTCCACACACCATCAACCACGACCCCCTGCTAGCATGGGCCAGCGTGAGCATCGATGTCACCATCAAGACCATGAGCACAATCCACTCCGGCTCTCCGTCAGACCCATTTCCGCACCACGTCTTCAACAAAGCAAGCAGCTCCATCGCACCCCACCTGCACAACGTCATCAACCTCTCCCTCGAGACCGCGACCTTCCCCGAGAGCTGGAAACACCCCGAGATAAACGCCCTACTTAAAAAACCTAAGACAGACTCAAGAGACCTCAAGAACTTCCGGCTCATCTCTCTGCTCCCCTTCTCGACCAAGGTCATCGAGAAAATCGTCAACAGACAGCTAACTCGATACCTCGGAGAATACAGAATCCTGGACCCTTCCCAGTCAGGGTTCCGCAGCAACCACAGCACCGAGACTGCCCTCATTGCCGCCACTGACGACATCAGGACCCTGGTGGACAACGGTGAGACCGCAGCACTCATCCTCCTAGACCTCTCCTCCGCCTTTGACACCGTCTGCCACCGCGCACTATGCGCACGCCTCCACGCCGCAGGGATCTGAGACAAGGCTCTGGAATGGACCACCTCCTTCCTCTCTGGCAGAACCCAAAGCGTCCGCCTCCCCCCATATCGTTCCAAAGCCTCCGAGATCATCTGCGGCGTACCCCATGGATCCTCCCTCAGCCCGACAATGTTCAACATTTACATGGCCCCCGCTCGCACACATCGCCCGACAGCACGACCTCAACATAATCTCCTATGCAGACGACACTCAACTGATCCTCTCCCTCACCAAGGACCCCATCACCACCAAAGCCAACCTCCATGAAGGAATGAAGGCTGTCGCCGACTGGATGAAAATCAGCCGTCTGAAGCTGAACTCGGACAAGACGGAGGTCCTCATCCTAGGCTCCAACCCCTCAGCCTGGGACGACTCCTGGTGGCCGACGGCACTGGGGGCAGCCTCGACACCCACCGACCACGCACCAACATGGGAATCATCCTCGAATCAACGCTCTCAATGACCAAGCAAGTCAATGCCGTCTCCTCCTCCTGCTTCAACATCCTCCGCATGCTCTGCAAGATCTACATATGGATCCCGACAGATGCATGAAAGACAGTCATCCAGGCCCTCGTCAGCAGCAGACTCAAGTACGGAAACACCCTCTATGCGGGACCCCCGACCAAGCTCATCAAATGACTACAACGCATCCAAAATGCCACAGCACGACTGATCCTCGACGTACCACGACACGGCCACATCACCCCCCACTTGAGAAACCTGCACTGGCTCCCCGTCAACAAGAGGATATCCTTCAAGCTCCTCATCCACGCACACAAAGCACTCCACAAGACCGGCCCAGCCTACCTCAACAGACGGCTCTCCTTCTACATCCCCAACCGCCAGCTACGCTCCTCCGACCTCTCACTCGCCACTGTCCCGCGCATCCGAAGATCAACCACTGGCGGGAGATCCTTCTCCCACCTCGCCGCCAAGACATTGAACACCCTCCCACTGAGCCTACGACAGACCCAAGACCTGCTGACCTTCAGGGGGATACTCAAGACCTGGCTGTTCGATCAGTAGCACCCCCCCCCCCAATCGCCTTGAGACCCTCTCGGGTATGTAGTGCGCTTTACAAATGATTGATTGATTATTTGATTGATTGATTGTTAGCTAATACAGAAATGAAACTTCATAGAAAGTTCTCATAGGGCTTAGGTGACTGTCTCACATGGTTTTACATTAAAGCAGAGAAAGAGATCATTTAAGGCCTGCATGAAAATTAGTTGAATCACTACAGTTTAATTTCATCATAAATCACAAATTTTCATGAATTCAGTTCGTTACTCTCAATTACAGCAGTTGTAGTTTCTTCCAGGTACTACATATCAATATTAGGCACTACCAAAAATGTTCATAAGCATTATTTGTACATTATCATTTTCATAGCAAATTAATAATGTGTCACTCTCAATACATGTGCTTTGTATAAATGCTACAGAAGTTCAGATTTGCACTATGGCAAATTTTTCTAAATATAAACAATTTTGCATTTCAAGAACTTCATTATGCAGGCATATATTTGAGATATGATACACATTTTGACTGTTATTATCACAATACTCTATGTTAAAAATATTTTATTTTCTCACAACACGTAAATAAGTTCATGTATACTTCTCATTGTATCTTTTTATTTCTTTTACATTTTCGTGTCCAAATTTTAGAACCCTCTGCATGCTTTTACTATGCAGCATGTATTCTCACGTTTTTCGATTCAGCAGGTTAACATGTCTTCATCAAAAAATATTTGTTGTAATGATCTTTTAAAGGTGAGAATTGATAAAGGGAATAATATCAACCCTCCCTCGATGCCAAGTAGTGTACTGCAAGTAGAAAAGATTTAGATGTGACACCTAAGTATCCCTGCTTACATATTCTAACATTATCAACTAGAGTGATTGTAATAACATACAGAAGTGCATTTTTATAATGCAGTTTCTTAGTTTAAGAAAAACCAGAGTAACAATCAGGCCTGTGGGTGACACCATATTGTGCATGTTTTAGAAATTCTCGTATGTATATGTTAGCAGACCTTTGCAGGCCCCCTTCTAGCTATACAATTTACTACACACTTTGATAGTTGACAGGAAAATTCCTTTCCCAGTAGCATGACAGTAGAAAAAAGGTGAAAAGACATTCAAAGCTGATTTACTTGCAATGCAAGTTAGCTATGGCTCTAACACATGTGTTATCTGGTCCTAGATGTACCCAAGTAACAATACTTCCATGAGAACCAAGGTCACGGATGACAGATAATAGCCTTGTGTGCTGACTTTCCCCAAAGTTGTATACTGGTGTCTGGGTCCGATGTACCTGAGCAAGGGCATTGTGTGGAGAAAGATTTATAGATCAATTCTGCCACACTTAGTGACACAATCAGATTCAATTTATCAGTGAGCCCTACAGCGTAGAGTGGAGACAGATACATCTGGCCACCTGAGAGGAGAAAGTCAGTTGAGGGAGGGTTGCTTCAGAGAAATATAAATTGTTACCATGCATGCCTATTACCACACATGAAATACAATATGTTGATCATTATAACACATTGTATTACATCAAAGTTCTTAACACACATTATTTGTGGTAACAAATTATATAAATATACGCACACACAGACACCCACACACACACAAACACATACAATTCATCTAAACCTCCTATCTCACTACCTTTCAAAACCCCTTACTACTACCCTTACCCAGCCCCATCCCTTGAAACCCTAGAACCCTTTACTACCCTGTACACTTACCCATCTCTGAACCCTAAAAACCTTTAGTAACAGAATCCTTACCCATCCCTGACCCTAAAAGCCCTTACAAATCCTTACCCATACCCATTCCGGAACCCTAAAAATACCCTATTACCCAGTATCCTTACCCTTCGCTGAACCCTGAAAACCACTTACTACCCCCTACCATTACTCATATCTTACCACCCATTACCCTTACCTACCCCTGAACCCTACAAATCCCTTATTGCCTCTTGCTACCCTTTACCATTATCCATCCCTAAGTCCCATAAACCCTTAAAACTCCATACTCTTACTCAGCCCTGAAATTACAAAAATCCTTACATCCCTGGCTTTCCCTTAATTTCCATACTAGCCCTGCTCGCGCCTCGCACATTTGATCCTTTTTTAGCTGCTCATCTGTTTTAAATATTATTGTACTGTTTTTAAATATCATTGTACTGTCATAATTTGCTGGGAGGGTTGTTGCTGCTAGGGAGTTTTAACGTTCATATTTTTGCACTGACTTACTTCTATTTAAGCTCTTTGTTGCTTCTCCTTGCGTTTATTTGCACTGTCCTTGCTGGTTGTCAGGGCCGCCCCGTTCCGCCACGGCTGACATGCCGCTTGAGCGGAGGGCGGACCCTTCAATCCACAGTTTTCCGGCCATCTCACTTCTGGTGAGGACGCGCTCCTGACGTCCGCCGGAAGGGATTTAAAGTAAAACATTCATGGTGCGGACGTGCAGCGGACTTAACTAGCCCTGCTCGTGCCTCTCACATTTGATCCTTTTTTAGCCCGCTCATCTGTTTTAAATATTATTGTACTGTTTTTAAATATCATTGTACTGTCATAATTTGCTGGGAGGGTTGTTGCTGCTAGGGAGTTTTAACGTTCATATTTTTGCACTGACTTACTTCTATTTAAGCTCTTTGTTGCTTCTCCTTGCGTTTATTTGCACTGTCCTTGCTGGTTGTCAGGGCCGCCCCGTTCCGCCTCCGCTGATGCGCCGATTGAGCGGAGGGCGGACCCTTCAATCCACAGTTTTCCAGCCATCTCACTTCCGGTGAGGACGCGCTCCTGACGTCCGCCGGAAGGGATTTAAACATTCATGGTGCGGACGTGCAGCAGAAGCGCGCAGCGGGCGCGCCGCTGGCGCGCCAAAGGCGCGCCTAAGGCAAGCCCATCTGCGCCCGTCCGCGCCAAGTCCGCGCCTAGGGCCGACAACTCTGAACCGTGGCCCCCACCGATTATTAAATATACGAGTTGTGTTTTGCGTGCCTTGGGCAAGCAAGGTAGGGAAAACTACTGTGTTATGCGTTTTGGGGTTAGCATGGCAAGCTGTGCTTGTGGTTTTGTTCTCCCCCACCCTGAACCAGTCTCAGCCTTGCAATCACCCCAGCGTCCAGCAAACGGCATTGCACATGAACAATCTATGCTCTTTGGTGGTCCTATTAATGCCAGATCATTGGGTAAGCATAGGTATGAAATTGCTCACAGCATAGAAAGCCGGGGTCTAGATATACTATTCATAACAGAAACCTGGGCAGATGCCGCATCAGACCCCGACTTTATCACTGCAACACCTGTTGGGTTTAGAGCAATTAGAGTGGACAGGTCTTTCAAACGAGGAGGTGGAGTAGCTATTATTTTCAGGGATCATTTTCTGGTCACACACTATCCCGTTTCTACTCCTTCGTATGAAGCTCTCCATTTCTCATTTACACTCAATCACAAAGTGACTTTCAAGGGGATTCTTCTCTATCGTCCTCCAGGCACTCGCAACACCTTTTTAACTAATCTGGACACTTTGCTTGAGCTAGTTATTTTAAATTCAGATTTTACTATTCTTGGAGACTTCAACTTCCATCTGGAAGAGTTAGAAAATAAAGACACAATGGGGTTATTAGATACCTTAAGATCACTCGGACTGACTCAACTGGTGCAGTGACCGACACATACAGCTGGACACACGCTGGATGGTGTTTTCTCTTCAGCTTATGGCCTCTCCCGCTACTATGGTCAGATCACTCATTAATTAAGATCAGCCTTCCCTTCTTTAGGGTGGGAGAGGGTGGCACTACCAAACGGCCAGTTTCCACCTGTAAAGCTTGGAATAAAGTGGACAAGTCATCCCTTTATACCTACCTGGAAACCTTTCGCCCTCTCTTTCAGGACCAGGTGGACTTAGCCGTCACCAACTATACTAATTGGATTTCGTGCGCAGTCAACGCCTCGGTTCCTCCAAAAACTCTTTCAGGCAACAGGACTACGCCTTCTGCCCCCTGGTTTTCTGAACGCCTTCGGAAAGAAAAACAGATGTGCCGCCGTTTAGAACGGCGTTGGCGTTTAAACTATGATGAGCCGGGTAAATTAGCTTACAAAATAGCTTTATTGAACTATAAAAAACTTCTTATCTCAGAAAAGAAAAAATATTTTACACAGCAGATTGATTTAGCTACTAATTCACCCAAGGAATTGTTTGCGGTGATTAGCAAACTGGCTATACCCAACAACACAGGCAGGAAGATCAATCAGAAATTCTGCAACGACATCGCAGACACTTTTAAATCTAAGGTTTTAGAAATCTTTCAAGCCTTCAAGGAGGCTCCTGACTCTTGCCCTCTACCACACCCATGTGGCTCAGACACCATTAATCACACTTTATTTGCGTTCTCCCCGGTCTCCTTAGATGAAGTAAGAATATATGTATATCAATCTAAGTCAGGTTCACCACTGGACCCATGTCCACCGACATTCCTCAAAGGGCTGGCAGACTTTGTGAGTCCAGGTCTCTCAGATATTTTTAATCTGATGTTTACCTCTGGTGCCTTTCCGATCAGTTGGAAGGAGACATCTATCTTGCCGTTATTAAAAAAATCTACATTAGACGCCACCAATCCCACTAATTACCGACCTATCGCTAGACTGCCTTTGGATAATGGACAAAATTATAAACAATCAATTGTCGCAATTTATTAACGCAAGCGGTTTGCTGGATCATTCCCAGTTCGGCTTCCGCAAAGATCATAGTACGGAGACCACACTGAACAAAGCATCAGAGGAGATCAGAGCAGTGATGGATGGAGGAGGTGTGGCTGCTCTCGTGCTTCTTGATCTATCTGCCGCTTTCGATACGGTGGATCACTCCCTCTTGCAAAACTGTTTGGAGAAGTTGGGAGTAGGAGAGGTGGCGCAGGCACTTCTGGCCTCCTTTCTCACTGATCGAAAATCCACCGTATATATCGACGATTTCAACTCAGACCCCTATATTCTACTTTGTGGCGTCCCTCAGGGCAGCTCGCTGAGCCCTTCATTGTTCAATATCTACGTCTCTGAACTGGCCCCTCTTATCCAGGAATTTGGGTTCAACCTGACCACTTATGCCGACGACACCCAGATTGTGTTAGCGGCACATAAACTTCAACATTTCCCGGCCTCGCAGTTTAGATGCTGCATGGGTGCCATCAATAGATGGATGACCGCACACTGCCTTAAACTCAATTCCAATAAAACGGAAGTTTTGATTTTTGGCAGTTTGCAGCCCCCCTGGAAAAATTTGTGGTGGCCAGCGGAGTTGGGCCTACCACCAAAGCCAGTGGCTAAAGTAAAGAATTTGGGTGTACTGATGGACAATAGACGGACATTTTGTCATCAATGCCGTGGTGTCTGCTTCACATTTTCTCATAAAGAAAATAAGGAAAATATTTCCGTACATCCCCGACAATACCAGGAAAACAGTAGTTTCTTCCCTTATTCAATCCAAATTAGACTACTGTAATGGTCTATATCTTAACACCCAGAAGCAGTGTCTGAAGAAACTTCAGATGATTCAGAATTCGGCAACTCGCCTTTTGCTTGACATTCCCAGACATAGTTCAGTTTCTAATGAAATTCGCAAACTGCATTGGCTCCCAGTACCCCGGCGCATTGAATTCAAGACATTATTTATTGTTTTTAAAGCTTCGCATCACCTAGGTCCATCTTTCCTGCAGAATTTTTTCACATGGTATCAACCGACCAGACACCTTCGGTCTATGGGGGCACGATTACTGCTGGTACCAAGAATTCATACGGCTCATTGGGGAGGCCCTGGTTTTTTCTATGGTGCATCAAAATTGTGGAATTCCCTTCCCTCTCAACTTAGGAATGTTAGTTCCTTGACGGTTTTCAGAAAGCAACTAAAAACCTGGCTTTTTCAGTACTAGGTGCGAGTCTGTGGCTTGCATTTCCTAGCGCCAAGACACCTCCGGGTAGTTGTGCGCTTTTATAAATCTCATTAACATAACATAACATACTTAATGGAATTTAAAAAGCCATTTACCTGTGTGACTAAGTCTTGCATTACCAAGTCCTATAAAATGCAATGCGAGTTACTTATGGGATTGGTAATGGCCACGTTTTAAATGTAACGTGTGGTATCACCCTCGTTTTAAGCATTACATACTGCTGTGGAGGGTTGCTACGTCAGTTGTTGCTGGAATTCGAATGTGTGAATCTAGGAGTATCATAGGGCTGCAGTGAGGACTAAGAGCAGACATTAGAGAATCCCTGGTGGCTGATTTTCCCAAGAGAGGGGCTTTTCTAAGCTCTTCCCGGATTGGTGCTGGACAGTATAATGAACAATTAATTACATTGTTTGACTCAACAGTGCTAGAAGGCACACAAAGTCCTCATTCCAAGCTTTCCTGTGCTGAAGTGCACTCTGTCTGCATTTCTTCTTCTTTTTTTCACATTGGAGGCAGGGGGGTAGAAAATCAGCAAAATTGTCAGAATGTTTTGCATCTGCTTACCATGGGTTGAAAAGGGTATTTATTTGTCCACCCTTCGTTGCAGCACATTGCTATCAGGGGATGTTGGTGACTGAGACTCATCAGAATGAGATGGCAGTCACAAGCTCTGAACCCACAGAGCATCAAACTTGGAATGCAAGACTCAAGTATGTTTCCTTTCCCACAATGGAGAGAGCCTTGTCAGATATCTGCGTAGGCAGCTGGAAGAGGAAAGGCAACACTGTAGGATCCCTGAACCTAAAGCCTCAACTCTAGGGCTCTGTTTTTGATTGGTTAGCCACAGGTTCTAAGCCTGGAGGGTACCTCAGCCTTTCATCTTTCCAGGATCGATAAAATTAGTACAATTGATTTGAGTAGTAATAAACATCTGTTATTCAGTGGCATGATACCCCAAGAGTTGAAAATAACTTTCAAAATAAACATGTTATGAGAGTACAATATGCCTACTTCCGGGGAACATGGCTTCTGGGGATGCAGCATGATATGAATCTCTCCCTATTTGTATAACCCAGTAGTAACCTAAGGCAAGTGACATATCTCTGATACATGAGGGAAGGCTCACTGGCAGTGATGGGTATGACTTTCATCAACAGGATTTCCCCAAAAAATCTTTGTGTCACTTTTAGCAATAAAAACCTTGTAATTTTCCCTTGACATTGATTTAGTTGCATATCCTATTCCATGGTTTGTTTTCCAGTTCCTGTGTCACATCCTTCAACTGAGCCCTGAATACATGTATCTTCCCTTTCCAAGAGTTTTGTCCAATTCTGTCTTATGAATATAGTTTCTGCTACACTTTTTCTGATGGCCGAGTCATATTCTGGTGTGTCAAACGTGTATGTGTGTGTGTGTGTCCCTTCCTTTTCTGGGTCTCTACAAACCAATTTAGCCCATTCTGAAACTGTTTTGTAGTGTACACTGTGAATTAATGCAAAAACGTTATTTCCATGTCCATTCTATTCTGACCAATATATTTCTCACACCTTGTTGCCTACCATTAGCTGCTATTACAAAGGTAGAGCAACATAATAACACCTAGCGAGCTTGTTTAACAGAATCAACTGAAATCCATGGCCAACAAAGGAGTCATTCATAAAACAGCGTATACTTAGTCCAGATATTTGGGTGTGTATGATATATGACACAGTGAATCGAATCATGAAAATTGAACGCAAGCATGTGTTTAACCATGTTAAAGAAAATACAAAAAGCATTTGAATTGGATAAACAAAATCAATCATTGATAACAAAGTTAATGAAAAATGAATGAAAAACAGACTTACAAACATAAAACTATTGCATTCACTTTATGCATATTACAGAATAACATACATTTGTAGGAGTACAGAGAAAAGCAATCAAACACACATATGCCCAGTGTGTAGTTTGTCCATGTTGGTACAATAATCATATGTGAGAAACATGTATGCCAACTCCACTGTCAAAAACAATCAGAAGAACATCTCTATGAGCTATAGAATGTGTTCTAATGGTAAGTAAATTACAGAAGACTACATATCCATGAGCTGTAAAATAAAATTCATACTAATGGTAAGTAAATTACAAAAGACTACATATCCATGAGCTGTAAAATTTGTTCTAATGGTAAGTAAATTACAGAAGACTACATATCCATGAGCTGTAAAATGTGTTCTAATGGATTGTAAATGACAGAAAACTACAAACCCATGAGCTGTAAAATGTGTTCTAATGGTAAGTAAATTACAGAATACTGCATTTCCTTGAGCTGTAGAATTTGTTCTAATGGTTGGTAAAGTACAGAATACTACATATCCATGAGATGTAGAATTCATTCTAAATGTAAGTAAATTACAGAAGAAAACACATCCATAATCTGTAGAATTCGTTCTAATGATAAGTAGATGACAGAAGGCTACAGATCCATTAGCTGTAGAATTTGTTCTAATGGTAAGTAATTTACAGAAGACTACATATCCTTGAGCTGTAGAATTAATTCAAATGGTAAGTAAATTATAGAAGACTTCTCCATAATATAATTGTACATCCTGAAAATGCTCAGCAGAACTTTCAAAATGACATTATACTCGACAATAAACTTTGTAAAGACCAAAATGTCATTTGGGAATGCAATAACCCCCTAGCTTTTATGGAATAAAGCTTGTATTTAGATTTGGAAGATTAACATAACTGATTAGTTTAACAATCAACTGAAGGTACTCGAAGTCTCCCTCTGGGGTCACAAAGAAGGTTAGTACCCTACACTTACTGGTGACAAACCCTGAGAGGTAGTGTGAATCCCTGGTACAGAAAATGTTTTACACCCCTAGTTTGGGCATCACTCCATATATTTTGCTAAGGGGCAGATGGTCAACAAAAGTATACTCCCAAGTTGTGCTTTTGGTGATATCTATTAGAGAAAAACACATTGAGGAATTCACCCGTGCTGGAAGACCATCTTTGCTAATAAAATGGCTATCAGTTCTTTACAGCCACAAAGGCAACATTCTGAAGACTATTTATATGCCTGATACCTTTTCACACTGCTTAGCCTGTACCTAAAAACCTCATTATACATCTTCAGTATGTCATTTGTCTTGCATTATGTAACCATTTATATCTCTTCCTTAGCTCAAGGGTGTAATTTGATTGTCTAGCTGCCCTGTCATGCTACTGCAAAATGTGTAGACTCTTTCTCCAAAATTGCCTATGTAGTCTGGGCAGCAGTCTCCACCACATGTGTATATGTTTTTGTAGTAGATATGGAAGAGACCGAGGGGTATAATTACTACTAAATGCGAAACGTTTAAATACATTTAATGAGTGGTTAACAGGTATGTAAAGCAGGGTTCATGGAGGGACATACCAATATGAACACACCCTGAGTGAGACCTTTGCTATTCCACATATTGAACTTTTTGAAATTGACCTTGAAACCTGGCACTGCAATGCACTAATCTAATCAATAACACTTAGGATCTAAGGGTGATGCCCCTGAACAAGAGCGTACCACTCCCTATTAATGTGGAAACTCACAAAAGATAAGTTCTCATGAAAAAAAATGTTGCGACCAGGGTCTCAATAAAGAGGGGGTTAAAGAAATACCTTATCTTTAAGGACGAGAACCCTCACTCACCAGAAGTTGATAAGCTTCATCACAGGGATCCCTCCTCACACCTTGGCAGCGAGGTCCCAGGTGTGGGCTAGTACTCTTCAAAAAAGATTTTTATGAAGAGGACCTGAGGTGGTTTTAATAGGGGAGACTGAAGAAGTAGGTGAGTGAGGGGCAGAGTGCAAATGAAGTAAGAACCTATTAAAACTGTCTTCAGGGACCTAATAACTTTATTCAGTGGTATCCTTGTACAGGATTAAAACTAAGAGGACTAGGGGTTAAGAGCAAATATATCCCTGCTAGAGGTCAACATTTTTCTCCCTAACTCAACTCCAAATGGAGTTCATGGGCATTCCTCAGGACCAGAAGTGAAAACTAGTCACTCTGCAAAAATGGAAATAAATACAAAACACAGATGATTATACTGGCTACCAAGGTTTGTATCCCGAATATAAGGGGGGTAATGAACACACCGTCTCATCTGGAAAAATAAAATTCAAAAGCCAATTATTATCCGGCCACCATTAAAGCTCAATAATATGTAAGCCCCCAACAGAGTACGACATCCATATAACCAAAACCAAATGAACTATGGTTACCTGATAGGAGGATTTAAATTACCTCTATTCAGCCATAGGGTACCCCATGTCAGGCTCAGCTAATGGAGACAAAAATAAAGATGCCACATGGCAGATGTATGGAACAGGCCGACCATCTAGGTCTCACGTAGTTGATGTCTTGTACAATATTAGAGCATTGGGAGAGGCTTATAGCGATATGGTCATCGCCCATCTGAGTACTCAGAAACTACCCTTGGTGCATGTCCCACTCTAACATTGGTTAATCAATCTAAAGGCCCAATGCTACAGTAAGGGTTCATATGTACTCATCGTATTAACTGAATGCTAACTTTATTAAAGAACGGCTAAAAAAAGAACTATAAGCACCGTCCACCACATAGTTAAGTAACCAACTCTTTGCAGTCTGGCTGAATTCAAGACGTCCTCATCTCAAGTTCACATATGAATGTAGCAAAGTTTCTTTACCGTTTCTTGACATTCGATTATGTATGCTCTCCTCGGATAACATCTCCTTCATCTATCAAGTGGGTGATCATTCCCAATTGTTGAAATCTAGTTGTAGTCAGTGGCTTTATATTGAGCCCAAATGCCCCCAAGTACCCTATAAAAAAGCCCAGTGACGAAGTTTGCTGCTGTTGCTATATACATTTTGAGACCTTTTATAGACCGCCAATCCACTAAAAGTCCTACAACTTCTATCTATGCATTACTGGGTTTATAGGTAGTGAGACATTTTATGTAAACCCAACACCATCCTTTGATTAAACCTGGATCATAATTTAACAAACTGCAATTCCATATTGTCTGAGAAAATCCCTGCCCCACCAAAAAAAAAAGAAAAACAGATAGTGACCATTAGGCATTTTTTGCTCTTCTCAGTCTGTCTGCACAAATATTTTGTCTGTCCCTTTTTATTAAATCATTTTATTAAATTCAATATCATTCTTTGGCTAGGACGATCTTTCTATGAGTATACACAATTTGAAGTCTTTCTTAGAGACGTTGTGATCCTGTTTCCTTGTGATGACAAATTGCCTTTGTGAGTTCTCCTTCCAACTGCATTAGGGCAAAGAAGGAGAGTTCAATGTCTTAAAAACTTTTTTGCCTCATGACCGCTTGAAGGCATCTACAACCCAACTGGAGGATCATTCTCTCCCCATTGGTCATCAAAATGTCCTTGATCTGTAACTTAAGCTTTTAAACAATATCCTTGATGGTTCTTATCATTCCTTCAAGGGCCCATGCCGTAATCAGCTCCCAAGTGACTGATGAATGGTCAAAAGCAGCAATATGGCCCTTTAGCAACAGTCCAGGGAATGCGGTTTTTGTCTCCGTGATTATATTGAAGTCTCTTGCCCTATGATAGTGTGTAAAGAAGGATCCTTTGTTGTCCAGCAGGCTCTTTAGTAGGAAAAATATCCCTTCTAGTCTTCTGTCTCAGTCAATTGTAATTGTATGTCCTTGTGGATTGCCAGAAACAAACCACATGTATCCAATGAGAAATATTCCGAAGGCAAAAGTTTGAGAGAAAAGGTGTTAATATCTTTCTCAATGAGTGGGTCTCTTGGAGACATACACTAATCTGTCTATCTCTGTTGCTTCTCCAAATAATCTGTTCTTTAATAGAGGAGTTGAGAATTAATCTGCTTAAGGTCAGATTCTTTAACAACATACATTGGGTGTCTGACTCCAGGTGGGACGTTTTAGTATAGATCAACCCCTTGTGATGAACAATGCCTACTCTCACCGTGTGAGACAGGTGATATTTAACGCGAGTCCCCGCCTTTCCCTCCCCCTGACAAGGAGCGTACTGCTGACAGGAGCGTTACGGCGCTTGCTGTTTAGTTAACTTTTTACTCACCTGTTTGTTTTCTTTTAGGTCTTCTGACCCTCGCTCGCCTGCTCCCCTCACTTGCACTATAATTGTGCCCCTCACCGCCGTTTGGCGGGCTGGTCCTGGGGAGGCGGACATCTTGGTTTGGGGTGAGGTGAGGGATTAGTCCGACAGCGCTTCATAGCGCATGCGCCAGCGGGGGAACACATATTTAACGCGAGTCCCCGCCTTTCCCTCCCCCTGACAAGGAGCGTACTGCTGACAGGAGCGTTACGGCGCTTGCTGTTTAGTTAACTTTTTACTCACCTGTTTGTTTTCTTTTAGGTCTTCTGACCCTCGCTCTCCTGCTCCCCTCACTTGCACTATAATTGTGCCCCTCACCGCCGTTTGGCGGGCTGGTCCTGGGGAGGCGGACATCTTGGTTTGGGGTGAGGTGAGGGATTAGTCTGACAGCGCTTCATTGCGCATGCGCCAGCGGGGGAACGCATATTTAACGCGAGTCCCCGCCTTTCCCTCCCCCTGACAAGGAGCGTACTGCTGACAGGAGCGTTACGGCGCTTGCTGTTTAGTTAACTTTTTACTCACCTGCTTGTTTTCTTTTAGGTCTTCTGACCCTCGCTCTCCTGCTCCCCTCACTTGCACTATAATTGTGCCCCTCACCGCCGTTTGGCGGGCTGGTCCTGGGGAGGCGGACATCTTGGTTTGGGGTGAGGTGAGGGATTAGTCCGACAGCGCTTCATTGCGCATGCGCCAGCGGGGGAACGCATATTTAACGCGAGTCCCCGCCTTTCCCTCCCCCTGACAAGGAGCGTACTGCTGACAGGAGCGTTACGGCGCTTGCTGTTTAGTTAACTTTTTACTCACCTGTTTGTTTTCTTTTAGGTCTTCTGACCCTCGCTCGCCTGCTCCCCTCACTTGCACTATAATTGTGCCCCTCACCGCCGTTTGGCGGGCTGGTCCTGGGGAGGCGGACATCTTGGTTTGGGGTGAGGTGAGGGATTAGTCCGACAGCGCTTCATTGCGCATGCGCCAGCGGGGGAACGCATATTTAATGCTCCTCCCCTAGCACAGCGGGATCGCGCAGCGGGCGTGTCTTCGCGTGGCCGGAGTCGTGCCAGAGTCCTGCCCGTCTGCGCCCGTCCGCGCTAAGGCCGTGCGGGACGTGGCGGGCTCTGGTTCGCGATAGTCATAACTTCTGGTCTGTTGCCATGCGGACATACTCCAGGGAGAGCCTGATGTCCATCGACCAGGTGAGCCTCTGCTGTACACTTCCGCTTGTCCACCCTCTCTGTGGTCCGTATCGTTGTCCCTGCAATGGCCTGATACTTGACCCTCCAATGCCTCTCCCTCAGAAATATCCTTCTGTTGTTCATCATAGTAGGGGCTCTCTTCCCTTTCTGCGGATTATGAACCTAAATGTGAGGTAGGTCTTGAAACATCAGCAGAATCTGTACGATCTTATTGAGGATGAAGCCCCGGATATCCTTGCCATAACTGAAACATGGCTTCAGGAAGCTGACACTGCCATTTTCAATCTGGCATGCCCCTCTGACTATTCTATGTACACCTTGAATAGAGCATCTAGAGGGGGTGGAATAGCGCTGATAGTTAGGTCTCGTTTTCCCTGTGTGTGGAACAGCCTTAAGATCGCTGGCTGTGAAAGCGCCTCTTTTAAAGTCTCTGTCAGCCCAGAGTTTACACTCTCTGGGATGGTGGTATATCGTCCGCCGGGCAGTGACGTGCTGTTCAGAAATGCTTTTTCGGATATTGTCGGCACTTTGATCACTGACTGCGCCAACTTTTCTATACTGGGCGATTTAAATCTGCATTTCGATACACTGTCCAGTCTGACAGCTCGTGCCATCTCTTTGGACTTAGAGGCTCTTCAATTGTCCCAGCTGGTTTCCCAGCCTACTCACATTGGGGGACATATTCTTGACCCTTTTTTCACCAATTTGACTGAGGCTAAAATCACTGCGATTACTCCAGTAGAATGGTCTGACCATTTCCTGGTGTCTATCCAGTGTCCCGTGTCAGTGACCACTCCCACTTCCTCAGCTAGACGGGTACTTAGGAGATCTTGGAACAAACTCAGGCTGGAAGATTTTCATCATCTTCTGTTAGTGGAGCCCTTGGGCCCAATGAACAATGTAGACGAGGGGTATGACCTCTTCTGCTCCTGGCTTACTAGGGCTCTGGACGCCTTGATACCTATTGTATCGACTAAGATCAATCCTCGTGAGTCGAGTCCCTGGTATGATGGGGCCTTACGCGCCTTGAAGGGAGCCAGTAGACGGGCGGAGAGGGCTTGGCGGAAGACATATGGGGCCGATTTAAAAGCTGCATATGCCGCGTCCGTCAAGCTCTATCATCGGGCCATATGTCGTGCTCGTGCGGCCTTCTATGCCGAAGAATTCCGGAACAGCACCAACCCGTCGAAGGCCATCTTCAAGGCGGTTAAAGATCTTATGGCTAAGCGGACTACCTCTTCAGCCGAGAGCTCTGTCTCCCACTGTGAATCCTTTGCTTCCTATTTTTTGGGAAAGGTCCAAGCTATTTATCGGACATTCCCTAGCATTGGGGTTTCGTTGGGAAGTTCCAATGACACACCACGTCAGATCACCCTCCCTTCATTTCCCCCTCTCACCTCGGATGGGTTTGATAAACTCGCTTTGCAAGTTAAATCTGGATCTCCATCCGATCCAGTAAGGCCTGCTCTCTTTCGAGACCAGACCTTTATGGGACGCCCCGTTGTGCGTTCCCTTGTCAACCTCTCCTTGGAATCGGGGGTAGTTCCAACTAAATGGAAGCAGGCGGTGGTGTCCCCGATCATCAAAAAACCCTCCTTGGACCCGTCTAAGCCTGAAAGTTTTCGCCCCATCTCGCTGCTACCTTGGCCGGCAAAGTTGACAGAGGCCCATGTTAATCTGGCCCTGTCAGAACATCTAGCCCGGACCAACGCCCTCGATCCCACACAGAATGGCTTCCGTGCTGGTCACAGCACGGAGACCGCTCTCCTTGCAATGGTGGAACATCTGCGTGCAAGGCTGGATGCTGGTCAGACGGCGGCGCTGATATTGTTAGATCTCAGCGCCGCCTTCGACACGGTATCTCACAGCATCCTCCTGCATCGGCTCGAGGAGATTGGTATCAGTGGTCTGGCGCTGCAATGGTTCCGCTCCTTCCTGGACAACCGCTCCTTCTGTGTGGCCATTCCTCCCTTTTCGTCCAGTTTCCAGCCGCTGGCCATGGGGGTTCCGCAAGGGTCCTCGCTAAGCCCCACGTTGTTCAATCTTTACGTGAGACCGCTGGCTGATGTCGCGAGGCAGTGGGGCCTAACTTTGGTCTCATATGCCGATGACACTCAGCTGGTGGTTACTCTCAGCGGGGATGTACAACAAGATGCCCCCAGGTTTCAGTCTGGACTGAAGGCAGTGGCTAGCTGGTTGACAGAAAACTGTCTCCAGCTTAATGCCACAAAAACGGAGGTAATGGTTGTTGGGAAGGGAGTTGAGCTTTGGGGCGATCAGTGGTGGCCTTCTGAGCTGGGCCCCACTCCGACCTCAGTGTCGGAGGTGAACAATCTGGGGGTCTGGTTGGACGTTGGCCTTACCTTTATAGGGCATACCAAAAAAACTGCAGCCTGTTGTTTTGGTCTGTTAAGAGGACTTAGACCAGTTCTTAAATATTTCGATGCCCCAACCAGACAGCTTGTAGTCCAGGCAACTATCATCTCTCGTCTGGACTACGCTAGCTCTCTTCTGGCTGGGGCTAACCAGGCTGAGTTAACTCGCCTACAGCGGGTTCAAAATGCTGCGGCTAGAGCCATTGTTGGCCTACCCAGATTTTGCCCGGTGGCGAATGTCCTCCGCTCCCTGCATTGGCTCCCTGTAAGGAAGCGTATTCTTTTCAAGGTCCTTTGTTTGGCCTTTAAAATTTTAAGAGGTATAGGCCCTGAAATCTTGTCCAATTGTATCTCTTTCTATGTCCCCACCCGTAGTCTTCGATCTCAGGGCCAGGCCCTTGCTGTGGTCCCCAGATTTAGACTCAGTTGAATGGGGGGCCGTTCCTTCAGCGTGAAAGCTGCACTAATTTGGAACACCCTCCCAGTTGAAGTCCGTCAGTTAGATGATCTGCTGTCTTTCCGGAGAGCTATTAAAACTTTCTTGTTTTAGCTGTTCATTTTAGGTTTTCTCTTTTCCTGTTGTGTTATGTTTCTCCTTGTCTCTGCGCCGGGACGCTCCTTGGCTGGAGTAGCTGTGCGCATAATAAATTAATATAACATAACATAACATAACATAACATAACATAACATAACATAACATAACATAACATATTATTTGCCCCTCCACCTTTTATGATGTATGGGTAATCATCTTTACGGGAATTTTACCCATGAGTATGTCTTCTTATTGCTATTTTTCACATTTCCTGATGCACCCTTTCTGCTTTTGGATAACTTACTTCTGTTAGCAGGTCAGCATGAGATAGTAGGTCATTAATTCAACTGCGGATCTAATAGTGACTGAGCCCATGCTGATCTGAAAATGCATTGAAAGAGAAAAGCCACCTGGACTAAACATAGTGTTTGGTTCCTTAGGCCATGCTGAGCTGAGGTGGTTCCTCAGTATCTTCGTGCATCACAAATGATCTGCTTAGTGTTATCGAGTGTAGTTTGAGACCGTCTTGATTTGCACCTTGTTACCACAAAAGCAAGTAGTCTCTTGCTTCCTTTCTTGCCTGAGATATTCAGCCCTTGACCTAGAATGAGAGTTTTCCCAAGAATTTGACTTGGGCATACATCCATCTTCCATTTGGCAGGCTTCCTCTGGCGCTCTTAAAATTATAGAGTGTGGATAGTCCTCTTTCAAAATGTCTCACACTAAGGTGTTTGGAAACTCAAAATAGTCACATTCTTCCAAACCTAAATGTTTTTTATCCTAAGGGTATGCCTCAGAGATCGATATTCCAAATCTGCCACACGTCACAAAAATCCTGCAGTTAGGGAAGACACTAGAGAACATCTTTCATTATATATTGGGATTCATACCCATGACAAGGCAGCAACGCACTAGGATTTTTATGGGGGGCCTGGGTATTTTTCAGAGTGTATGTTAAAAGTGCATTGGATGCCTTTGTCTTATGTAGGAAGTATCTGTAGAGATTCATCCTATCCAGAAACATCTTTGAATATGGTGTGGGATGCCACAGCCAGCTTTAATCATGTAGCGTTATTATTAACGTATTATTAGTGTCTACTATGGCAGCTAATCCTATATAAATATTGTGATGTTTTAAATCGCATTGATGCTTTATGGAGGGGATGTCTCTAGAGCTGCTGAGTTTTAAACCTTGGGGCCCAGGTTCAAATCCCGGCCTTGGCGCTTAAATTTAACATTGTGTGGTTCTGAGGAAATCACCTACAGCAGAGAAACTATGGCTTGCAATGCTCCTCGCCCAGAGGCACAGGAGATCCCCCACAAGACCAAATAGGGTTGGAGGACACAGTGAGATATCCTGATGGTGACGAAAAGTTGATGGGTGGATGGTAGCTGACAATGTGCCTCCCGCCCCTTGCAAATGGTGTTCTAGGGCTTGATGACCTCTTGGAGGTAGGGGGTTGCTTGTATTCTCTGTCCTGGGGAGTGAGAATGTCTGTACTACAAGATAGAGACTAGGAATTTTCTGTGCCTTCAGTGTGAATGCCCACTTTTTCTGGGAGGTATACAGGAGGATTGTGCCTGAGATCAGCAACTCTTGGCCCACAGAAGGAACTATCTGATAAGTGCATCACTAATAAGATATGTGAAGACCTGGAGAATTGCTCAAGACTGAATGACATTCATATCCGGGGCATTACTTGAGATGTGTACCACAAAGATCTGAGATGATATTTAACCGATCGATCGTGGAGCGCCCTGGGAGGGACTAAATATGACTGGATAGGACAAAGAGGATGGGCCTGCCATCTCAAAAGCGAGATCCGATCCATGATGTGCTAACCAGGGTGCACTTCTATGAAGACAAATGAGGTATAATGTTTAATCCACGTCAGGGATGAGCAAACGCAACTCTTTCTTTCAGGACTTTTCCTTGCTCTCACTAGCCAAGCAAAAGTGATTCAAACTAATCACACACCATCTTCAGGGTGATTTTCCAATGGTAAAGTAAATTTCTTTAATTCACCTCATGCAGGGAATACTGCAAATATCTGGGTCTTGAGACTGGTCAGGTGGGCCAAATCTCAGAATAGAGAAGGTTTGGCATTCGTCACAAAACGAAAAGTCACACTGGCATGGAGAAGATTGAGGTGGCCATAGAAGATGTTGCAGCATCAGCAAAACGTCACTGGGGATGCACAGGGTGGGAACAAGTCTAGTAAGGTTGTCCCTAGGTAAAATATCTTGGATAGTACCTATTTATAAGTATGAGCCTCTCAGCAGCAGACTACCTTGAAACTGTGTCTGGGATCTGAGGCCCTCTAGGGGTGTAGGATATGGGTTGGAATTTAATATCCATGATTTTGGCAGTCAGAGCCAATACCCTCCGTCTTACTTTAGATAAACTGCACTTCTTGGAGGGATTGAGTTAGGAGATGGTAAAGTGAAGTAATTCAAAATTGGTTTAAAATTGTAGTTCACAGTGTAAGGGCCTCATTACGATGGCAGTCGGCAGTAGCAACGGCACTGGTAAAAGCATTGGAGCAGTAGGTGGAAGTCAACAGATGATGGAATAGGTAATAATAAATAAAATAACAGCAATATAACCACTTACCTTGTGCTCGCCGCATCGCCGACTTGACGATGCGGCGAGCACAAGGTAAGTGTTGTTTTTAAAAATTAATATTATTACCTATCCTGTCATCTGTTGACTTCCACCCCGCCCTGCAATACCGCTCTTACCTGTGCAAGCTGCCATTGGCAGTCTGATGACCGCCGACCGCCATCGCTGCGGGCAGGAACCATCTGGCAATGAGTCACCAGTCACGCGCACTCTATTAGAATACGACCGCCATGCAGGTGGTGGTTAAACTCTGTTTTCTAGTGCGGCTTATACTGCGGCCCAGAAAAAGTATTTTGTGCACATTCATGCACCGTGTGCCAGGCACCATGTGGTGCCTGGCACACGGTGCATGAATGTGTGGGGGGGCACGAGCCAATAAGCTGTGGCCCACGGGGGTTGAGGGCCATGCTTGGGGGCCTCAAAGTTCCTTTCTATCTGCCTATTCATGGGTGGTAGGACCGCCATGAATAGACAGTTAAAAAGGAAAAACCTAATCCCTACAGCACTGCCTGTGCAGGCACCGTCTGCATAGTAGGGTTAGGAATTAGACCGCCGTCCTGATGGGATCTTTACTCCTATCCCATGCGGCGGTCTTTTCCACCGACATTATCGATCCAACCACCTGCATCGTGTAATGCAGTGGTTGAAACGATGGCCTGGATGTTGGGGGACCCTCACTGACAGCCTGTCAGTGGAGGTCTGCCGAACATTATTATGAGGGCCTAAGTTTATTTACCTCACCATAACTTGTTATAGGCTCTGACTGTTTCAAGTCTGGGGTGGTAGTGGTGTATGGCAGTTCCTGACTGTTCCACTAGATTGGCACACATACTGTTTTATATGCCATTGCGATGACTCTACACAATGTGGCAATTACTCACCGTTTTGAGGTAACATAATTCCTTTAGGCAGACACTTGTAACTCTCAAAATTGGAGGCCTCCACAAACCAACAAAACTCCTGGGAAATCTACAAGACATTGAAGCAGATATCTCCTTCCTGCTGCATATTCCCCTTCTCTGGACAGATCAATCTTGTATACAATCCTGTAACTTTCCCTATCACATCTGAGTCTCATGGCCCTCTTAGACAGCAGGTGTGGCCATCTGACTGAGATTCAGACATAGGTTTGTGCAGCACAGAAGAGAAAGTCAGGATATGGAGATGGTTTATTATACAGCATAAATGAGATTATTGAATACAATTAATTATATGGGGTGGTGTCTAAGCTTTCAATAGAAGGGAAGACCCAGCTTGGAGACTTGGGGCCAGTTGATGCTTAACCTCACTGACATTTGCTGTCAACTGATTGCACACTTCTCAGCCTTGCACCAAATATATGTGTGCATTGATTAACACTGCTTAACCAACCTCTGGCAAAATTAATGGAAGACTTGTTCATAGGCCTTCAAAGAGAACTTAAGCCAGACAGATATCAAGAGAAACGGCTCAGCAATCAAACAAGCATCAGTATTTACGGGATCTCCTTTTCAATGTGTACATCATTTCCCATGTATATTATCAAACTACTGTGATTTTGAAGTTACTTCTTCATAGGAGTGTAGCCTAAAACTCTTTATATTTCTCAACCATGCCATTATTTTTACTTTCAAGCCTTGAGCTAATCAACTAACCTGGCTGGATAGGTGATCTAGAAGTAGTGTAGCAGTGGAGAGATGTCTTACCTGATTCCAGTACCTATAAAAAATTCCTAATCTAGCTCAATCTTCACAAGTAAATAATGTTGTTTCTTTTTACATTCTCGCATCCTCAAACTGCATGCTGTCTCAAAGTGAATTTGCAGCAAAATAAAAACAGAAATATGTTGACCACCAAGCCTGGGGGGTCAGGGTATCACTACCCTGCCCCCTTGTGACTTTTCTTTAAACATTTTTCTTAGACTCAGGACAGGACATGCTGCCACATTCTTGTTGATGTGGTAGCAGTCAATCAGACCTCACCATAAGATCTGTCATCCTTGTGGATCCTCCACTATGTGATATATACAATTGTGTTGAGCATTAATTGCTCAAAAAGTACTAACTGTAACATCTCTGTAACCTTCGTTTTTTTCAGTGAATTTCTTAGGTTTTTTAAATTCTACTTCCTAACTATAACTTCCCTGTAACCTTTGGTGTTTTTCATAAATTTCTATGGTTTTTCAAATTCTATTTCCCAACGTCCATGTGACCTATGATTTTGTTAATGTTTAAAGTTTTTAAATTGTGTTTTGTTTTCTAAAATGGCTCTATAACGTGTACTTTTATAACCTTTTATTTTCTTTAGTAGATTAATAAAGTAGTCTTTTTCTTTATTTTTTTTATATTCACAACCTGAAACTTCGCATAAAGTCTTATATGCAGCTGTCTTATACACACAAACGCTCTTTTCAGAGCAAAAAAAAAGTCCAAAAAGTTGTTCGGTTTTTTTTTTAACTTTGCAGCGACCTTGCGATGATCACGATCGTGTTGCAAAATCACAAAAGAAATGCAAACATTCAACGACCATTCCACATAAAAAAATGATAACTTAAAAAATGTATTATAACTATTACAATACACAGAAACTAACAACTTAAAGAACATATTTGTACAAATATATTTGTAGTAACCTTTTTAAAACTGTGTTTGAGCCCTACTTCCTGTTTTTGCTAAGACAATGGGAGGCACGATGACTTTGTTAACCGCGCCTATCGCACCTTTTTCAAGAGGTATAAAACACATATATGCACACATTTTACAGTATTTTAGACACTATGAGTTTAGTACTGCACTGTTTAAAGTCATATTTTTGTAGGGAGTTTGTATAAAAACCATCTTTTAAACCAATTTTCTGTTTCTGCAGTGACACCGTGCATTGCGATGATATCGGCAGCCAATATTGGCCGTGAATACGTCACAAAATGGCAAAACAAATGCAGAAATTCAGTAGCCACCACCACATCAAAACTTATAACTTCAAAATAGATTATAACCAACAGACTAAACACATTACTATCTAAATGACTGTATAATAGCATGTACAAATCCCTTAATATCTATATAACATAGTGCATAAATTTTGCTGTGTAATCTATAACTGCATGCATCACTGAATCAGTAAGTCTCTCATTTACTGTATAAGTATTTGAGTGAATCTGTAAGACGGTGCATCAGTCTATCAATGCTTCTGTAATGACCTGTCTGACTGCCTCAGTGCATCTATGATGGGTGCATCAGTGTTGCACTGGATCTGTGATTGGTTGCATAAGTCTCTCATTCAATCTGTGAGTAGGTGCATGAGTGCCTTTTTGCATTTATAAGTAAGTAGATAACTGTCTGACTGGATCTGTGATTGGATACATTAGTGTCTGATTGGGTGAGTGAATGGATGCATGAGTGTCGGAATGGGTTTATGAGTGAGTGCATGAGTCTCTCAGTGGGTCTATCGCTGTCAGCAAGAATGTATGAGTGGTTCAGTCAGTGGGTGTGAGGGTCCCTGAGTGTGACTGTGAGTGGATACATAAGTCTCAGAGTGTATAACTCACTGGGTGCATAAGTCTCTTAGTGGATCAATGAGTGGGTATGCGGGTGACTGTATGGGTGTGTGAGTGTCTGAGTGGGTATGTGAGTGGGTGTATTAGTGTTTGAGTGGATCTGTGAGTGGGTGTATGAGTGTCTCAATGGGACTCTGAGTGAGAGCATAAGTCTCTGAGTATCTGAGTGGGTCTGTGACTCAGAGGGTGAGTATCTGGGTGGGTCTGTGAGTGGGTGCATGGTTTTTGAGTGTATGAGTGAGTGATTGAGTCCTAATGTATCTGAGAGGATCTGTGACAGAGTATGGGAGTGACTCTATGGGTGTGGGAGTGGGTGTATGAGTGTCTGAGTGGATCTGTAAGTGCCTGTATGATTGTTTCAGGTGGTCTGTGAATACATACGTGAGTGGGTGCATGAGTCTCTGAGTGGGACTGTACATATGTGTGTGACTGTCCGAGTGGGTCTATAAGTGGGTCCATGAGTATCTTAGTGGGTATGTGACTGAATGTATAAGTGTATGTGGGGGTATGTGAATGGGTGTATAAGTGTCAGAGTGAGTCTCTGAGTGCATACATGAGTGTGTAACATTGACTGGTGAGTGTGTACAAATATATATTTTGCATACTTTTAGCAATATTCACAATGATGCTGTGATTTTTGCAATGTCCCCACAACAGTACAAGTGGGACCCGCTGGTGATCACACTGTCGTCGTGAATATTGCGCTAGATTTAGAAAATCAATTTTTGACACATAATTTGTGTCACTAATACTCCCATTTCTTAAACATTGGGTCAGAGTACCTCCACCTTGACCCCTTAGGTTAGCTTTCAGTGAAACTTTCAGCCTCAGGAACCATTCCCGATCAATAAAATGGTGGCCACAACTTTCTGTGCGGGTTGTGTCCAGCCAATCAGAGGATTCCTTTTGGTACACACCTTTGCAATTAATCATGAAACCGTTGCAAAATATCCGCGGCCAGAGATATCACTATAATTTCTGGCTTAAATTTCACAAACAGTACCAAATGGATTTGCACCAAATAACAAAAAGCACAATCTGCTTAACAACATCTACCTTTCTGCCAAATTTGGTGTAATTTAGTCCAGCGGTTCGGGCAGTAGGTTTGACAACATGTTCCTTTGGGAATTAACATTACAAATGCACCCTTATTTCATGCCCTTATTTCTCGGTCCCTACAGCACAGATCACCGCAAAACTTTTCATGACACACAGAAACTACTTTGACACCTATTTTGGACAATTTCATGCCAATTGGTCAAATTGCGCTAAAGTTATATACAAGTCAAAAAATGGTTTTCCTATGGAAACTAGGTCCTAACTATAACTACCTACTGCCGAAAGCCAGTAGATACTATATATATATATATATATATATATATATATATATATATATATATATATATATCACGAGTATTCCTACGCTGAGTTCCAACGAGCGGCTCTCTCAAGAGATGGACACAGACCCAAGACTTTGTGCAAAAATATATCTCCTTTATTCCTCTGTCGCCATTACGCGTTTCGGCTCGCCTGAGCCTTGATCACATGACAGTGGCATGATAGGGATAGCGTTTATTTAAAATGAAAGTACGAGTGTGATTGTAACCACGTGATGATCATGACGTACTGGTTTCAGCATAGACATAGACAACAAGAACGGCCGTGTTTACATAGTACAGAGCACCAAGGCATTTCTCTATTGGTCGAAATCATATTGTAATGTCTTTTGTGGTGTTGTATATTGACACATTCATTGTTGGGTGTAATATACATAGTCATAAATAGTACAAAAATTATAGTGTGTCAAATCGTCGTTTCCACTGTTGATGAGAATTACATTTGTATATGAGACATGCATATCGGTAAAATACCACCTTGTTGCTCATATTAAATGCTGTGCCAATCCTCTATCTATGTATGGGAATTTTTTCATCGTGATACAATTGTTAAAAGCAAAAGCAATAAAAATAAAGCAATTATTTCTGTAAAAGTGCAACGTGTTATGTGCAATATATGTGCAAAAGGAGCCAAATATAAGTACCGGAATATCATAATTCAAGGGGCAATTCAGTTGAATTGTGTGGGTTCATGTTTAATACATTGTTACCTCGTTGCATTTCTTGCTCTGTTTTATATAGTGATGTTTCATTTACTTCTTTATTTGTCTAAATATATGGTGGGATCATTTATTGCCACAGGTTATTATCTTTGCGATCAAATTATCCTTAAAATCTGATTATTGAATACAATGACCTATATTGCTGTTATAATAACTTTCATCATTTAGGTCAATGAAGCCTTGAATCATATACGGTTCATAATCCTAATGTTTCGTCAGATCCTCTGTCTTGTTTACTGCTGGGTGGGTCCCATGATCTAATATCAGGTTCGTCTTCACCTGATCACACTGGATCAAACGCACCTGTAAAGTGCATAAGTATCAGTGCATGTTAATTGTGCAAAATGCCAATAAATAGATAAAAAGGTAATGTAGCCTTAAAAATATATCTATCGACCTGTCCGTTTAATATCAAATCTGGATAGGTGCAAATTAAGAACATATTTGCTAAAAATAAATACAGTAAAAATTGGATTACGTGATATTTTAAAAAGCCTTGTAAAACTACAATAAATAGTAAACTATTGTGTTTTTGTAAGACATTCGGGGATCTATTGATAAAAGGCAGTATGACAAATTGTAATTCAAATGATGTTAAAAAGATTTCTGGTTATTATTGAGAAATGAGGTTTAGTATGATTAACGTCTAATATTGTGAGAACATATTACACTATATTATATTAGACATGTGTACAGATCCTCCGTGGCATTGAAACCTGCGGGGTGCTTAGTATCTAGTTGTAAGATGTACAGAGTTTCTAGTTTTCTTAATTTGCTTTCTCGGTCCCCTCCTCTCCTGCTAGGTGGGACAGCATCTATGACAAAATATTTCAGATAGTGGTTGTCAGATTTATGCTGTTCCCTAAAATGCCGTGCAACAGGATAGGTATTATCCTGATTTGTAATGGCTCTTAAATGTTGGAGGATACGTTGAAAAACAGGTAATTTGGTGCTGCCTATGTACCGTAAATTACAGGGGCATGAAAGTACATATACAGCCTATTCTGTCTTACATGTTAAAAGTTTAGAAATAGTGTAATTTTGATCACTGAAAGGAGTTTTGTACATGTTGGTGTTAACTTCCTGAATACATGCTTTGCATGTTTTGCATCTGAAAAATCCTTTAACGGATTGTATCCAGCTGATGTTGTCAATCACCTCAGGACTTGTTTTGACTAGTATGTCCCTCATTGAGGGTGCCCTACTGTAAGTGATGGACACCCTCTGCGGTAGCAGAGGTCCTATCACAGGGTCACTGCGTGCCAGAGGCCAGTTCCGCTGGATGATTCTATTCAATGTTTTGTGCTATTGGCTATATTGGATGATCAAACGGAATTCCTCATTTAGATTTGCATTTTCAGTATTGCCATCAATGGTATTGTAAGGGCTAACCTTCTTAGATTTGTCGTAGGATTTTTTGTCAAATTTTTTTTTTTCAATTTTTTTATCCTTAATGGCTTCCTCCCTACTCCAAGACATGGACTTTTTGATAGCATTATCAATGACATCTGTCTGGTAGCCACGTTGTTTGAAGCAAATTTTACTTTCATCTTGTGCTACCTTTAGGTCCTGATTATTACTACCTATGCGCCTAATGCGCAGCATTTCCCCATAGGGGATGCTGTTGATAAGGTGTTAGGGATGCGCACTAGTAGCATGGAGCGTGGAATTACCTGCTGTCTTTTTTCTAAAAAGGCGGGCTTCTATTTTGTTGTTACTTATGTAGACTTGGGTGTATAAGAATTCAATTTGTGAATGACTGACTGTTGCGGTGAAATGTAAATTCATACTATTGACATTGATCTTCTCAATAAATTCATTTGCTTGTTGTAGTGTGCCATGCCAAACTACAAAGAGATCGTCAATATATCTGAGCCATATTTTGACATTATTGATAACATATTCACCAAATTCTTCCTTGAGGACCAGCTCCTCCCATCTGCCCATATGCAGACATGCATAGCTTGGTGAGAAGCTGGCCCCCATAGCTACACCTCTAATCTGTTGATACAGTTGGCTATTAAACATAAAAATGTTGTTATATAAACAGAATTCAGTCATTTCTACAAGCATGTTGTTGTGTTCTTGATGCTGTATAGATCTTTGTGAAAGGTAATATTGGATTGCTGTTAGACCGTCCGTATGTTTGATGCTGGTGTATAAGGAGGTTACATCCAATGCCATCAGTAAATAATCATCCTGCCACGCAAAGTTCAAAATCTTCCTAAGAAAGTCACTGGTATCTTTCACATAGGATGGTAGGTTCTGCACAAACTCCTGTAAATAGTAATCAATATATTTTGTTGTGTGTTCCACCAGACTGTTTCTAGCACTGATTATTGGTCTTCCGGGAGGATCGTTGTAGTTTTTATGAATTTTTGGGATGAAATAAATAGTCGGTGTTGTGGGATTATCATGTTTTAAGTATTTAAATTCATCATTGCTAATCAGTTTCGCGTTTTTCCATTTGACAAGCTTGAGATGGAACTCTTTATGTGTGGTTTTCATATTGCCCGTAGTAGTCCGTGTGTAACATGCACTATCATTGAGTTGTTTATATGCTTCCTTGTTATATAAGGTTGTTGGCCAAATTACAATGTTGCCGCCCTTGTCGCTGTTGCGGATTATAATTTCCTTGTTTTTTTGTAATTTGGATGTTAACAATCTATATTGCTGGTTGACTTTGTTGGATTGTCTTATTTTAGATTGTGTCTTCTTGTGTAACTTTTTCATTTGCGTGGTTACAGCTTCGTGGAAAATGTCAATGGAGTCGCGAATCATGATCGGATTAAAAGAGGATTTAGGTTTAAATGGACTTGCTTTGGGAATTTCATTTGCTTGGTTGCTTTCATTGCTTAGATCTTGCATGATCTGTAACAGGGGTGCATCCGATTGAGTCAAAGTTGTTGCCCCTCGTTTAATATCAGGTGTAATAACTTGACTGTTGGCTGCTTGATTGGGTGTATTGATTAAGAAATGCTTCTTCAGTTTTAACTTACGTACTCCTTTGTATAGATCAAGTCTGGTCGTAGCATAATCAAAGTTGTTTTGTGGTGCATATGAGAGACCAAGTCTTAGCATGTTTATTTCTTGTTTTGTCAGCTCAATACTGGACAAGTTGATAATAGTGTTTTCTACCTGTTCGTCCATTATTGTTTGTTTCTCCAATATCCCCGTCCTCTCCTTCTGAATTGTTTTTGCTCGGTTAATGTTTGCTTTGCGCCTCTGCCGCCGTTTGTAATTAGAGGTGCCGGATTTGTTGGGGGTCTTGGACGCAGTGTTTGTCTGCGTTCTTGGCATAAAAAATTGAGTTCCTCTCCTGGGGATGGCTTGGATTTTGATCCCATCATTGTGGCATTGCGCATTTCAGATTCAGATTCAGATATATATATATATACATATATATTTCCACAGTTCGGCTCAATTTAGTAGACCCCTGGCGATTCTTTATCCGGTGCGTAACTGCAGCAGAGCCATGCCGTAAATTTATTCACCAACAGCTTCCTTCTCAGGAGACCAAATAGAACGCGCTCACAGGAATCTTTGTTACCCCAGGTTCCTTTATTTATTCAATAGCATCCAGTTCCAAGGAAATACCAACGTGTTTCGCTATCAACAGATAACTTGATCACTCTCCAACGTGTGGGTAGCTGACCTGGATTATGCCCCCTTTGGCCCACGACCAGGAGTGTTATGGTGATGCCCGTTTATGGCATGCATGGATGTTTGGCATGCATGTTGGAAACTGGGCCTGGGAGATTGCATGTGTCGTAGTATGCAGTGAGCAAATTGGCCCACTTCCCGATCCTGCTTTGATGCACATTGGGTACAGTGGTTGGAATCAGCACATCTGTCCCGGTCAGCTGATGGATTATGTCGATGACATGTCAAATATCGTGGCCAACCATCACTCATTAGAGATAGTGGCTTACGCAGCTGCACTCGTGTTCATGGACGAGTGACAAGGTAGCTGCAACCATGACTCGATGTGCCACATTGCACGTGTCCTGCAGCATCATTGCATGTGCATCTGGTCACATGTCCCAAGACCACAGTGGACATGGCTGCATTGGCGTCGACTCATGTCCGAAGCACGGACAACGAACGCTGCTTGACACTGACGTGTGTCAGTGATGGACTACCCCGAGGTGAACATGAACGTTTTCCTACGTTCCTTATTCAGGCATGCTGCTGCATTTGTCTGCATATCGTGGCACTACTCTTGGCCATACTGACACACATATTTTTTATAAAGATTCCACATTTTCACTTGTCTCCAAATGTGTTGTGTCTTCATTTGTATGCCAATGTGTGTGTCACGGACTCTCTGGCTGCCTGCCATACGTGAATTGCTACCCCATCCAGACTGTGAGTTTGTACTTATGCGTTCTCATGTGCCTGTTTCGTACTGACGCTTTTGGACGTTTATCCACCACAGGCGAGTGCATTTGTGTCCTGTGTTCGATTGTGCGAATGTTTAAGTTTGGACAACATTGTGTTGGATGTTGGTGTGCTCTGCTTCCTATCTGTGTGTGCCGCATTGTGTGTGAGATGTCGCTTCATGTGAAGTTTTGTTCACCCTTCTCCCTTTCAGGCAGTGTGGTTTTCACTTCTGTGCTTGTTCAGTGGTGTGATGTTGGCGGGTTGTGTGACCTGTGCTCCTTGTTGGTGTGTTTCATTTTAGCCATGGTTTGTCTGTAGTTGTGCTGTACTTAATTGTGTATGTGCGCCATTGTGCCCATCTCCCCCGTCCCCCCACTACCTGCTTGTTCCTCTTCCTCTTCCTGGTGCTGTTGTGTTTGTAATTTTGTTACTCCACACATAAATACACGTAAAGAACAAATTAGAATAGTTCCTTGATTCTTTTGGATTACAAAACTTCTCTCTATTGGTTATTTTTGAATTTTCCATATAAACTGTTTTTTTAATATTCAAGGACACATAGAAGTCAGAAGTGCAATGCATTCTATCAATACACTTTCTAGAACATTCTACAACACATGCAGGTTAAAAGTTCATCAATTTTTTTAAACCCAACAATATTTTTTATCAACATTTTCTCGAACATTTAACGGCACGTGCAGGTTAAAGGTTCATGATTTTTTTAAGTTCCAACAGTGCCTTCCAAATGCAAGTAGCAGGTGTGGTTGAGTTGACCAAATTTTATCCTATGATATGTACTCCACGTTTAAACTGCTTTTTCTTAACCAATCACAAAGATGCTTTTCCACAAAACGAATGTGCACCCTACTTTTAAAAAACAATGCTTTTCATATCCCAATCAGTTATCATTTTGAATGAGAAAAAAAAGTAGTTCCCCACCTTTAAACATATCTCTTATTCTACGAACGGACTGCATGAGCTATTGACATCTATCCATACTTCCCAGCCATACCTTCAAAATGCTAGTGTGGATTGTAGGACATAGCTATCTGGTGCAAGAGGTATGCAGAACAGAGATGTATTGACTTAGACCTAGGTTTACACAATATGGACATTAAATGGTTTGAACAGAGAGGATTGAAGTGGCACCAACTGTTTCCTTCGGTTAAAACTTGTTTGCATCTCCAACACCGTGACCTCATGATTGTGCACTGTGGTGGAAACGACCTAGGCACATTGACTGGTGTAGGTTTGGAAGTGCTAATGAAAGACACCTTTTGACAATTGATGTTGCTTTTTCCTCAAACTGTCTTTGTATATTCCAATATATGCCAAAGACAGAAGTGGAAATGGTCAATCCAATTTTGTCCTCAGATTGAAAAATCTAGGAAGAGTGTCAACAAAGCTCTGTCTGCATACCTCAGAGACCATAGAATGGGGTCGATCTACAACAACAACATACGTTTTGATATGGCCGATATCTACAGAAGTGAGGGAGTACACTTCACAGATCAGGGAAATTGAGTTTTTCTGAATAACCTGAAGCTGTGCATCCGCACTTATATGTAGCTCCAACTAATAAACGCAATGGCTCTTTTTAGAGCCTCCTTATATTCCCAATATCGGTTCGCAGAGTGACAGCTGTGATCCGGCTAGTACAGGGAGACCTGTGGTCCGTCGGGCAGGCTCGCAGAGGGAGAGCTGCGGCCCGTCGGCTCGCACAGGGAGATCTATGGGCCGTCGGCTCGCAAACGCACACCAGCCTGTTGGCTCGCAGAGAGAGAGCTCGGGTCTAACTCGCAAAGGGACACCAGCGGGCCAACGGTCCTGCTAGCAGAGACACAGCTATCACCTAACGGACTGGCTTGCACATGTACAGCTAGGGACACGATGGCTCGCAGATATGCGAACTGATGGACTGGTACTGTCTTATGCTTTAGGGTAGTACAGTGGTGTTTGTGTACTGTAGGGGGTTTGTGCTGGAGGTAGCGTTTTAGGGTTTAAGGTAGTGCAGTGGTGTTTGGGTAGTGTAAGAATCGTGCTGGAGATAGTGTTTTAGAGTTTATGACAATGCAGTAATGTTTGGGTAGTGTAAGGGGTCATGCTGGGAGTACTGTTTTGGGGTTTAGGGTAGTGCAGTGGTGTTTGTGTAGTGTAGGGGGTCATGTTGGGAGTAGTGATTTAGGGTTTACGGCAGTGCAGTGGTGTTTGGGTAGTGAAGGGGGTCATGCTGGGAGTAGTGTTTTAGGGTTTACGGCAGTGCAGTGGTGTTTGTGTAGTGTAGGGGGTCATGCTGAGAGTAGTGTTTTAGGATTTAGGGTAGCACAGTGGTTTTTGTGTAGTGTGGGAAGTCATGCAGCGAGTACTGTTTTAGGATTTAGAGTAGTGCAGTGGTGTTTGTGTACTGTTTGAGAAATCATGCTGGGGGTAGCATTTTAGAGTTTAAGGTAGTGCAGTGGTGTTTGGGTAGTGTACGAATCATGCTGGAGGTAGTATTTTAGTGTTTACGAAAATGCAGTGGTGTTTGGGTAGTGTAAGGGGTCATGCTGAGAGTAGTGTTTTAGGCTTTAGGGTAGTGCAGTGGTGTTTGTGTAGTATAGAGGGTCGTCCTCGGAGTAGTGTTTTAGTGTTTATGGCACTGCAGTGGTGTTTGTGTACTGTAGGGGGTCGTGCTGGGGTAGTCTTTTAGGGTTTAGGGTAGAACAGTGGTATTTGGGTAGTATAGGGGGTCTTGCTGGGGGTAGTGTTTTTATGGTTTAGGATAGTGCAGTGGTGTTTGTGTAGTGTAGGGAGTCTTGTTGGGAGTAGTGTTTTAGGGTTTAGGGTAGTCTGGTGGTGCTTGAGTATTGTAGGGGGTCGTGCTGGGGATAGTGTGTTAGGATTTAGGGTACTGCATTGGTGTTTGCATAGTGTAGGGGGTCCTGCTAGCGGTAGTGTTTTAGGGTTTACGACAATACAGTGGTGTCTGGGTTGTGCTAGGGGTAGTATTTTAGGGTTTAGGGTAGTGCAGTGGTGTTTGGGTAGGGGGTAGTGCTGGGGGTAGATTTAGGGTAGTGCAGTGGTGTTTGGGTAGTGTAGGGGATCGTGCTGGGGTAGTGTTTTAGAGTTTACGACAGTGCAGTGGTGTTTGGGTAGTCTTTGGGTAGTATAGGGGATCGTACTGATAGACTGACTCACAGAGCTCTGAGCCGATGGACGGGCTTCTAAAGGCATAGCCGCGACCTGGTGATATGAAGAGAGGCAGCGTGAAAGGCATATCTCACACAGACACAGATGCCAGTGTTGCCTCGCAGAGGTAAAACTACAAACCCGATGGCTTCTACACGGAGAGATGCGAGCTGATGGAGTAAATCACAAAATGGCTGCCAACACTTCCTGGTTTCAACCATTCACAGCCAATAAGCCGCAAGCTGGTGCTTGTAACCCCTCAGCCAATCACATGTCAGAATTCTCAAATATCGATATCTATAAAATGTGATATTTCTCAAAAACTACTGAACAGATTAACAGCATTTAAACAAAAGTGTGCTTTCTGGACCATCACATTTGTCCCTGCCAAATTTGGCGTAATTCCGGTCAGCAGTTTCACCTGTAGTCTTTTGTAAAGTTTTGTATGGAAATTGCATGGAGAAAACACGATTTAGAACCCTCTTGTTCTCAGCCCCTCCTACACCTTTCACCCCCAAACTTTCAATGTAAGAGCTAATCATAGAGGGCTCCAGAAGGGGGGCCGCACAACCCCCCTACCAACATGAGTGAATCCCCGGGGCTGCCCGGACCCCAGCGCACCCCCACAACACCTGTGAACCCCTGCTATCATTTTTAAGAAATACCCCCGGAACCTAGCCCACCCATGGGCCTCGTTAAAATGAAATGCGAGAACCCGCGACCCAGTGCAAATTTTTGACGATTTTCTGTTTAAAAAAAATGATTTTTTGGGCCCCTAGGGTCCTTCTGGGACCCCCTGAGCAGGCCTTTTTCTACCCTGCCCCCTTCTCTTGTGTTATACCTTTGTTTCTCTGTTTTCGGTTGTCTCGCTTCTACCGAGCAACAAGAAGGCCACCAACACTTCTTGGTTTGGACTACTAGCAGCCAATCACAGTGAAGCTCGCGCACGCGACTTAGGCTCTGCCTAGATCTCAAAACTTTTATTTTTCGCTTTTTGACTCAAGCAATACCTTTCTGCCAAATTTGGAGTAATTCCGTTCAGTAGTTTCGGCAGAAGCCTTGCACAAAGTTTCCTATGGGAAATTGATTTTCTTACTCTTATTTTTTTAATTTCTCAAAAACTACTGAACGGATTTGCACCATTTAAAGAAAATGTCGCTTTCTGAACCAAGCTCTACCTTTTAGCCAACTTTGGGGTAATTCTGTTCAGCAGTTCGGGCTGTAGCTCGTAGTAGCCCCTGCTTGACGAATCACCCCCAAACTTCCAGGATAGGAGCTGACCCGGATAGACTTTTTTGGTGGAGAATTTCAGGAAGATTCGTCAAACGACGCCAAAGTTATTAGGAAATCAAAAATAGCTTTTCCTATGTTTATATATATATCACATATATTACATAAAGCCTCCTCAGGCCCGGCAAACAAGAGACGCGTTTTCGGCTGGCGCGGCAGCCTTTTCATATATATATAAGAATATATCTTTTAAACAGTGTCATGGAACTTGTCAATATTGTCATGGGGCATATTACGGAAGAAGGTTGAACTGGGCCTGAATTCTGTAGATGCTGGTTGATCTGTAATGATATCAAGAGTATCAGCCAGGTTACGGGACTATAACCCTGTCCCTAATCGAAGTTTATTTGAGGCAAGACGAGTATCTACATCTCCTACTTTGAGACCAGGACTTAGGTTGATATTAGTATCAATTATAATCTCAAACTGACATACTCCATGAGCAGGAAATCTATTTAATTCCGAGATGTCCAGGTTGACATTCAAGATAATACCATTCTACCAAGCTACACCGCAAAGCAACAGCGGGTAATAGTCTTCTCCATGCTCTCAACAGTCATCCTGAAAATCTGAAATTGAGTATCCTTAACAGGAAACTATTGAAAGCAAGAAGAAACTGCAGCACGGATGATGCATATCTCACTGAACAGGCCAATAGGTTTAGAGAACGTGATTACCCCACGTGGGTTATTGGCAAAGCTGTGTCCAAAGTAACTAAGGTCAGTAGGAGTCAAACATTGGAAGAAAAATATGAGAAAACAGAGAATGGTTTGGAGGGCAGCGCCACTAGGGTTATTCTCACATACAATGCCAACTCAGAAGATTTTTTTTTAATCCTCAATAAGAACTGGAACATACTGGCAAGTGACATGATTCTAGGACACAATATACACAGTATACAATCCCGTCTTAGGGTCACTTATAGAAAAGGACGAAGCCTGCGGGACATTCTAGTAAAAGGAGACATCACATTGAAACATTCTTTGAAACAGTTTACAGGGGTTCTTCCCATGTGGACACTGAAGACAATCACCCAATTGCTTATTTGCAGCCCCACTTTTGTAATTTATGTTCTGGAATGCCCGGTGACCTGAGATACAAGGGAAGCACTACCCTTATAGTTAAGAAAAGGATACTTGAGCATATGAGGGCAATACACAACAAAGACATTCATTACTCCATAGCTAGGCATTTTCAAGATTTTCATGTATCTAACAGTTACCTCTTGAGATATTTTGCTATTGAACAGGTACAGGAGAAGCCTAGGGTTGGAAATAGGGTTCTTCAGCTGAGAAAGAGAGAATCCAGGTACATTCTGGATCTAGATACCAAAAAAAGCTAGGGGTAACATAACTTGGATAAAGAGCTAGGAATACACCTACATGATAATAATTCATAATTAGGAATCCCAGAAGAATCTCTGATTTTATGCAAATGTTGGTCCAAAGATTGTGAATATCCGCTTGATTAAACATATTCCTTTGATTTAAAACATGTTTTGAAGATTTACCATTTCTGACTTGCATGTATAGTAATGATTATGGTAGGTTCTATTTTGTAATTTTCATTTTAATGTTTTTAACCTAACATTTGTCTGTGTTTATATTACAGGAGAAAAGGAAAGGGCCCACTCTTGGTTGGAGGCATCAAAAGGGGTCCCTTCCCTTTTCTTCAGAATCATGTCTCCGTGGTGAAGGGTTCACAGCAGATAAGACTGATTGATTTTCCTTTTAAGGTTTTTTGGAAATGGGTTTGAAATTAGGATTTTTCTCAATTTAGTAGTCCTAAGTTTAGACTTAGGACTACTAAATTGAGAAAAATCCTAATTTTAAGACTTTCGGTATTCACAGAAGGCATTTAGGAGTCCTAAAGTTAAGAGTCCTAACTATACTACTACTAAACTGAGAAAAATCCTAATTTTAAGACTTTCGGTATTCACAGAAGGCATTTAGGAGTCCTAAAGTTAGGACTCCTAACTTCTGTGAATACCGAAATGAGTAAGTGCCTTCTGTGAATACCAAAATGAGTAAGTGCCTTCTGTGAATACCAAAATGGTAGTAAGTTTAGGATTTTGTCTTAAGTTAGTTTTGTGAATCGGGCCCACCTTTGTCTTATGCTGTGAAGTCAGGTGCCCTCTTTGTTGCACCACACCTGTGGAAGTAGTGTCAGCATGTGTTTATACCTACTAGGCTGAACTACTGACCCCTACAGGTCTGAAAGTGCTGGGGTACAGAAAATATGTGAGTTATTGTCTAGAGTCTCATGCTGCTAAGCTGAGCTGCTGCCGGACTCGGGGATGAAAGCGTGAGTCCAAACTGTGTGTCATATGCTGTAAAGTCATGTGCTCTGGCCGCTGTGCCACATCTGTGCAAGTAGTGTCAGCATGTAGTTATACCTACTCAGAGAAACTTTTGTTTTCGAATATTATAAGTTGTGTATGGTGTTTAGGGGGTGTTATACAGTGAGTGCGAAGGGAAATTCAGTATTTTGAAAGTGCAAACTACTCACTCGTATGGGTCTGATGGTGCTGGGGGCGTAAGCTGAGCTGCTGATGGACTCGGGGATAAGGGCGCCGAACTACTGACCCCTACCAGTCTGAAAATGCGGGGTACAGAAATTAAGTGAGGTATTGCCTAGAGTGTTATGCTGTTAAATTGAGCTGCTGCTGGACTTGGGGATGAAACCGTGAGCCCAAACTGTGTGTCCTATGCTGTGAAGTCATGTGCTCTGGGCGCTGTGTCACACCTGTCCAAGTAGTGTCAGCAATTTTATACGTAGTAGGAGGAAGTTTTGTTTGGAACACGGTAACTTGTATATGGTGCTGGTAAGTGATCCGCAGCACTTGCAAAGGCAGTGTACCCAGGACATGCAGCAGACGTGCAAGGTATAGGTGGACGTGAATGGAGTCGAACATGTGTTCCGGATGCCCTGCTATGCATCAGTGGCTCTGCTTGTAGCTGCACTGGCTTGCCGTGTGCTAGTCTTGTGGATGAAATGGTACAGCTTGGTGCAATGAGTACGTGTGAAGGCCATTTCACGTACGCTAACTACAACGAAGGACTTTTGAGTGTGGGATGTCCACTCGCTCTCAAATCGGGCAGTGGGTAGTGTGGGAGATGGATGCAAATATTATCGTATCTGTCAGGGGGGGCTGGCTACTTGCAAGTTCATTCTCGGAGCAGCAGATGTGTTAGCGCAAGATAGCTCATACAAAGAACCTTTCATCCTTACAGTAACTTCTCCAGGTGCATTCATACAGGATGTGTATAAAGGCCGGTCGTGGGTGTTGTGGGATGTCTGCGACTCTGGTCATCATGGATGAGATGCCCAGCACGTGGCACATGGGCGGGTTCACTGTGTGTTACGTTGCCAAACAGCTGCTCCTCCTTCCAACGAGCCCCCACTCTTTTGTGCGCTGCACTGTTGTATCCCGTGCACTCCTACGGCACACCTTTGTAATGCCTATTGGCGCAGGACCTGCGGCATTCCAATCACTCCGTGACACTGCCGTTTGGAGGTGGTGCATGCCACTTTACAACATCGACTGCTGCGGCCCTTGTGGCGGCCACAGCAGAACACAGAGACACACTTGCCTCACTTCTTGCACACGCACATGTGTGAGACACCCCGTTCCCTTTGCTGCTTGTGCATGCAGGAGGATGCATGCGTAGCTACATCTCCTGGCTCACTGCCAACACTGAGGTGACATGGTAACGTCCGCTGAAGACAGCACACTGTGATATTCCAGGGCCGGTACTTATCATGCTAACACAATGACCACATGGACATACTTGCTCAGATTTGGGTTCGGGGGGCATTGGTGGTCCTGGGCTTGTTGCAAGGAGTGTAATGGCCCTCATGGGTATCCATGTATCATGCTCATTGACTCTATGGCACCTGTGGGTGTTCAGGTGTGGCTCTTGGCTGTGTTCCTTTTAAAGCTGCAGGTAGTCGTCCTGCTTAACACCAGCAGAAAGCAGGTGTAAAATCTCTGGTGCTAATGCGGCTTATCGCCAGGATTTGTTTCGCTTCATACTTTTTGGCTTTCGTTGTGAAAGCTGTGATGTGTTTTTTTCGTGTACAGAAAAATAAACGAACTGGGCAGTGTATCCCGTCAAGATCCAACACCTGAGCCACTATTCCCAATCAATATAAATACAATGAGATGTCTTTATTGATTTTGTGTGTACACTGTAAATGCACCCACTACCACAGTGGAATTCAATACAGGATTTTGGTAATTAGAAAGGATCGCAAATGTGCGCCTCGTGTGTTTTTGCACAGGAACACCTACTCTGCATCTCATTATCAGCATTTTAATGCAACTAAAGTTGAGAGAAATCTAACACAATATTAAGAAGCTGGTGCAAACTGCAGACATCACCAGTATTTCAACGATAACTGCCCCAAAATTTAACACCATGGTGGACACCACCAAATAACAGAATAAGAACGTGAAATAATGACACAGCACTTAACTTTATTGAAATTTAACAAACTCAACATTAAACAACAAGGCGGAAGACCCCTGTTGGGTCCATCAATGTCGATGACACAGCCTGGAAAATAAAGCACAAAATAAGGACGTGTGTAATGTGCATATGAGAGGAGTGAGACACAGAGAAAGAGAGAAGGAAAAAAAGCCAGAGAGAAAAAGAGAGGAAAGGAAAGAAAGGGAGTGAGAAAGGGAGAAGGGAGAGAGAGAGAGAGATAGAAGGAAAGGAAGGAAGAGAGTGAGAGAGAGAGTGAAGAGAGGAAAGTGAGAGAGAGAGAGAGAGAAAGAGAGAGAGAGAGAGAGAGAGAGAGAGACACTGCCACCCTTGCGCAGCCATGACCAAATAATTACCTGCTGCTACCTGAGTGTCTACCAGTGGGCACTCCACATGCCCGTCAAAGTTCCACGGCCCGGCACATCTCACAGATGTCGCTGAGTCCTGAGTCATCAATGGCGGAGACCACATCAGCTTTTGGGGCCGCTAACTCTGTGCAACGCAAGTCAGCACCATGTGGTGGTAGGCCGCTGACGGCCATACAACTTAGGGTGCGACTAACCCTGTGCAACTCAAGTCAGCGCCACGTGGTGGTAGGCTCATGACAGCCATATGAGCTTCGGGTGGCACTAACCCAGTGCAAGTCAAGTCCGCACCACGTGGTAGTAGGCCCCTGACGGCCATGCCGCTCAGGGTGCAACTACCCTCTGCGCAACTCTTCATGGACTCTTTATAATTCAGACCCGTGGAGCGTCCGCCATCCAGTCACCACCGGCAATAGAGGATGTGACGTTTTCGATGCATTATATTTGCGTGGTCACATGGCTTGTGATGCATGTGCCGTATGGGTGTGGTGTGTGTGCAAACCTGCCCTCAGGGAGTGGCTGTGAGATGTTGACAACTGGAGCACTGACCTGCATACCAACAGCAAGTACGCCTGCGTCAGGTAGCTATGTGGGGGTATGAAAACGTGTTTTCTCAATGGATTTTCTATAGGAAACTATAGACAAGGCTAAAGGTCAAACTGCTGAACGGAATTATGCCAAATTTGGCAGGGAGAAAGGTCTTGGTCTAGAAAGCGGGCTTTCTCGCATCGAGTTAAAATATAAAAGAAAGGTCTCGAGGGCAAATAATATGCCGGAGCTCTGTTTCTGCAAGATAACTCTTTCACGCTGCCTCTGCCCAACATCACCACTTCGCAGCTATGCCGTTAGAAGCCAGTCCGTTGGCTCATAGCTCTCCACCTTTACGAGCTAGTACGCTACTGTGCCTGCGAACTACTACGGTGCTGGTCATTTGGGAGCGGACGGCTCGTAGTACTGCGTCTGTGAGTCGATCGGACAGGCCACAGTTGTCCCACTGCGAGCCTGGGTGCGAACTGTTCATAAGTCACACTACATAAGCATTGGAAAGCCATTTTGTGATTCAGTCCGTCAGCTGGCATCTGTCCGAGGCATTTCTGAAAACATATCGCAGTTCTTTCTGTGAGAGATACCCCTTTCACGCTGCCTCTTCTCACATCAGCAGGTAACGCACCCTCTTCCCACATTATCAACATACCCCCAACAACCTTCTTGGGCCCAGAATTGTCCCTGTACGGTTGGACAAACAAGAATCTTAGTCATGTATAGATTTATATATAAAACATTTTATTTAAACAAAACAACAACAAATAAAACTGAAGGGAGTCTGGTGCTGTGGTCGCTGCCATGAAGTTACTGTCATTCAGGATTCAGGACACAGTTCCACATGTGGGATTGGCTTGTATTGAGCAGGGTTAGTGGCACCACGTGTCGCGCCTTATGTTGTACAGGGTTAGTGGCACAATGTGCCGCCGGCCTTGCATATGGAAGTATGTCTAACTGATCAAAGAGAATATGCTGCTGTGGTCGCTGCAACAGACTTGGGGCCACTGCCATTCAGGACTCAGGACACAGTTACACATGTAGGATCGACTTGTGTTGAAGAGGGTTAGTGGCACCACGTGTCGTACCTTGTGTTGTACAGGGTTAGTGGCACCACGTGTTGCCGGCCTTGCATATGGAAATATGCCTCACTAATCAGAGGGAGTCTGGTGCTTTGGTTGCTGCCATGGACTTGGGGTCACTGTCATTCAGGATTCAGGACACAGTTACACATGTGGGATCATTTGGCTTATGTTGAACAGGGTTAGTGGCACCATTTGTTGCCGGCTTGTGTTGAACAGGGTTAGTGGCACCATGTGTTGAAGCTTGCGTTGAATTCTGCCTGAATAAGTCCACATCGCATGTGCACACCCTGCGATGATGCGTGGTCCAGGCAGGCCTCACTGGTAGCAATGTCTTTACATGCTTTGAAAGAATCTTCATGGCAGTCAAAATCTCCAAGTAATTCCATTTCAGTCCTCCAAGGTTTGAAGAGTTGGAGAAGAGCTTAATAGAAAAACTCTTATCTGGAGTATCACAACTTAATTTCCTGTGATTAACCACATTTCCTTTGGCATTCTTTAAGAAACATCCATCAGATCTAATTACAGCATATTTCCCTTTATTTATTTCCTCTGTAACATTTTTTCTAAAACTATAATGTTGCAGTATTTTGTATAGACATACGTTTTCCAGGTATGGACTTCTATTTGGATAGTATGCGAGGAACTGGAATTGAGTTATCTGCAACATATTGTATGTCCATATTTGCATTCCACATCTTCAAAATTACCCGATTGATTTTTCTGTTCTTTGTATATTATAAGTATTTTTGGGTGATTTTCGAGTGATAGTATGCCTCACTGCTGACATAAAACTGTTCACTCTTCCTTGCGATGACTTATGGTGCAATGACTTAGTAGTACCTTTGGCGCTCAGCATGTACGTACCCTGCGATGATGCGTTGTCCGGGAGGGCTGCATTCGGAGAAATGTCTTTTGTCTATTGAATTCTGCCTCAGTAAGGTGACATGTCGATGTCTTGTGTTGCACTGAGTTAGTAGTACCTTTGGCGCTCAGTGTGTACGTACCCTGCGATGATGCGTTGTCCGGTGGGGCCGCTTTCGGACCAATGTGTTTTGTCTATTGAATTCTGCCCCGGTAAGGCCACATGGCGATGACTTGTGGTTCTCTGAGTTAGTGGCATCTGAAGTACTCAGCGTGGGGGCATCCTGCGATGATGCGTGGTCCGAGAGGGCCGCACTGGGAGGAATGTTTCTTGCGTACTGCACTGCATCATCTGCAATCGCTACTCCATCTGAATTGTGAGGCCTGCTGTGCGCAGTGTAGATCGAAGACAGTAGTCTGTACAGACATAAGTCTGCGGTGCTGCGCCGCTGGGTTCGCAGGGGACCTGTGTTGGGGAGAGCCGCGGTCATGGTGGCAGCCTCGTGGCAGGGTGAGGCCCGCCGCTCTGGCATAGTCGTTGGTCTTCACAGTTCACAAGTGAACCATGCCCAGAGCCCCGGCCTATTTATTCACACTCCTAGGCTGAAGTGGTGTACGTCAGACCAGCTCACTCCGGTTACCTTTATGCTTACAGGAGGGTACGATACAGCTACATGACTGAGATCGTCCCTAGTGTTTGACGTAACAAGGTTGGGTCCACTGTTCACAACACTACAAGCACCAGTAGTATTTGTGTACATGGAGAGGTGTATGTTGTGCATACTGAGATTTTGTGCATTGTTATTCATGGGTGAATTGCTTCCTTCACATATAGTTTGTTCACACCTGTCCCAATATTCAGGTTTTGTGTGGTTGAGTGGCCATGCTGTTTTCGGAAAGTTCGCTGTCTTGTTCTGCGCTGCCTCAGTGGTAGAGGGGGTGGTCCTGGGGGTGGTAGTGGGTGGTGTGCCGTTCTTGGGTGTCGGAGCTGCTTCATCAGTAGGTCTATGACATGTGTTGGCATTCAAATGTGGCTCTGGGCTGGGCTCCCTTTTATACTATATGTAGTTGTTTAATATTTAAAAAACAAGATGACATTAAATAATAAATAAAAAAATACAAAAACAATTTTTAGGATATTAAAGTTACAAAATGTCACATTTATTTTCAAAATTACTGAGAAAAACATAGGTTTTATGAACATTATAATTAGAAATTAACATTTAAAAAACCTTTGAAATTCACTGAAAAAAACATAGGTTTCAGGCACGTTATAGTTAGAAATTAGCATTTAAAACACCTAAGAAATTCCCTGAAAAAGACATAGGTTTCAGGCACGTTTTAGTAAGAAATTAGCATTTAAAAAACCATAGAAATTCACTGAAAAAACCATAGGTTTCAGGGATGTTATAGTTAGTTGGACATTGGACTCATAAAACCAGAGAAATTCGCCCGTTATAGTTAGCTGAGCTAACTATAACTTGCGCGCCTGCAATGCACTGGTGATGACATCACAAATTACATCACTCATGACATGGTCAGTGACATCACTCATGACATCACTCATGACATCTCAAATCCAGTCCAATATCCAACTAACTATAACGTCCATGAAACCTATGTTTTTTCAGTAAATATATATATATCTATATATATATATATATATATATACACACAACAGTGCACTGAGAATCAACAGACAACAGTGTTTCTTCTTGTACCTTTTATCAAGATATCTTTTACTCTCCCTTTACGTATTCTTTCAATACGGCAATCAGCCTCCACTACTGTAATTAGCTGCAAACAACCAGCCAACACGTGTTTCGCGCACTAACGCGCTTCTTCAGGGATCTTAAATAAATATCTTATAGTTTTCCACATCCTTTATCTTGGTTTGTGATACCATCTTACTGGATAATGCATTTGTTTTGTCTTATTATTTCTTTTGAACTCTACCTCTTGTTTTCTTATACCAGAATCATTAGGTCATTCACATCAATATTCAATCTATTACGCAACTGCCGATAGGGAGCTATTATCAGAAAGATGGATACTTTCCCCGTTATTAATAAATACACAACATAGTCACTCACTATAAGTTTCCCCAATTCGGATTACTAATTGGTTCCCTGTAAGGGCGAAACCCCTGGCCAATTGACCACGGATAGCATAATGTTTTCCCCAGCCACGAGCAACAATATATTTTTACAAGCTATATTTACATAGAAGCTATATACTTGGAATTTCAGTTACAGCTTGCTCTGCTGTTGCATATTTACGTGTCTCTAGCCTTTTGCTTCACATCCAAGCATCATTTCCAATTAACCATTAAGTACTTGAAGTGTCTATTTCTGTTTGCCCATAACTCGATAATACTGCCCTCGTGACTCGAGCTACACACAGGCCCGCTTTCAACTCAGCCAGGTTCTATGAATTTTCATCTGGATGGGCCAAGGCTCGTTCAGGTGAGCCAATGCAGGCCCAATTTTTGTAAATTCTAGAGGTAACCTACAAACCGAAGATTTTCATTATATCTTATTCCAAGCAGGCATACAGTGCATCTAGAGAATTATTTGAGAGTAAGAGATGATACCAGTACTCAGCAGGCCAACTCATAACTCCCAGCAGGCCAGGCTTTAACACCAGTCCCAGGATTCCAAGCAGAGTGTAATAGTAGTTCAAGTTGAGGAGGTCCCTATTACCACACGTAAGCCATGACATTTTGCACTAGGAAGACTGGCACTGAAAGCTTAATCCGGACTCGAGCCTGAAGCCGGGTTCTGGCTCAGCTTGAGGTCCTTGTTGGAACTGCAAGCCCATAATGAGCCAAGCTTTCATGCACCTTCTGATTGCCACCCTCAATCTACCCAGGATGTGGCATTAGGGCAAAAGCTTCCAACAAGTTAGGCTTGAGTCTCGGCATTGGCTCAACATCCTGTGATTCCTTGCAAATCTCTAGTGCTTAAAAGAAATGAATATGACCTTGTGTAGTGTAACTGGTGTTCATGGAAAGGGCTTCAATACCTCTAGGTCTAATAACAGCATAAAACTGTACAAAGAGGTAAAAACAAAGCATTAACTTAAAAAGGAGAGACAGAGGCTCATTTGTACAAGGTGAAAATATAAAACCTAGATAAATTGGAGCTTTCCCACTTAGATTGTGTGAGCTTGGGCAAATATTTTATTTCACCAAAACTCTTTTTTCTTCATATCTGCGCATGAAAGCACCTTCAAATATATAAATCAGAAAACCAACTATACTAAAACCTATTGTGTTTGATTGAATAGACCAATGTTGGTCTATAATAATCTGGGCTATATACAAGGTCCACATGACACCTGTCTTGCCTCTTGGTTCACTAATGGTACTGTTACCAGTGTGATGACGGTATAGGAATGACTCTAATCTCATGTTTAAAAACGGTCATTTTTAATAAGTACTTCTCAGTACAGCGGTATCTTGTGGCATTAATGTCAAAGCTTCTATGAGTTAAAGAAATAAGAGACAGTATAATAATTGACATGAAGTTTGTTGTATGTTTCACAAAGCAAACATTTTAAGAACTCCGTTTGTACATCGGCTTTTAGCTCGGCTATCCCTGTTACTTTGTTTTCTCGCTCAGCTCTGCCCCCAAAAGACACCACTCAATTTCAGTGGAAAAAACATTTTGACGTGCAGACGTTGAAATTGATGAAGCACTTGAGAGGTGCCTTCTCCGTGGCCTCTTCTGCCCTGACTGGGTGGGCCAAAGGTCATGTTTGGGTGGGCCTGGCCCACCCGGCCTCCCTGCTAGAACCAGGCCTCCTTCCACTCCATAAAGTTTCCGCTTACCGTGGATCATCTGTCAGCCTGTGTCCGTCTCATCTGAATCAAATGGTGCAATCATTGAGACTTTTCTCTCCTTCCTATTTATATGCAGCTGTAGCCTTAATTGGCAACACCTGAAAGAGCGCGAATGAAAAACAAGGCACTGTCACTCCATGGGAAGGTGCTCAGTGCTTTATATCACTAAAAGCATAACACAAACACAACTCGCCTCATTCTTGTCCTTCCTGAAACTTGTTCACGAGCTGCATTTGAAAACTTTAGGTATATAAATTAGGACAGCAAGGAAGGTAGAGAGGCCACTCACCACAAAAAAACAGAGGGGACAGTGTGATGGCATATTTGTTCCCAGCTAGTTCAGCAGTGTTGAGTGCCAATGGATTTGAGTCAAAATGCTGGAAACTGCTTACCTTCGGCACCCAAAAAAGGCAAGAAATGCTGGACACAGGAGAAGGCTGGCAATGCCTTTGGCAGCCCACATCTTTTATCTTGATCACCTGGTAGTCTAGTCAAATGGTTCTTCTTGTACCCTTCTAGCGACAGCTGCGCTGTTACTGGTAATAGTCATTGGGTTGGGGTTTTGAGCATCAGCTTGCAAACTGAGGTCACAGCAGCAAATGTCACAGCTGCTGTCATGCTGGTGACAGAAGCGTTGTGATTGGATAGGGGAGTCTAGGTACTTCCTGTTTCCTGCACTGTAGATAGAAGAACTGAGGAGAGTGGGCCGCCAGGGAGGTAAGGTATATTTTCTTTTTTTCTGCCTTTTTTAGATTTTTTAACCCCCCCTCCTTGGCACACAACTACTGCTTTGTAGCAGCCGCTACTGCATGTCTGGGCACTATGAGGCAAGTTCTTAGCATATAAGGCAGTCTACTTCCTTCTTCTCCTCTCTTTTTTTCCAGGCACTGCATGAATCAAGTGGCTTGGTTTTTTTCCCATTATGAAAACTCCTTTTAGCCTCTTTGGTCTCTGTAAAGACCCTTTATGGGAGTGCAAGTTTTGTACTAGTTGCAAGTGCATAGCGGTCAACCTACCCTTTAACATGAGAATGACATGCAGCCAGTCACATGTTTTCTGCCTAACATGCAGTGGATTTGTCGGCTAAAAAAATCAGGATTGGCTGAAAGTCACTTTCATGTCATTGGACAAGTAGACAATGACATAAGGGTAATACAGGTAATAATAAGAGAACTAGGAGGGCAGAGGGTATGTTAAACAATAAAAAGGAAGCACGACTTAGAGCACATTTGCATATGAGACACTCAGCTATAGCAGGTTTTCAGAGACATAGGCCTGTCTTATGTCTGATACTGCCACAAAACCAATGACCTTTAGGAGGCACAGGCCTGGCATGTGATAGCCAGAAGCAGTGATTACCATCAATGTAGAGCTTTCCTTTCTAGTCAACTTTCATAACTGCAATGGTAACATTATTGAGGTTCAATAAAGGCCCAAAAGTCTTCTGCTGGGCCTTGTTTGAAGGCTAGGAGAGGACCTCTGAAGACTATCTAGTTTGTGTGTGAAGGCGCACCGGGGTGCCTCAGGGGATAAAGGGAATGTTTGTCGACAAATCAGTGGAATCTCAGGGCATCTGGTGGTGGGCATTGAGGTTCTGGACCTTTAAGAGTCCAGAGGTGTCAGGGAAACAACACCCAAAGACCCCTGAGTTCCTCCTGTCTCGGTGCACAAATAAACAGAGACACAGGCTTCTCGATGGTGGCGTCAAAGACCAAGGTTTATTTACTGCAGGGACACAGAAGTCATAGGAACCACACAGAGGCAGAATCTACGAGACTGTTCAAATTGCATTAAGTGGGTTGTTCTTTAAATACACGCAAAATGTCTTTAGGCAACATTACACGAATATTTCTCATGCCCAACCCGGTATCCCAAACAAACAGTAAATAGACATCAAACAATAATTAGTCGTAGGATTTCGGTATTCGATCAGATTCCCCTGACAGTTTTCCATTCTTTGTCCGAACCTCCCCATCATAAAAATCGTAACCTCCCCATTGTAAAAGCCCAGAAGGAGAGGAGCAGAGCCAGGTGCAAAGGATTGAAAAGTAGGATAAGAGGTGTTTATGGATCATAAACGGGCATGTCTACCGTCTTCGGCCTTTCAGTCAGGACAACGGACACGAGAACCAGTATAGCAGGACTGGCCTCAGGCAAGGGAGGCAGCTTGATTCTGCCTAGTCATGTAGCGTCAGCCTTTCTCGGGGCTTGAGCTTACGTGTCCTTAACAAGGTGACTCTGCCGGGGTCATCGCCCGTTCATTGACTATGTGAGGGCAAGAGACAAAATGGATGCCGTAACTAAAATGGATGCCATGACTTTACAACAGAATGCCCTATTTCTCAGTGAATTCATGCTAGTTGTGTAGCGAAAACACTGTTATGCATATAATGGATCATTTGCGGTTCATTGGTACCGAAATCGTGTCAGTACTACGATACCGAATTCACGGGTTCGGATCGCTACAGAACCTCAGACCGTCCTTTTGCCCTTACATAGGCAATAACTCACTCTATGTCAGAATCCATTTCTATGTTCATCAGGTCACTGATATGTTGTTGAAGCATTACTCTATCCCGTGGCGTATCTCTAAAAACAGGTGGTCTTCTTACGCATGTTGAAATGCAGAGGTTACATAAGGCAGGACCACACTGAACAATGAGACAGCACGAAAATAAAAATACCAACGCAACACCAGTGACTATCAGAACCTTCCATCCCCACGCAGACAACAGGCTCCAGAACCATCCCATTAATGACCAGTCACCTTCCTCTACATGTATAGAGTCAGAAATATTATGTAACTTAGAGATGGCCTTGTACACCGTTGGCGCATTATCTGGGATAAAAACACAGCAACTCGATTGGATCATCTTACACACTCCACCTCGATCTGCAAGTAACACATCAAGAACCATACGGTTCTGTAACTTCATGAGGCGATCCGCTTGAAGCTCAGCTGTCAGGTTACTAAGGGCACCCGCAGTTTCGGTGATGGTGGATTCAACTACCCGTGTTAGTTGACGTAAATTTCTACTGTTGGCCATAGGCCCCCAGAACGGAAGGAAACCTTTGAAGAAGTCTCCTGCTTCTTGGCCAGCAGTATCTTCCTTACTGAAAACACCTCTCACAACTCTAGTTTTGTGATAGTCCGGTGCAGCAATGTATGTCGGTGGTAACAGTTGAGCGATATAACATGAGCCTGAGAAGTCAGCAGGCAGCCATATGTATGCTCTGTCTTGGCAAACAAAATAGGTACCCTTAGCAGCTAAGAATGCAGGGGAAGACTGTGACTGGAAAACATATGTTTCGATACAGTCACTCTTCCCTAGTCGAGCTTTTGGATTCCTCCCATTTCCTTGCAAACAGACCTGACCTTGGTGGGGTACGACCCAGATCGGAGTTCTCACCCAGAGTAATGCCATATTCCGTAACATTCCAACCCATGTAAACTCGCAATTCATCCTTGGGAATGAACGGAGTATTATTGACATCTCTAACCATGTCAGTGATTCCTTTTACCAAGGCTCTATTAGCAGAGTTATACCGAGTGGAACGCGGAGGTCGTGGAGGATAGGTCTCTAGGGCATAAGCAAACATGGTCTGAAATGCCCAGAATGATCCATTATAACTAAAGGGCAGAACCAGATAAGGGATGCCCTTGTCCATGGTATGTGGTATCAAGCCACACACCCAGCAGTTTGTTGTGTTAACCACTAGTTGATGTTGGTGCAAGAGCTGAATGAAAGTGTTATTTATAAACTCGGAGCGTCGAGCTTGCTCGTGGGCAGGAAAAGGATGGAAAGAATGAAGAGAAACAACAGTCGGAGAAACAGGAACATGGGGAGATACTGTAGATGTAACAGGTGTAAAGATCAACTGAATACCAAAAATAATTCCGCCTACCAAAGTTATCAAAACAATTAGAAGTGTCAGAGTACATTGCATTAGAAAACATTTGCTATATAATATGTCATATAGCTTTGTCTTGTGCACATTTATGACATTAACCCGTCGCAGTTCAGGAAGCTCCATCTTCTACAACCGTTCGCAACGGATGGTTTGTACCTGTTAAAGACTTGCCTCTGTTTACCCTGGGAGTTCCCAAGATAGACAGAAGAAACCGACCTTATGTCTGATTCCCTGCAAATTAAAACAAGGCACACGTTACGACCCTACGGTAACCCAGACGGCAAGGTGAGAGAAACAATAAAAACAAAAAGATAAAAATTTTGAGCAAACTTCCTGACTGAATGGAATGCAGTAAGATCAAAACAGTTTTCAAACAGAAAGGTAATTATGCAATGTCATTAGTTCATAACATGAGAACGTAGATTATATCTGTACTTTCCGGGTCTTGTCTGATCTTGAAATAGCTGGTCTACAGGTGCGGAAATGTTCGACTCCACAGGTGGCAAATGTTCACTTTGTACAATACTCGGTCCAGGATTCAAAGGAGCGGTTCCTGCTGAGGTGTCAAAGTTCTGTGTTTCAGTTCGTGGGTGGTCCGTTATGTACTCTGCATCACTGAAAGGGATGTGCCTAGGAACAGGTTCTGTCTCGGATACACCAAAACCCTGTCTAACCCAATTGTCATAGGGGAGTGGGAGAGGGACACGCTTCGTATGGCTAGCGTGCACCCAATTTTTCCTTCCAGCTAGGCGTACAGCAGTTCTTGTTGTGAGGAGTACCTGGAACGGACCCACGAATCTTGGCTGGAGGTTCCGAGTTCGTTCGAAATTCCGAACTACAACTTGGTCGCCTGGTTTCAACGTGTGGCCTGGACTCTCTGACAGTTTAGGCAAGGATTCGAATACCTGTTGATGAATAAGGCTTAATTTAGCAGTCAGATCATAAAGATAATCAATCAACATTGGGTATTCAATCTGTTTGAATTCCTTTGGCCTAGAGACTCCCCAAACATTAGCAGGACGACCGAACACAATCTCATATGGGCTAAGCCCTACTCGAGAGTGTACAGTCGCTCTGGTGGACAGTAGAGCTAAAGGCAGTGCATCTGGCCAAGAGAGACCAGTGGAAGCTTGAATTTTAGCAAGTTTCAGCTTCAGGGTGCCATTGTACCCTTCAACCAAACCCGCTGACTGTGGGTGATTCGCACTGTGAAATTTTTGGTTAATACCCAGACCCGCACACACACTCTTCATAACTTTCCCTACAAACTCACTTCCATTGTCCGACCAAACAATCCGTGGCATACCTGGGGAAGTATTCTTTGAGGAGGATTTTGGCAGTGGACATAGCAGTGTTATCCTTCAACGGATATGCCTCAATCCATCTTGAAAAGGCACAGACTACCACTAGGACGTATTTAAGATTGTTACACCTATCCATGTGGATATAATCCAACTGAATCCCTTCAAAGGGACAAGAAGGGGGAGCAAAATGACCAGTTGGTGTTGGGGTTCCCTTGCCAGGATTATGCATCAGGCATATCATGCACTTTTTCACCACTCTTTCCGCACACTTAGTAATTCCATCGTTCTTCCATACTGGAGCTAACATTTTACAGATCCCTTTTGAACTGATGTGCGCCGCTCCATGCGCCATCGTGACTACCGCAAGTACATACGCATCAGGTAACATCCAACGTTGCTGCTCAGACAAATCAACCCAACATCCACTTGAATCCATTTTACCCGTTTTCTCCTTCCATTCATTCTTCTCATTTTCAGTTGCTTCATTCTGGATTGCCTTCACACTTTCAATCGTATTCTCACACATCCCTGATTCAGCAGTCCATCTTGCAGACGTTGCAACATACATTCGGCTCGTCATGTTCTTGGCCGTCTCTTTGGCGACCTCATTGTGGTAAATATTTCATTACCGGTACTATTTTTTATGCGGTAAAGTCTAGTAAGAATAACTCAGTAAATATAAGAGGCAGAATCCGTGGTATTAGAGGTTCTAAAAGGCTTTATTCCTATACAAAGGAATGCAATTCGAATTGCAGGCTTCTATTCCATCACCACGAAAGTTCAGGAAGGAAGGGCATACATTATTGACAGATAATTAGTTTTATAGGAAATGCATTACAGTGAAACAGATGCAAGAGGCGTAACAGCTGATAGTACAGATAAAATGTGCATACGTAACTAATAGAGGCGGGCATATGGGCGTAATTTAATAAACGTCATTATACATGATGTCACAAGTGGGTGGATCCATAAAAGAATCCTGCAATGTCAGCAGAAATATTTGGCAGAGATGCGCGCGCAGCCGCATGACGTGTGATTGACGTGCAACTAGAGGGTGAAGGGGACTTGACATTTAGCTCTACATGTGGAGACAGAAGTCTGGGGGTCATGTCAACCTAATCCCAAATCATATCTAATATCCTATGTTTAAAGAACTGTGTTATCCAAAAGGAAAGGTCTCTAGGATAGAATCTATTCTATACTGACTGTTAGTGCGTGTACAAGCGTCTAAGTGTCTACATGAGATGCGAGGGGGGTGGGAATATTCCATGGTAACGGAGGCTATGAATTACTTGCATGAGGACAGCGAGGCCTGGCCCTTTGCACGGTAGCTGGAGGAATGTTTACCTAAACTACTAGACAGGAATGCATCGGATGAGGAGCGGAGTAGATCATCTTGAAGGTGAAATACAGTTTTTGGCAGGCAACAGGCTGGATCAGGCACCGTTAGCCGCGCAGGGAGTAGGACAAAGTTCATGGATACAGATGCAGGCTCAGACTGGAGCTTTCAGAGGCAGAAGGCAGGAAAAGGCTTGATGACAGAATTCTGGGCCTACTCGCCTGAATCTGTAAAATGTGGAAAGTGAACCACATAAAGTCGGTGGCCTTTCATACTTAGGAATGGAATATCTGACCCATTCATGGCGGATCTGAAAGAGGACATGTTGACGGTGGACGCACATATATTTGCGTCTTCAAAACTGGAACTGGAGGGAACATACATGTACTTATAGCATGCACATGGAGCCGTTGGGGTCTACGATAGGGGACATAACTGATCACAAAATTCATATTTCCTCATTCCCTCCTTGTCCCCTACGGACCCTCAGGAGATATCGATCTTCATCAATCCATCGATCTGTTCATATAGCATCATTTGTTCTTCTTTCTTCTTCCGGGATTTTGAACGAAAACTTGGATGTGGGATACACGATGTGGCACACAGACCACAAATCGCTGGCCCACATTGTAGACATAGGCAGCAACTGAATAGTATGAGAAAGCCAATACCTAGGAAGGATAGGATTCTCCATCCCCAGGCTGACAACACGCCCCAGAACCAACCGGACCAAGTCCAGGTGCCTGAACTCTGGTGTATCTGGCTTATAATCTTATGAAGGCGGGTTATGGCTTTATATACTGACGGCGAGTTTTCTGGTATGAAAATGCAGCAACTTGATCCGATGACTCTACAAGCTCCGCCCCTATCGGCCAGGATGACGTCAAGGACAAGACGATTTTGAAGCACAACAATCCGCATAGCAGACTGCTCTTCTGTTAAATTGCCTAAGGCGGAAGTAGTTTCGTTCACTACTGCTTCAAGGGTTCTGGTTAATCTACGTATCAGCTTACTATTAGTGACTGTACCTATATAGGGAAAGAAACCTTTATTGAAATCTGTGTATTGCTCCCATGCTGTTTCAGTGTAATCGACAATTGGGAGATCTCTCTGCTGTCTATTGTGTACTAAATGGGTATTTCTGTGATAATCAGGAGGAGCTAGGAAAACAGGTGGCAGAAGGAATGCTATGTAACAGGTACCATCCCAATCTAGAGGTAGACGTATATATGCGGTCTGGCCACATATAAAGTAGGAATGACGGGAAGCTCTAAATGTAGACTTGCCTTGATCACTGAATTTTATTACAGTGGTGCATTTACTATGGCCCATGTGTATGGAACCATTCTTTCTTATACATAATTCCCCTTTTACTGGGAATACTGACATGGCGGGCAAGATTGGTGTAGCTTCAGATTCAACGTTCAGGATCATGAGGTTAAGTGTAAAATTACCTAATCCATATACTTCATTTTCTAAATCAGTTCCTGTTCTTTTGGGAAGTCCCTCCTTGTTAGGGTAGCAGACTTTAAGCAAAACTAGGTTCAGGTTTCCCCATACCCAGTTGTCTTGATAAACTGCGGAATTTGAATCTAGGGAATTAATCAAACTAAACCATGCTCCACAGGAGCCATTGTGTGTGAACGGATAGGGAAAGAGGGGCAAAACTCCCTTATAGTTCTGATAGGGAGGGAGTCGGCCACATATCCAACAATTTGTGGCATTGCTGGTCTGATGGGAATGATGTAACATACTAATGAATGTGTTGTTGCGCAGCGCAAATCTATAGGACAATTCATGCGGAGGTAATTCGCTAAAAGAATGTTCTGCAGTTACATTGTAAGCACGCTTAAGAATAGGGTAATACATGTGCAATAGTATGCTGACAATGATGATCAGAAGACTTAGAAAAAACAAAATTAATAATGTTACTATGCAGTGACTACGAAGTGATTTACAATACGCATGCTTTTTAAGCTGCATCTGTTGATTTCTTTCTCTATTCCGGTCTAGAGGATACATGTCAGAGACAAATTCAACCGATTCACCTTGGAGAGGACTTAAACAATCAAATTGTCTGACTTGCTAGACCTTAACTTCAGTTTATAAAGTTCAGAGTTTGTTAATTCAGCCAAGGGGAGCTTTGAGTCTGTCGGTGAGGGAATGCAGGGCTGAGCGTTCACACTAGATGGTAGTCCATAAAATTTCTTGATATGACTCGAGTGCAACCACCCTTTACGTCCCTCAATCTTCACGGCTGTCCTTGTAGTTAGCAGAACCAATTTTGTCGATGTCCATCTAGGCTCCAGTTGGGTCTTCCGGTCAAAATTCCTGACCAGAACCAGGTCGCCAGGAACCACGTCATGGGGCTTCACCTCAGTATTATCGGGAAAAGCTGCGGCTACCTGTGAACGACAAGATTGTAGTGCAGACATCAAGGAAGCCAGGTAATCTGTCAGAATATTACAGTCAACATCAGTGATTTTGCGAGGTATAGGCGTCCCCCACATATTTGGTGGTCTACCGAAGATCACCTCGTACGGGGATAGCCCTGTTCGAGAATGTGCTACCATTCTCATGTAAAAGAGCGCAACTGGTAAGGCTACTATCCAATCGACACCTTTTTCCCTACATATTTTGGACAATCTAATTTTCAGAGTTTGATTATGGCGTTCCACGAGACCTGCCGCCTCGGGATGTCGGACACAGTGAAATTTCCATTGGTAGCCTAACAAAAGGGAAACGTGTTTCATTAGTTCGGATGAGAACGGCTGGCCGTTATCTGAGTAGACAACACGTGGTAAACCGTACCGTGGGAAGAATTCTCGAACTAACTGTTTGGCAGTAGTCGGGGCAGTGTAATCTGAAACCGGGTAGGCTTCTGTCCAACGGGAGAGAGCACAGACAACTACGAGAACATATTTGAATCCTCGACATCGTTCCATCTGGATATAATCCATCTGGAGGACTTCAAAAGCATGATCGGGAGTTTGAAATCCACCCTGCTCTACGGGGATGCTTTTACCTGGATTAAACTGACAACATATCATACAGGTACGAACTTTTTGTTTAGCTGCTGCTCGCAAGTGTTTGTTGAACCAAATGTGTTGAATGCTGTCTAGCATAGCTTTTTCTCCTAGGTGCGCTGGACTATGTATTGTGTTAATGATGACTTGAACCATGGAGTCGGGAAGAAACCATATAGATTTTTCCTTCGTCATCCATCCTTGATCCGTTTGGATCCCTCCTAATTCAGTCCATTTCTTTATTTCTTCTGGTGTAGCATGTGTCTGTATGTCAATTACATCAAGGGTGGGATCCTTAACTGTCATGCAATGTGTTGGTGTCGGAACTATTGTCTTTGTCGTGTCAGTTGTGTGAGTCTGATTCTGAGCAGTCTGTTTAGCTGTTCTGTCAGCTAGGTCATTACCCTGAGAAATGATATCGGTAACTTTTGTGTGGGCTTTGCATTTCATAATCGATATTGCAGTAGGTAGATGAATCGCGTCTAATAGGGCTTGGATGAGGGGTCCGTGTTGGATGTGGGCACCGTGAGAAGTTAAATAACCTCTCTCTCGCCACAGTACGCCGAAGTCATGGACGACTCCGAATGCATAACGTGAATCTGTGTATATGTTGACTTTCTTATTTTTGGCTTGAATACAGGCTTGTGTCAGAGCGATGAGCTCTGCTGCTTGAGCTGACAAAGTGTTAATACAATTTGTTTCAATGACTTCAGTGTCTGTTGTGACTGCGTAAGCGGCCACTAACTCTCCTGTACTTGTTCTCATACATGACCCATCTACATACAATGTCAAGTCTGGATCTGACAAAGGGATATCTGTCAAGTCTTGTCTGGGTTTCGTCGTGATAGTAATGACTTCGACACAATCATGTGCCAATGGATCTGTTCCGCCCACTGGTAACAATGTGGCAGGATTTAACGTATTACAACGTCTGATTTCTATGTGTGGCTGAAACAATGTTAATTCGTAACCCGTGAGTCTCGCTATAGTCAAGTGTTGTGTTTGTGTGCGGTTCAAGAGAACCTCTACTGCGTGTGGTACTTGTACTGTCAATTGATGTCCTAACACTATGGCATCGCTTTGTCTGATAGCTAAAGCTGTTGCTGCCACCGATTTCAGGCACGCAGGAAGAGCCTGAGCTACTGGATCTAATGTACTAGAGAAATAAGCACATGGTTTGTGTGATCCTGCTTGTTCCTGAGTGAGTACTGACAAGGCAGTACCGTCGCGTTCTGTAACAAAGAGTGTAAACTGTGTACTGTAACATGGTGTTGCTAGGACAGGTGCTTGGCATAAAGCTTTCTTTAAGCTTTCAAAGGCATGTGTATGTTCTTGAGTCCAAGGGAGGACAGTCGATGTGGCCGCCTCCTGTGTTGTCAATTGGATGAGTGGTTTTGCTAGAAATGCATATTGAGGGATCCACTGCCTACAGTATGAAGTGAGGCCTATAAAAGCCCGTACCTCCTTTTGTGTCTTGGGTGGTGACATGTTAGTAATTAACTGGATGCGGTCGGGTGTAAGCTGCCTTCCCTCCTTGGACAGCGAGTGCCCAAGGTAAACAACTCGCTGGACACAGAATTGCAGCTTAGAAGGGGACACCTTGTGCCCCTTGTCGGCCAGAAATTTTAAAACCGTCAGTGACGCTGTTTCACATTCAGGTTAGCTTCGGGCGGTGATCAGCAGATCATCGACATATTGAAGCAAGGCAGTGTTAACTGGCATGTGAATACTGTCAAGTTCTCGTTTCAGTGCTTGGCTATAGATGCTGGGGCTTTCTGTAAATCCTTGAGGTGCGCGTGTGAATTTAAAACTTCGTCCATTTAAACTGAATCCGAACAGATATTGACTTTCCGGATCGATTGGGACGCTAAAGAAAGCATTCTTGAGATCAATTACAGTGAAAAACGTTGCTTCTGAGTCAATAGCTGTGAGTAATGAAGAGATATCTGGGACCACAGGGTATTGTGGTACAATACATTTATTTAATTCGCGCAGATCAATAACTAATCGATATACTGGTGGTGCTTTTGGATCCGTTCTTTTAAGAATCGGAATTATCGGGGAATTACATACATTGGAGTCGGTTTCGACAACCACTCCTTGTGCAATGAGCTCGTCAATGATTTGCAGCAAAGCCACAACAGCATCTGGTGGTAACTTGTATTGTCGCATTCGTGGTAGTACTACTCCTGTTTTCAATGTAACTCGATATGGTGTAATGTTCATGCAACCAACATCAGTGGGGCCTTGTGCCCATAAATGTGTAGGTAAATTCTGCAGTCGGTGATCCATGTCTCTGGACACGTAGTGACCTTTAAAGTCACGTAAAAATAGTCGTACTCCTTCCGGAGAACAACATATTATGGCTCCTAGAGCTTTCAATGTTTTTATACCTAACAAGTTTTCTGGACATGATTTAGTAAGCAATAAATCTGTAGTACGTGTCAATGGACCGACCGTAAGTGGAAGAGGTTGTGTTACGTCATTGATTATAGGTTTTCCTGAGAATCCAAGGGAGATATTCTGTGAGCCTGAGAGGGGTGCCCCTGGAACTTCACTGCGTCTTATAGTTGTTCTGCTTGCCCCTGTATCAAGTAAAAACTTTCTGTCTTCCCCTAATAGTTCACTATGTACATAAGGTCCCTCTTGGTCTACAGGAACCTCAATAAGGGGTAAGCCAACTTCCCTCTCTAGGCTATTTCATGTGTATCGCTGATAATCGGGATAATCTGCTTGTGCATACTGATACATCTGTTGTGTCGTTGCTTGTGTTGCAGCAATAGGCTGCGCTTGTGGTGGTGCTACGATCTGTTGTGGAGCCGCCTGTTGCGGAGCTAGTTGTTGCGGAGCTAACCTAGGTTGTGCATGCTGAGGGATTTGTTGTTGATTCTGATCCTGTCTAGGTGGACGTGGTCTCTCCTGGGTTCTACCTGTGGCAATATTATGTTTCAGGACTGGACAATCGTGTATATAATGACCTTGTTGTTTACAATAGTTGCATGTCCCTTTCGTAGGACCTGCGGAATCACCCTTTAGGTGACCATCAGCTGGAACTGACTGAGCAACAAGCATTTTCATTTTTGTATCTTTCATACGTCTTTGTTCATGTTCTTGTTCTTCTCTAATTCTATTGTGGTGATATTGTAACATCTGTAACATCTGTGATGGGGTATTACCTTGCCAGGTACTTTCGAATTTCAATACTCTATTCTTGATTTGCAGCAGAGAATTTTCAACTAATTTTGTCACAAACAGATGTGGATATGACTCGCTACTGGCCACTGCCACTATTTATACCAAAACATTTTTCAAATCGGGAATAGAAATCACTAGTGTCTTCATCTGGCTTTTGTTTACAGGCTGATATTGCACCCCAGTCTTCCTTTTTCGTAGTTAATAAACGTGGCAGTACCTGCACTAGTAGCCCTGCTAGTGCTGTAGTCTTTTCCCCAAGCCCTGCTCCTGCAGCTCGGGCCCTTTCTTCGTTTTCTAATGCTGTCCAATCTATCTTTTGGTCTCCCACCTCCCATTCCTTTTCTTTGAGTTTCTCGTAAACACCAGCGGGTAATAGGACTTTTAATATTTTCATAATGTCGGGGTAGGTATACTCTCCCATGAGTAACATGTCTTTTATCTCGCGGTGGAAACCTGCTGGGTCCTTGTCATGGCTGGGTACTACTTTCTTCATTTCTAATAATTCCAGTTTAGTTATAGGCGTGTACACAAACACGCGTGTAAAGTTATTACCGTCACCTCTGATTGGGTGTACTTCGCGTAACGGGTTCTGTCTATCTATGTGATACATTTTTCTTCCCATAATGGGAACTGGAACGTGTTCTGGGCATACGAAAGTTAAATATTGGTTTCGAAATTCTAGAATTTCTTTAATCAAATCAGTACCTGACCCTCTCCATATATTCGTGAGTAGTTCTGTCAATATGTCAGGTAAGGGTCCTGGATCGGAGTGTTGGTTTTTATGTAATATAAGGAGGTGTTGAATCATGTATATACTAGCTAAACGCTGTTCGTATGGGTCAAGATTCAGAAACGTGTGTGCAAGTACATTATCATTGTATTCGCTGGGACTGTCAGCCCATTGTACTGCTGACCTGGCTAATTCTTGTTCGTCCATGGAATCGAGCATGTGGTACCCCCTGCGATCTCGGAGTAATTTATCAGCGGCTTGGAATAGGTGTTCAGGGGATCTTGTATTTAACATAGGGTTTGGAAAATGTCTATTACATTCTGGACGTATTGGACGTATCGGGTCATTAAAGCCTCTAGTATTATTATGGGGTCTTCCTCTACCTACATAAGCTATCGTTTCTAATTGTTCTGATTCTTGCTCCTCCTCCTCTTCTGATTCTACTCTGTCTGTCTCTCGTCTTTCTTTATGTATTCGTTCTACTTCCTTGCGGATCTTTCGACACATGGCGATTATACACGCCTGTCTATCATGTTTCTCTTCTGATATGTTCTGACCCCATTTGACAAGTCTTTGCATGGTATCGTGATCTGCCCCAGGCCTGTCTTGATTCCTAATTACGCAATTTATGAAAAAACGTAGTAGTTGTCTTTGGACGTCCACTTTCTGGTATTCCATAGCTTCGTTAATACTTTCTGGACCTCGCCCTGTTTGGACAAAGCGATATATTTCGTCTAGGTGTTCACCCATTCCTGGTATCGTCATTAAATATAATGTAGCTCGTCGTATACGTAGTGATGATATGAGCAATTTGTCCTGTCTACCTGGTACTGGGTCGTATCTACAATCCACAAGCTGTTCTTTAAACATGTCGGATGTCGCTAATTGGGGTGTACGTTGGAGTGCTAAATCTCTAAGGGTCTGTTTATTTCGCGGCGGTGTGGCAAACATGTCTGTCGTACCTCCTGTAGCACCATCTGAGGTGCTAGGCACGAAAGGATTCGTTGGACGTAAGATAGAGATTGTAGATGCGGGAAAAACTGTAGAAACGGACGGACCTGTGGGAACTTGTGTAGGAGTTTGTAGTTGCGGGGATACAGACGGATGCTCTTGGTGTTGAACACCATCGGCAAGCGGTATGTGTGGTATGGCATTAGCATACTCGGGAGCTACGTCATCTAAATAGGAGGAAAGGAAAACGTCCTTTGCTGTTTTGGGATGTGTTTTGGGATGTGCTTTTATCGGGAGCAATGGAGGAGTTAAGTCTTTTGGTATCTCCGGGGTAGCCTTAGGTAACCCTTCGGCCAACAGAGGATACATACCATTCATAAGAGTGTTTCTTTGTCTATCTACTTGTTCTGAGTTTACTCGGGTACCTTCCTCAATTAATAGATTTTCTCGGGTTTTATTTGAATTCTCTCTACCTTTCTCTTCCGGTCTGAGTGCTTTTTCTGTACGTCTATATGATTCTTTACGCCATAATTCAATGGCATCTTTCTGTGACTGTCTGGCTTTCTTTTTCCATAATTCTTCTTCTACTCTCATGAGGCAATCTGCATCCCAGGTCCCCGCTGCGGGCCATCTCTGACTCTCTGGTAACTCTTTGGTGTAGTCCACCCATAAATCAAGAAATAATACGGCATCTAGGCCATGCTTATGATACATAAAATACCCTGGAGTGTCCCTAGGTGGGATGGGAACAGCTTCTTCGAGTACACCTTTTCTGGTTTTGATCTGTCTTAGTTTCGAAAAGAGCGGCATTTTAGACCTTATTACTAGAACACAATTTATACAATAAACGCAATAATGAACAGTCATTCACACCACAATATATAGAACGTATTAAAACGTTTAACACTTAACAGTTTTACGAACGATGATAACTAATAGAAAACTAGTTACTGACATAATACTGACACTTAGATAATACTTATTTATATGCAAGACATACTATATATACTGCTAAACAGTACAGATACACTGCTGAAACAGTGCAGACCGGATTTGTGTACCCAAACCCGTCTTGACCGGCACAGACTATGTGCACGTAAAATGCCTCCCCGGTAATGGTACTCACCGGGTAGCTCGGAACGGAAGGCCTCGGAACTGAACTGAAACTGGACCGGACTGGACTCGACTCGACTGGACTCGGAACTTCGGAACCTGGTGGGCCTCTGTATACCTCGGATCTTGCTCTCTCAGCTAGGCTCTGGTCGGGATACTTCGCACTTCTCACCGCCTCGTCTGGGTGTTGATCGCAGCCTCAGTCGCCTCCGCTTGGCCGGAGGGAGATACAGGAAATCCTGCAGGTACGCGTTTTTGTCCGTTCAGCTGTGGCAGGAGACCGGGCCTGCAACGCACCTCCGGCGCGTGAGATGAGAAAGTGTCCCTGTTCGGGCGCCAATTTATGTGGTAAATTTCATTACCGGTACTATTTTTTATGCGGTAAAGTCTAGTAAGAATAACTCAGTAAATATAAGAGGCAGAATCCGTGGTATTAGAGGTTCTAAAAGGCTTTATTCCTATACAAAGGAATGCAATTCGAATTGCAGGCTTCTATTCCATCACCACGAAAGTTCAGGAAGGAAGGGCATACATTATTGACAGATAATTAGTTTTATAGGAAATGCATTACAGTGAAACAGATGCAAGAGGCGTAACAGCTGATAGTACAGATAAAATGTGCATACGTAACTAATAGAGGCGGGCATATGGGCGTAATTTAATAAACGTCATTATACATGATGTCACAAGTGGGTGGATCCATAAAAGAATCCTGCAATGTCAGCAGAAATATTTGGCAGAGATGCGCGCGCAGCCGCATGACGTGTGATTGACGTGCAACTAGAGGGTGAAGGGGACTTGACATTTAGCTCTACATGTGGAGACAGAAGTCTGGGGGTCATGTCAACCTAATCCCAAATCATATCTAATATCCTATGTTTAAAGAACTGTGTTATCCAAAAGGAAAGGTCTCTAGGATAGAATCTATTCTATACTGACTGTTAGTGCGTGTACAAGCGTCTAAGTGTCTACATGAGATGCGAGGGGGGTAGGAATATTCCATGGTAACGGAGGCTATGAATTACTTGCATGAGGACAGCGAGGCCTGGCCCTTTGCACGGTAGCTGGAGGAATGTTTACCTAAACTACTAGACAGGAATGCATCGGATGAGGAGCGGAGTAGATAATCTTGAAGGTGAAATACAGTTTTTGGCAGGCAACAGGCTGGATCAGGCACCGTTAGCCGCGCAGGGAGTAGGACAAAGTTCATGGATACAGATGCAGGCTCAGACTGGAGCTTTCAGAGGCAGAAGGCAGGAAAAGGCTTGATGACAGAATTCTGGGCCTACTCGCCTGAATCTGTAAAATGTGAAAAGTGAACCACATAAAGTCGGTGGCCTTTCATACTTAGGAATGGAATATCTGACCCATTCATGGCGGATCTGAAAGAGGACATGTTGACGGTGGACGCACATATATTTGCGTCTTCAAAACTGGAACTGGAGGGAACATACATGTACTTATAGCATGCACATGGAGCCGTTGGGGTCTACGATAGGGGACATAACTGATCACAAAATTCATATTTCCTCATCATCAGCAAACGCATTCCCACGGCCAACATCATCCGTAATCTTCTGATGTGCACTGCATTTCACAATCGCAACTTCATTCGGTAGGGTCAGAGATTCCAATAGATCACTGACTAACTGTCCATGTTGGATCTTAGTTCCATGGGACGTGAGAAAACCTCTTTCTCTCCAGAGACGTCCAAAGCTATGTGATACGCCGAAGGCGTATTGGCTGTCAGTAAACACATTCACTCTCTTTCCCTCAGCTAAAACACACGCTCTTGTTAGTGCAATTAATTCTGCAGCTTGGGCAGAATTCTGACTTACTCTTGCAGTCTCAACAATCGTACTCAAAGTCGTAACTGCATACGCGGCCGTCACATCACCAATCTGTAATTTAAAACATGACCCATCGACATATAAGGTGCCGTCTGGATCTAGTAACGGAGTATCTTTCAAATCAATCCTACCTTTTGTCTCTTCCTCAGTTCTGAAACAACAGTCATGGGGCTCTGAATCACTCGACTCCTGAGTAGTCGGCAACAGCGTTGCTTGATTCAGTATGTTGCATCGCTTGATCTGAATGTGACTTGCCAAAAGCGTCAGCTCATAGCCTGATAGTCTAGCACTGGTGAGGTGCTGAGTTTTCGTTCGATTCATGAGTGTATCCACAGCATGTGGAACCATGACTACTAACATGTTGTTCATGACTAGTCCAGCAGACTGTCGAATAGACACTGCAGCTGCTGCTGTAGCTCTCAAACAACTTGCCAATGCTCTGGCTACCGGATCTAATGTGGATGAGAAATATGCACAAGGCCGCTGTTTGTCACCAAATTGTTGCGTTAATACACTCAACGCACAACCTTCTCCTTCATGGACATATAGTGTAAACGGCTTACTGTAGTCAGGAGTACCCAACACAGGAGCTGAACACAGCGCATCACGTAAGTTGGAGAAACTTTGTTGACATTCATCAGACCATGGCAAAGGGCTCGGAACACCTTTTCCAGTCAGGGCTACCAATGGTTTTGCCATGAGAGAAAAATTTGGGATCCATTGCCTGCAGTATGACGTAATACCCAAAAACGCACGCACTTCTCTCTGTGTGCTTGGTACAGTCATCTGCGAGATTGCTTTGATTCTCTCTGGGGTCAACCTTCTTCCCTCCTTTGACAAAAGATGACCTAAGTCGGTCACTTCTTGGCAACAATATTGCAGTTTAGAAGGTGACACCTTGTGATGTAAGTCTGACAAATGACGTAATAAAGAAATTGTAGCTGATTTGCAAGTTTCCTTGTCATCAGCAGCCAGTAAAAGATCGTCTACATATTGGATCAGAGCAACACCAGGAGGAAGTACAAGAGCATACCTAATTGACTCTTCAATGCTTGACTGTAAATTGAAGGGCTCTCACAATAACCTTGTGGAGCGCGCTTGAATCTGAAACTGCGACCTCCTAAGGAGAAACCAAAAATGTCTCTACTTTCCTCGGCTATGGGAATGCTGAAAAATGCATTTTTCAAGTCGAAAACTGTAAACCATGAGGCTGAGGCAGGAATCAACGTCAATAATGCAGTGATATCTGGGACCACAGGAAAGTGTGGAATCACTATTTTGTTAACCTCTCTGATGTCAATCACAAATCTGTAGATTGGAGGCTTGGAAGGGTCAGTGCGTTTCAAAATCGGCAGAACAGGACTATTGCAGACATTTCCTCTAGTTTCCTCAATCACATCTTTCTGTATTAAGTCTTTCACAATCAGTAAGAGTGCACGTTCCCCTTCATTCGAAATCCGATACTGTGGGATTCGTGGGAATTTAACATTCGCTTTCAGACTTACCACATAAGGGGGAATTTCCAAGAGGCCTACATCGTTAGGACCAGTTGCCCAAAGAGTATCAGGGAGAGAACGCAGCTCCGGTGGGAGCTTATCCATCGACATATACATTGGAGAGATGACTCTTTTGCCTAATGTGAGCTGTACTCCCGAAGGAGAACAGTACAGTGTCGCATGTAGGCGTTTCAACAGATCTAAACCAAGCAGATTCTCATTACAACCGGTTGTTAGAATAAGGGGTGCTTCCAGTTCGCATGGCCCAACAGATATTGGCAAAGGACTAGAAACAGGATTGTGAACAGGGGCGCCTGAGAAACCTACTGAAGTGTTCGTTAAGCCAGACAAAGGTGCGCCAGGGAGTTTCGCATGCATAATTGAACTTTTTGCCGCACCAGTATCCAACAGAAACGGTTTGACCACGCCTGAGGTAACTACTGCGACATAAGGTCCACTCTGATCAACTGGAACTGATACTACTCCCTCTCTTTGCCTGTGGCTGTCCTAGTACTCGCTTCTCTGAATCTCCTCATTATGATCATAATAATCTTCAACATGATACTGTGGAGATCTACCTGCTTGCGCAGATTGTGCATTTCGCTGATCGAAATAATTCGATTGGCGATCGGCCTGTGGTGTCATAGTACCACGTCCTCTACCTCTAGGAGTTTGCATAGATCCAACAGTACCTCTCTGAGCTGGGACACCACTAGTCTGTGCGTGCAGTACCGGACACTCATTCTTATAATGACCCTCCTTTTTACAATAGGCACACTGATTCCATGCTAACTGTTGTCGAGAAAAACCATAATTAAATCTTTGGGACGTCCCTTGCTGGAATTGTGGCTGTTGCTGAAACTGGGGTCGCTGCTGTGAATCTGACTGATTCGAACGAGGCGGATACGCCTGTTGCAAAAGAACTTTAGTCTTTAAATCTTTTGTTTTCTTTTCTGACTTTTCCTTCTCTTCTTTCTCTCTATTCTCGTAATACTGAGCAGTTGCAAGTATCTGTGCTGTCGTCGACACTGCCCATGCACTTTCAGAATCCTTTAACTTGTTACTAAGTTCAGGTAGTAAATTAAACACAAACTTGTCGACAAACAATCTCTGGCCTCCTTCAGTACTCATATCTTGCCCACTGTGGTCTACGAAGGTCTCTTCAAATCTAGTGAAAAAGTCAGAGACGCTTTCGTCCTTCTTTTGTTTGCATGCCGATAGTTTATCCCAATTGACTCGTAACGCTGGCATCAGCGTTTTCATCAGATTAATTATTCTGCCAGGTAGGGCAGCAATCAGAGGTTCAGGTTTAGCACCGCCAACTTGTTGCGCATCTGCTGCTACACTAACTGGCCAATCACCTCCTAAGGCGACTGGGTGGTTCTCTTGTCTAATCTTGGCCCATATAGGCTGTGGCACTACATTACCAAATAACATTTCAATGTCCGCCAAATTCATGATGCACGCTTGAACTGTCTGCGTTAACTCTTTGTAATAACCAGCAGGATTTTTACGTGGGTCTGGTAATGTTTGTTTTACTGCTAATACTTCGGCCCGTTTCCAAGGGATGTGTATCCACACTCTCTGGAAATGTGCCGGAGCAGCTACAATATTATTAACCCCATCAGCTTGAACTGCATCACGCCATATCGGCGGAACTTTCCTCATCGGATATTGACCTCGTTTTTTCCTAGTAGTAATCGGTGAACCATCAGGGTCTCTTGTCGCTCGAAGAGGGGAATCATCCCTATGAGCTAAAATCAGTTCTATCGCTCCCCTTACTTCTGAACCTATCACCATTCCTGCGGCGAACTTCTGTTGAATATTTATTAGATCAGAGGGGACGGAATCTAAGTCATCATCTTCCCATTCTTCACGCACAAGAGAACACATCACGTCAAAAACATAACGTTGAGTTGGTTCATTCCATTGCATAAAAGTATCTAACACTCTTTGTGCATCATACTTCACAGCTTTCGACATCCACCTAAGAGCTGTTGAATCTAACATGTCTCGTTCCTGAGGACCAGGAAGCTAGCTACGTCTCTGTATAGAGTCAGAAACGGGGGTCTCAATTAAAGACCTGTAGAGAGGAGTTAAGATATTAGTTACAGAGTCGGTTATTTTCCGACGAACGGAAAGCGGAGTCAGAAGGTTCACAGGGTTCGGGGATAAGGCAGCTGGAGCAGATGAAATAGTAAGGGTAGGAGTAGCAGGTAAAGCAGTTTGCGTAACGACAGGCAAAGGCGGAGCAGGCGACCCAGGAAGAGGGGGTGCCGAAGGAACATTAACCACGGGAAGGACAGGAGCTGGAATCAAAGGAAGTGGAGCAACTATTCCAGGCTGACCAGCAGCTGGCTGTACAACAGGTAGTAACTGTGGTACTGTAATACCCTGTGCATACGGTGGAGGTGAATTCAACAGGTAAGACAACAGAGGATCCTTCTCATGATCCTCCATCGGCTTAGTAGGACAAGATGGCAATACAGGGTAACATTTATCAATTGCCAAATTATATTTTCTATTCGCCATCTCCATTGCTTTCTCAGTCTCGTTGACATGCAGCTGCCTAGCAGACTCCATTAAAGTCAACCCTTTCTCTTTCTGTTCTTTCTTCGTCTTCCTAATTTCTCTCTGTTTGGCTTCTTTACGCCATACGCGAAAAGAATCAAACATTGCCGGCCGGGCTTTTCTCTTAACCAACTTCATTTCTAGATTGTCTAGAATTTCGGTTTCGAAGCTACCATGCGGTGGCCAACTAAGGACCCCATCTTTTCTGGTATAACGGACCCATACTTCATTATACGTAATAGGACCAACACCATGTTTACAATAGAGCTCATATGTAGAAGTTCCAATCGGAGGAACCGAACACGAATCCTCCAACCGGGAATCCCCGTTGCAACGTAACCAGGACAGGAAACAATTACTACTGGTAGTCATGACAAACAAAGACAAATTCCGACCAAAAATGCGCAAAGAACTTAGGCCTACCAAAATGAACTAATACCAAAACAAAGATTATCTAAACAAGAGCAACCAATGATAATCTACGAAAAAACCAGAGCAACAAGGAACAACCAAACTGAGCGTAACCCACTTAATACTTAACTGAAATGTGGAAGACGTCACCAAGGAGAACCCGTCTACGTCTCGCCGTACTAAGGTCTGCACCTCGGGTCCAAGACAGGGCGACAGTCAGGGCAGCGGTCCTCTGTAGCCGTCTGGGAACGGGAACCCTCGTGGAAGAGATCGTCGGGCCACTTTTACGACATGCAGGGATCGATGAAGCGGGGTACCTCCCTCCGGAATCTTCACACGAAACTTCTAGAACTTTTCAGGCTTTGGACCGGTACCGGATGACGTCGTCCCACGTTGGGCGCCAATCTGAGGTTCTGGACCTTTAAGAGTCCAGAGGTGTCAGGGAAACAACACCCAAAGACCCCTGAGTTCCTCCTGTCTCGGTGCACAAATAAACAGAGACACGGGCTTCTCGATGGTGGCGTCAAAGACCAAGGTTTATTTACTGCAGGGACACAGAAGTCATAGGAACCACACAGAGGCAGAATCTACGAGACTGTTCAAATTGCATTAAGTGGGTTGTTCTTTAAATACACGCAAAATGTCTTTAGGCAACATTACACGAATATTTCTCATGCCCAACCCGGTATCCCAAACAAACAGTAAATAGACATCAAACAATAATTAGTCGTAGGATTTCGGTATTCGATCAGATTCCCCTGACAGTTTTCCATTCTTTGTCCGAACCTCCCCATCATAAAAATCGTAACCTCCCCATTGTAAAAGCCCAGAAGGAGAGGAGCAGAGCCAGGTGCAAAGGATTGAAAAGTAGGATAAGAGGTGTTTATGGATCATAAACGGGCATGTCTACCGTCTTCGGCCTTTCAGTCAGGACAACGGACACGAGAACCAGTATAGCAGGACTGGCCTCAGGCAAGGGAGGCAGCTTGATTCTGCCTAGTCATGTAGCGTCAGCCTTTCTCGGGGCTTGAGCTTACGTGTCCTTAACAAGGTGACTCTGCCGGGGTCATCGCCCGTTCATTGACTATGTGAGGGCAAGAGACAAAATGGATGCCGTAACTAAAATGGATGCCATGACTTTACAACAGAATGCCCTATTTCTCAGTGAATTCATGCTAGTTGTGTAGCGAAAACACTGTTATGCATATAATGGATCATTTGCGGTTCATTGGTACAGAAATCGTGTCAGTACTACGATACCGAATTCACGGGTTCGGATCGCTACAGAACCTCAGCATTTGCAGGTAAGCTGATAGTCTCTGAGATCTGCCTTGGGACCTGTAAAGACTGACTTGGATGTCAGAAGGAATGAATGAATGAATGAATATTAGATTTTTAAAGCGCAAACTTTGCCCAAGAGCATGAAGGCGCTACCGGCAGGACTGTCATACAAAAATAAAGTATAGTTCAGACAGAAATCTTTTTAAAGAGCCAAGTCTTCAGAGCCTTGGGAAAGAGAGACTGAGACAGCAGTCCTGAGAGATCACAATGAAGGGAGTTCCATAGACTAGCATCAACAATAGAAAAAGCCCTGCCTCCCCATCTAGACTTCTTAAACCTTGGAACGTGCAGCAGATTTTTGCTGGTTGAGCTAAGCTGCTTGGTAGGGACATAGCGCTGGAACAGCCCTTTGATAGTCTCTGGGCCCAGACCATAAAAGGCTTTATGGGTGAGGCATGTGGCTTTAAACACGATTCTTTGATTTTAAAGGAAGCCAGTGCGGTTTGTTGAGGGAAGCCGAGAGGGAGTGGCATTTCAGAAGGTCCATTACTAGCCTGGCTGCTGCGTTCTGTAGCAGCTGCAAGCGACAGACATCTCCCTTATTAATGCTCAGATAAAGGGCATTACAATAGTCCGACCTGGACATCACTAATGCAATCACTGCCTGTGTGCAAGAGGCCAAGGATAGGAAGTGGGAGATTTTTCTGAGGATCCTGATTATCCCAAAGTTTGTAGACACCGTTATGTTAATCTGCAGACGCAAAGAGAGTGATTTGCCACAATGACCCCTATGTTTTTACCCTGGGATACAGGCCTAGGGCAGCAACCAAAAGAATCTGGCCACCTATCGATTGACCAGATATCCTGTTGGTTTCAGAAAATCAGGACCTCAGTTTTTTCCCCGTTGAGTTTAAGATAGTTCTTAACCATCCAAGAGGAAACTGTTTGCATGCAATTTTTTAAGTTTGAGGCAGATTTCCTTATGCTGTGCGTGATAGACACCGTAATTTGCATGTCATTGGCGTAGGACAGTACTTCCAATCCAAAGGATCTTACCACCCCTGCCGCGGGGGCAACATAAATAATAAAATGGGTCGGACTCAAGGAGGAACCTTGCGGGACACCACATTACAGCTGGTTAGGGGCGAATAGAATTGCCCCATTTTCACTAGCTGTGTCCGATCATTAAGGAAGGAGGTGAGAAGTTTAAGGGTCATGCCCCCAATCCCTATCTCCTTGAGCTGTTCCACCAATCTCAAGGGAGAAAGGGTATCAAAGGCTACTGTAAGGTCAAGGAGAACCAACAGCGTGGTATGTCCTGCGTCAACCTGAACACTAATATTATTGAGTACAGAGGTTAGCGTTGTCTCTGTGCTGTGGTTACTTCAAAAACCATGCTGCGAGCCTTCTAGGAGCTGGTACTCACATAGATAAGAACTGAGGTGGGAATTCAAATGTTTCTCCAAGATCTTGGCTGGAACTGGTAGCAAAGAAATAGGGCGATAGCTTTTCAATCCCGCGGAGTCCAGAGAAGATTTTTTTAAAAGAGGCTTAACCACCGCCGTCTTCCAAGGGATGGGGTACTGCCCTGCCGACATGGCAAAATTGAGTACTGAGGTACGGTGCAGTACAATAGCTTCCCTTCCTATTTTCAAAATCTTCAAAAGGCACACCTCCTTTGGGGACCCAGATGTAATCCCCCCTAACAGGTGGTCCACAGGTTCTGGAGACAGGGGGAGAAAGGTAAGTACCTTAGGTATCTCCTCCGTGGCTACGAAGGGACTCTTAGAAGAGAGGATATTAGAAGAGACTAAAAGGGCACTTTTAACATTGGCAGCTTCCAAAAAGGAATATATATCCATGATTTTAGCGTGGAAGAAATCTGCCATGTTATCACAAAGCTCCTGAGAGGTATCCATCAGGTCCGGAACAGGAGGAGAAACAAGCAAATTAATAACATTAAAAAGTTCTCTAGGAGATTTAATAGATTCAGTGGGCTTTGATTAGACTAATACTTTTTCCTCAATAATGGCCGCTTTGCATTCCTTCAGACGTTGTTTGTGATGCGTCCCTACCTGCTGGAGGAAGATCTGCACGCCAAATTCTTTCCTGCTTGCGACAGGATTGCCTCATCTTTCTAAGTCTATCTGAGAACCAAGGGGCAGAGAGATTTTTTCTTACAGTGTAGTGCTACTTAAAGGGCGCTAGACTATCCAGGGCTGCTAACAGCCAATTCGAAAAATCCACTGCCACTAAATTAGCATCGGTGCGCGCAGGGACCTGATAATTTTTTAACAAGTTGACGAGAGCCTCCTTACTAACGAGGCTAAGATTTCGCTTTTTCTCTGTTGCCTTGTTAATAGCAGAACCAAAGGCTGGTACCCATATCCGGAGAGTAAAGAGTAAAAGGAAAGGCATAATGGTCTGACCAGAAGAGAGGCATCGGCTCTCCTACCTTAATCCGTTGGTCGTTAGAAATAATGTCATATAATATATGTCCTGCCACATGGGTGGGGCTCATAACCAATTGTGATAGGCCACAACAACCCAGGGTTTTCAAAAGAATGTGGGTGTCTTTACATGAAGCTTTGTCCAGATGGAAGTTAAAATCACCCAGCAGGGTAAAGTTTGATTTCGCTAGGTGCAGTTCTGAAAGATTGCTAAAATCCTGGCTGAATGATGACCTTGATCCGGGCAGCTGGTAGGTCACAACACTAGTAAAACATTCTGTAGGATAGAATGTTATTGAAAAATATAGTGCCTGGAACGGATCAGAGGATGTAATAAGTGACTCAGTACCACAGGGGACAAAGTACATTTGAGGGCCAGACCAGTTGTGACTGAAGATGACCTGGGAGTAAATTATGGCACTATGGGGGTGTTTGAAGCCCAACTGGTAGTGCCAGATGACTTGAAAAGGACATCACTGGATGGGATGAGGGTTTCTATTCTGCTTACTTCTTGTTTGTGATTGAAGGCTGAAAGTCTCTGAGAGCTAGCTAGTGGTGCTTTAGGGCCAGCTTGACTGTCTGAAGGCCGACTGAGTGCCTTTTAGGGTATAAAAGGGTCTCTCAGGTCTATTTGACCTTAATGCAGAATAGAGGACTGCAAGAGGTATTTTGCCGTTGAACTCAGCATGTTGGCTCGGATTGTCCAAGGGTGAGTTTGGGCCGTCTAACCTCTAGCCAAGGATGTCTGTGGGCCAGTTCAAACGTCCAGCTGAGGGTGTTTGAGCATCTGCAGGGTATCCCTGGAAGAAAAGTGATAAAAGGGAATGAGAGGGAGAGCTGTTGTGAGTATGAGTTTTATAGTTTTTAGATTCCCAGATTTTCACGAGAAAATTCCAATTATGAATAAATGCATCTTGTCTTTATAGAGACGCCTGTTGACGATAGTAATACAGGCCTTATGCTGGCATCTTCGAATATGCAAATTTATATCAAACATGTGCAGTATCTGTGCGTGATTGGCCATTGCAGGTGATGTACATAGGAGACATTTGCAATTACCTAGTCACTCAACATTTAATGACAAGTGCTGATAATGTCCATTAATAGTATAGAATACAAGCTCACTAAAAGATGTTGGCAATTTAAAATATGCATTGAACTGAAATGTGCTTTTCACTTTCTTGTTGTTTTTCTGTCTCTTATTTTGTCTCTCTTTCTCTTACTGTTTGTCAGACACACACTTTTTTTTCTTTACTTCATGCTCCAAACAGATCAGGGATAATTCAATGTAGTCAATGTGGTAATGACTCTAGACGAGCTGTTTTCGAGTGTGAGAATGTGTCACCACAATTGATCCAACCCCTGATTATGGTCGCAAGGTGCCCTGATATCCCACGTGCCCAACAGCACCAAAACATTTCATGCGATTCGCCCTATACCCGGCAAATGCTGTGGGGTCTGTGAGGACATTGTAAATGAAGGATTTATGAATGACTTTCATGGAACGCATAATAGTGGCTGCGTGATTAATGCGAAATTATTTCATTTTTTGTATTGTCTTTTTAAGTAAACCTGATGTATTAGATGTATTTAAGTGACTTCAATTTCTATCAGTACAACAATTGGAAGTGTTGTGAACCAAGCATTTTTCAATTAAAAAATATTCATGACTGACACGGAGGAATGTACTGTGGAAAGTCAAGAGAGCAGAACGAATGCCACTTTCCAAATTTTGAAAGCACCTTTTCCAGTGGTGGCTCACCTGTAGGAGCATATCATTGTGGAAAAGTATTTCTCAATGTGCTTTTTTATCTTCTGATAATCTTTTTCTTATTGTTTCTTTGTGGGTAACCGGTTCCAGGGCTCGACTGAAAAATTATGCATTCCAGTAAATCGTTTGCATCACTGTAAACATTGCTGTTCCAAAAGTGTTTGGTAAAAAGAAGTATTGAGGTTAGATTGCAGAGTGATAGTTCCTCGCATGTCGCAGGATGTTAACTTTTTCTGTAGCCATTATTTCAAAGTAACTTCCGACACTGCTGAAACATACAGAGATAGCATTGAATTCCATTTTCCACAACGTCAATAATAAAAATGTATTAGTGGAGAGAGTTATTAATTAAAGATTACATTGTCTAGTATTTTATTCAACTAAGTATGACTCTTAGATCGAATTCCCCCAAAAATATTTTTCGAGACATTTTCATGTAAAAGAGTCATGCTGTATGGACTTGGAAAGGAAGGTGATCCAAGTAATTATTTAAAATCCATGTTGTTTATAATATTGGGCGCGAGCCACCACATCATTGGAATAGTCTTTGTGAGCTGTATTATTGTCCACTTCTGAGAAGCTTTTGATGTTTTGAGGGCCAGCGTAATATGCAGCAATTCCACCTACAATAAAAAGTGAATGAAACACAGATATAAAATAATTTTCCGCCAGTTTGTTTAACACACACCAAATAATTGTTTTTATTAATTAAACAATGCACCTGTTACAGAGTGCAGACTGCTCTATTTCTTATAAAGGTTACACAGGTGGAGAGCGACCTTTCCTCCATTGTTGCTGAGACAGGATTGACTAGTCACAGTTTATGGAGAAAGGTCTTGTACCTTCTCCTGATCTAATTGTTTTCCTCAAAAGAAAGGGGCATGAAACATGTACTGCTTGGCCATGGTGGCTTTCAGAGGGCGAGTGGGCATGCCTTGTCATAACTCTCTTAAATAACGCAAGGCTGATCCCACACCGCTAGTTAACTTCCTCTTAATATCCCATTTGCCTTTAATTTCTAAACTCATCAAATCACTGTACATTTGCAACTTTACACATTTATTCAAGAGTGTGGCCGACCGGGGGCATATTATCAAGCCAGGCGATAAAATTATTGCCGCTTTAGCAGCAGAAAACTGCCGCTAAAACCGCGATAATGGGCTTGATAAAATGCTCTATGGAATTCCAATTGAAGCCCATGATAGACGTCCTTCACATTTAACATGGGCTTCAATGGGAATTCCATAGAGCATATTATCAAGCCCATTATCGCCGTTTTAGCGGCAGTTTTCTGCCGCTAATGCGGTAATAATTTTATCGCCTGGCTTGATAATATGCCCCTAGATGCTGCCAAGCAGGTCTGCACAAGGCGTTACGGCCATTCTGGTCTCATTCTCTTCTCTTCATAACCTCAGACTGATTCAGGACAATAGCAGTACTTCCGCCCTGGTCCTTTTAGACCTTTCTGGTGCATTCAGACGGCCTCACCATTCCCTCAATCGTCTCTGGAGATTGCAGTGAGAGAACATGCCGTGGAACATATAAGCTAGTTTTTTGCTGATGCACCCGTCAGCAAATTGCTGATTGGTCCCTTCCTCAGATTCTACAACTATGTTGACTAAATGCAGCTACTCTTTATGAGTAACAACTCATCTGAATCTCAGGAAGCCTTTGAAAACACAATGCTATTCATCCGTGATTGGATGAACAGCAGTTATGTAAAGTTAAATTCTGAAAAACTGAAATTGTCATATCAAGAAACAAGTATGATTTTTGAGTCCCTCATTTTAGCCGCCAGCGATGGGCATTCCCCCACAGCCAAGAAATCAGTAAAAAGTCTTTGGGTCCTCATTGATGAGAATCTGTCCATGAAGCCCCAGTTAGGAGTGGTCACTTCTTCCTGTTTCTTCCAACTCTGAAGAATCAGGAAAATCAGGAAACTCCTTACCATTAAGGCCTTTGTCCAAGTAGTCCTTGCCCTGGTCACCTCTAGGATAGACCATGCACTCTCTCTCCCAAAAAGCCTCAATCGCAGACTCCTATTGGCTTAGAAGCAGGCAGCCAGGTTAAATTTCCATCAACCCAGACACTGTCACATTACCCTTCTGATGGGAAAATGAATCTGACTTCCTGTAGAACAAAGAACTGTCCTCAAGACAAAGAACATCATTTTTTAAATCCCTTCAAGGAAGAAACACAACTTTCATATCAGCCCGAAATGATAAGTACATGCCCAAGAATAACCTAATATCCATCCACATGAACTTTCTCACAATTCCCATATTTAAAAACAAGAAAAGGGGAGGTTCCAGATTTTGAGTTCTGTCCCCTCGCATCTGTCACTCCCAACCTTAAGTGATAAGAGCCCCACCTAGCTACATGAGATTGGGGTAATTACTAAAAGCATGACTTTTTAAACAAGCATATGACTAATTCCTATGAGTAGAGTCTATGTGCTCAAAAAAAACTAGTAACATAACATAACACAACATAGGAGGGAAGAGGGTATGGCATTTAGAAAGAATGGTAGTAAATGAATGGCCTACTTGGTCCTCTATGCCATTTCTCCTTACTCATTGCAATAGCCTCAAGGTGCCAACAGGTGGCTCTCCACTTTTTATGTGAATGGGTTTAAGGGAGAATGTATATGATTAGACATGGATTTCCACTCAAAACGAAGACTATATTTCACGCCTTAACTTGAGCTGTATGTTGATTAAATATGATGTTGCTCAGACCTTAAGTGGAATACTGAACTGGATGGACATTCAGATTTTAATTCCACATGATCTCAGGTGCACATCTTTCTCTCTGATGGTCAAAGATAGTACTAGTTTCAGTGACCTATTCTAACAAACAGGTCTTTGGTGCATCAGGCTTGCCTGTTAAAGACCTATGAGATAGTAGAAGAGACAAGGTGTTACAAGAGATTTTCCGCAGTGAGTGGACTCGCTTTGTCTTGACCACCTCCAATCTAATGGCACTCTGAAGACTAGAGATCAATATGCCAATGATTTTAAGTTGAGCCCCAAAGACATTTACCATATCTCACAACTCCTACACTGGGCTAGACACCCCAGAGTGACAGAATTCAGTGAAGGGAGATGACAGGAGTGGAGTATATAGTCACAGAGAGGGACACTAGGAAGACACTCTTGCATCTTTATCACTCCCTAGACAGACCTACCCCCTAACACAACTAGTGTACAGAGGACAATGGTCAACCTACCTTGCCCTCACATTGACCGAGGCTGCAGGATCCAAATCTGTGGCAGAGAGAAGAAATCCCCCCATGTCTCTAACACAAAACAAATGCTTTCCAATTAATGTTGCAATCTGACCACAGTTCGGCCAAAAGCCATGTGTAATGCTCCTGACAGTTGTTTTAGGGGTTGTGATTCACAAGGGACTTCTAGCTACATGTGGTGGGAATGCCAAAATATCCAGCCATGTTGGGGCCAAATTTAGGAACTCATAAAATGAATCACAAATATTGAGCTACCTTGATTGCCACAAATAACTTTTTTAGGCCAAATGAAGCTGAACGAACTTCACCCCCTATCTTGAGCTGAGGAACATTGAATAGCCCACTCTTATTTGTAGCCCACATAGTGGTAGCCCAGAAATTGTGAAACTCTTCTTTACCAATGATAAACCAGTGTTGACAGTATGGATAATATATGCAGAGGAGTGCCTCACATCCACCCTGAGAGATACATTGCCCAAATTTGACAAGATAAGGACCCCATTGCCACCTACACCACAAGGGACAGGGCAATACTACAACCACCAGAACTGGTGGGATTAGTTGGGTTGAGGCATTAGAAACGAATACTCTAAAAGGCTCAGACTGAAGAACAGATTGTGTTAAAATATTAAGGAAGCGCTCCCTTACTAGTAAATTGTAAAGTCCTGTATAATCATGCACATTACTTCCATGAAGCCAGCCTCCCAAAGCCTTAATAGCGCTGTCTACAAAATCTACCCAGTCTTGGGTGTGTGTCCCTAAACGTAACCGTGCACTATTTGGAGGTTAAACTAAACCATCTATGAGGGCACTCTTCAAGACTGAGTAATTATCTGCATCTTCCTCTCAAACAGTAAGAAGTTTGTCTCTACCTTTGTTAGCAAAGGAGTGTCAAAGGATAGCTGCCCACTGACCTTGAGGGACTTTCCGAACTTTACAGGCTCTCTCTAAAGCAGGGATCCATTTATGGATGTCATCCCTCTCCTGATAAGGAGGGATTATCCTGCCCAGGTTTCTAGTATCAAAGGAGTGTTTTGTGACCCTAGGTTCGTTAGTGCTGCCACCATGGGATTCTAATTCCAAATTCTTCCTAGCCCTCTGAACTTTCAGGTTCTTCTTATCAAGGGCCAACTGCTCCTTTCTGATTCTGAGCTTTCGTCTCTCAAGCTTGAACAAGTAATATTCTCTCCCTAAGGAATCTTCTCTCTTGCTAGAGAGAGAGGTCCCTATGGCGTGCTTAGAGGAGGTTGAATTGACGTAGGAGGAGCTAGACCTCCCCTGGGCTCTTTTTACCCTTCTAGGAGAAATTAAGAGGGACATACCTCTAGGGACTCTCTGTGTACCTTCCTTACTATTCCCTGGGGGATTAGAGTTTACCAGTGAGGGGTCTTTAGACACTGGTGTGAGACACCACTGACTCTTCTTGAGCCCCGCCACCCTTACTCACATTGTCCTGCCCTTCTGACCTATCAGGATTCTGGAGTTCATCCTGCAGGAGTGCCTCTAAGTGCTGCTGTTTTAGGTTTGCTACCTGTCTTTATTTTTTGGGTGCAGACAGGGTCCTATGTTCCTGGAACTTAAGACCACTATATCTAGAGGGTGGGGCCTCACTGGATCCACCAATTATTGGCATGGTAACTAGGTGTAGTGTGGTGTTGCACCTACCTACCCTAGTGAAAACTAAACTTCTAAATATTGGAGAAAGGGTTGTGCCAGACTCTTAACTACCAATCCAAAAAGTTCAGTAGAACTTACTAAATCACAAAAGTATTATATGTGCCTATCTAGTAATGGTTTTTCATGTAACCCTCAAATAGATTAAATGGTAAAACTGTGCAGGCCTTAATCTCACCGCTGCCACCAATGTAGAAGGCTGGCTTAGTATATGGTGCACACCTATCTAAGTGATGCACCTTGCACTAATCCAGACAACCCTTGTATTGATTACAGTGGTCTGTGATAACCATAGAAAGCTCTCAAAGTGGTAGCTGTGGACAGCAGCCTTCAGGCTTACCTTGAAGGAGTGTAAACCAGCTTGTTTTATCAGTTTAATCAATAGTGTGTATTGAATCAAAATGAACCACTCAGAGTTTAAATAAAAATACTTCAATTTATTAAACAACACTTACCAACACACTGGTATATCTCCTAACCGGAGATATCAACACAATACACCAAAATACTTCAAATGGAATCAGGTGAGTAGCAGAAAATACAGTGGTCTCCAAAGGGAGACCAAACCATATACTAATAAAGTGGAATGCAAACTGCAATGGGGGACGGGACTTGGACCAGCAGACTCAGAGGAGCTGGGGACACAAGGAACTACCCAAGGTAAGTGCCCAAAACCCCACGGACGCTGTGTGCAAAGTGGAAACACAGCCATGTGTTCAATTGAAGTCAATGGGTAAGTCGCGGTTGCAGTTTTGCGGATGAAGGGCCCTTCCCATTGGAGGACAGAAGGTTGGAGAGCCTGTGGATGCCCCAGAAACCAGGTTACCTACACAAGGAAAGCCAGGTTCATGGGGGTGAACAGTTGTCAGAAACCTCAGTAGATGACAATGAAAGACTTGGAAGAAAATGCCTCTGGAGAAAAAGTCCGGTGGAATCCAAGAGAGGATTCTGTATGTGAAGAACCTGCAAGCAGAGGGGCCATAGTCTATGCCACTCTGAGGTGAACATAAGGCATGGTAGAGCAATGCTCACCGATGTCCTGAGGTTAAGAAGAGTCAACAGTGACCTTGTTGTTGCAGCTGTGAGGACCAGGTGATGCTGAGGAAGACCAGGAGCTGTGCACAAGCTGTCCCAAGTTGGATGTCTGTGAGTAAGTGGTCGGTGTCCTGTGGGGGCACCAACAAGCCTTGGTAGCTGCAACTGGTGTGCAGAACGAAGAAGAAGCAACGTTGGGACAAGCAAGGTTTAACAGACTCACCAACATCAGGAGAGTCAGAGCAGGCCCTGAGCAAACAGTAGAGCCCACAGAAGCAGCAGAAGACCCTCAGGAGAGCCCACAGGGCAAATTCACAGGAGTCACAAGAGGACCTCGAGCTGCTCACCAAGGAGGAAGGTCCTTGGTGGAGAGGATGTTCTGAGGGTGATGATCTCTGTAAGGAAGAGATACTGGAGACTGGAGATTCTTGTAGCCTGAAGATCTCTGGAGTGTAGAGCCATAGCTGAGGCAACGTCAAGTTGACGCAGTGCACAGGGATTCGGTCTCAGCGATTCCGACAATGGATACTGGCCTCAAAATTGCAGAGAGAAAAGGTCAGGCATTGAGGGAGTTGCAGAACCACCATCTGTGTTGCTGAGCCTCAGAAAGTCCGTATGACGACAGTAGCAGCAGACCCGGTAGCTTTGTTGTGGTGGCTGCAGATGCAGGGGAGTGACTCCTGGACTTCAAGGGATATTTTGTTGGGTGTCCTGGATGCCCACAGGTCTGTCGAATAACCTGGATGAAGCACAGTCACAGAGAATGAACAAGACTTGAAGAACAGTGAGAACAGGAGCAGCAGGTGTCTTTCTTGGTGCAGTCTCGGATCCATTCAAAGTCCAATGAATTCAAAGTGTCCAGCATGAAAGGAGAGCATGAAATATGCCCTTCAAAGTAGTCTGGTGGTGCTGGCAAGTGCCCCCACCCTAGACCTATGCACTAAGTCTTGTCTGGGAGGTGGTCACACCTCCCTGTGACAGGAAACCTGTTGTTCTGCCTTCCCTTGCTCGAACTTGGCTCAGCAGCAAGAGGACAGAACCATGGTCGGCAGCAGCACTAGCTTACTGGCAGACCATGAAAGTCTGTGACCGGGAGTACATGGGGTACCCAAGAGAGCCACCCAGTGCATAGCATCATACTTCCAACAATGGAATCAGTGTTGGGGTATGTTTCCAACTTGTTTGATACCAAACATGACCGGGTTCGGTGCAGCCACTATATAGTTAGACATCTGGTAATGACTAATGTCCACTTTATGCATTAAAACGGCAGACCTCACTTGCAAAGCCTGGAGAATCGACTCAGGGGTTTGTAGGGGTGTTGCCCTCATGCAGGGGCACCCTCAAACTTACAACCAAGCACCCCGCCCTCAGAACTGAAGAGCCTGCCATAGGGGTGACTTATAGGTTTTAAGTGCAGTGAACAAAGATAAAAGGAAACATATATCTGTCATGAGAGGTGCAAGCACCAACTCACACAGACTGCAATGGCAGGCCTGTAGTTACAGTTTAAGTGGACTCCCATGGGTGGCACAATACATGCTGCAGCCCATGGGAGACCCCTGGTGTACCTATGCCTTGAGTACCTTAGTACCATTTTCTAGGGACCTACAAGGGTGCACCAGTAGCCAATTTACGCAAAATCTTTTAGAAAAAGAACAGATTTTTTTTTGTGTTTACACCGTGCTATTAGTGAAATTTTGTTTTAATATCAAATGTGTTGAACTACTATTACTAAGGGTTGACATTTGTTTATTAGACATTAAAACCCATAAACATTATTGAATTATAAAATTAACATCACAAATATATCAATGGAAAAGAAAAGGAAAGGAAAAGACAATCAATAACCAGACACATTAAGACGACATCTAAAACCCAGGTCTCTTTACCCATATAGCCTTCATTAGTATAGGGCCAGAGTCCCTACTACTTTTTAAAAATGCAATTACTAAAATGTCAGGGATAATTGAAGTGACATCACACATCCTTTCAACTTAATGACATCACAGGAACAGGAAGTGATATCATATGACCTGCGATCCCAGAAAGGGAAGTCACATGACCTTAACCCTGTTGCTACCAAGATTATTGAATTGCTGAAGTTCCATAGTAAATACATGATTATAACAACACAACACAGAAAATGTCTGTGTTAGAAACCACATATATTACGATGCCACCATAATCTTTGAAAGCGGTGGTGCGTAATGCTTTTCCTGACAAGTTAAGCGAGTGAGCCGGACCTCATCTAGTAGGGCTCAAGGAGGAACTTCCCCAAGCACATAAAAAAAAAATGGGTCATATGGTGCATTTAAAGCACAATGTTCACACACATTTGCTAAAATGCCTTCAGCTCTGAAAAGGTTCTCATTAAAAATTGAAGTCTTTTCACAATTTGCAGAGCCAATAAAACCTGATGCACCTCAGGAGTGTACCTCATTTTTTTCAAAATGCGTTTTGACTACCACTATATGACAACAATTATCTACACTGTGCCAGGGCCATTGTTTTGTCATGGACTCCCCTTATATCCCATGGATGACCTTATGTCAAATATCACATACGCTATGCCAGTGCCAGAACTTTGCCACTGGTAACCCATATGCCAAGGTATACCTCTACTATGCCAGTGCCAGTATTATACCATAGGTGCTCATCATGCCAAGAATTACCTCCAGTATTCCATTACCAGTATTTTGTGAAAGGTGCCTTTTCAGCTAAGAATCACCTGCAACATACCAGTGTCAGTATTTTGCCATGGGTGACTCACTAAACCAAGAATGACTTTCGGTATGCTATGGCCAACCGTATAATTCTCAAGCATAATACTACATTCTTACTAATTCTCCTATAACTCACTTATACTTATTCTATTTCCTTCTCATTTATTTTCACTCACTTACACTCATTCGTTCTCACTCTCTTTCACTCACTCTTTCTTGCTTATTCTCACTTACTCATTCTTACTTGGATCATCTCATACTTTCTCATTCGCCCACTCTCACCCAAACTCTCACTCCATTATTCCCAAACACTCATTTATTCTCAGTCTTACTCACTCATTCTCCATAATTCATTCAAACTAGCTCACTCACATTTACTCTTAGTGTCACTCACTCACACTTTCCCACCTACTCACAACCACTTGCACTCACTGATACTCTCACTTATTCTCACTCGCAATTACACTCATTGTGACTCACTCTCAAATACTCCCTCAAACTCATTCTTAATCATTTATTCTCATTCATCTACTCACATTCACTTACAGTCACTCTTACTCTAACTCATTCTGACTCTCTTATACTCCTTTACTGAGTCTCATTCTCACTCAATACCTGCTACTGTTTCTGACCCACTCGCTTTCACCTACACATACATGCTCACACAACAGAGATACATGTTCATACAGATATGCCGTCTCACAAAACTACCATCCCCAAACATGAACACAATAAACATTTAAAAACATTGCTCTTCTTACCAATTCTGCCAGCAAAAGTCTAGTTCCAGGTTCTAGTGCTCCATCTTCTATTACACTAATAGTGAATAATAACTTATTATTCACTTTTAGTGTAACTAAGAAAGGGCTGTAGACAAATGCTGAACATCAACAACCTAAAGAACAAGCTGTCCCTGTATTCTCGCACTGATTTTGCAACCTCTGAGGCCAGGGGTTGCAAAAGCAGTGCCAGGGTTTGGAAGGGGCAAGCAGGTGGTCTCAAGTGCCACTCCTGTCGACCCCTAAATGATTTCCATGGATATTTGTAGAGAGAAATTATGTATATTCATGCTTAGTTTCACTATATCTAATGGAGGCCTGAATATCAAAATTAGTTAATGTTAGATGCCATCTTTGCTTTGTCACATGTGAACACTTTATTTCTAGGCACGCTGGAGTTCTATGTATCAAATGTTCTTTTTCTTCTTTCATATGTGAAGAAATGATTTCTTTTCTTTGTGATTATCGTGGAATGTTGTTTTAATGACTATGACATTCAAGAGACACCTGTGGTGTGCAGATTAGTCCACGTAGCTTATCCAGACTTATCTAAGTCTGAAGGGTGCAGATAGAAGCTTATATTGTGAGAAAACATGAGGACATATTGAGAATGTAATTGTTTCATTTTGCTTAAAACTGATTGGATAGTCTTCTTGAAAACTGAATGTAGTTGTGTAAAATAATAAAGCTCATGTGGTTTTAGCACAGGTGAGAGCAGAGTAAGACATTTTTAGTGTGCTCTTTCAGAGGGATGACTAACGTTTCCTTTGTCCTGCCTTGTGAGACAATCGAATGGTGGGTTGTCCTCTGCTTTGTCAAATTTGATCAAACTTGATTGCTTATTAATTGAACAATATGCATTCTGATTATAAATTGCTGCTATCAAAAGGAGGGAAGAAAACCCACTGTCTACACTGAACTAATTACACTATGCCCAATCATGGGTCAGATTTATAGAAAAGAGCCATGGGCCAAGACAGACTCGAGAAGATAAAAAGGACAAAAGGGAAATACCAAAACGAAATTTATTTCAAAGACAATGGTCAAGATGATAATCTTTGCACAAAGGATAAACAATATAACATACAATCCAATTTTTACACCTGAACGGAAATCCCACATATAAAACAAACATAAACACACTCAATCAGACATCATACTCATATATAGAATGAAACAAACATATGTACAGCAGTTATACACATTCATTTTCAATTACATTTAAAAATGACATCAGCAGTATATGAATTTGGCAAAATAACAAGCTTGTGCGCTCCCAGTTCATAAGGGCAGATGGAGTCTTCTGGTGGGCACGAGAAGGTAAGAGCCAACGCACGTTTCGGTGTTTGCCCATACAGAGCTACACCTTCATCAGGGCAACGGTGATAAAAGGCGTGTGGGACAACACAGGAGAAACCTATTATTGAGTCATGAAAAAAAGAAACAATACATCAAGGAATCAACATTTTGAAAGAACATTCTGTTCACAGTGTATTAACATCATAGTATCTCCTTCAGCGCTCTCAAAGGTACAAAAAAGTCACTAAAGTCACATAGAGGCTAAAGGATAAAAATCCAAAGTACAAGTCAGGGGGCCCAGATTCAAAAGAGGATAATATATAGAATACATGAAACCAACCTGGTGGGTTGCTTTGGATGGATAAGACCGTGGTGCACCCAACGAGATAGAATCAAGACAAAGTAAAAGCATTCAAAATATCAACGAGAAAATAGAGGATCACCGGTGATGCAAGAGAAATGATATCAAGAGGGTGCAGATATAGCACAACCGACCACCAAGAAATGATGGAAAACAGAGATGCTAAGGGGGTTTTTACATACAAAGTAATATAAACAGAGTTAAATAAATATAGAGGGGACAATACCTTTCAATCAAGTGTGCTATTAAAAGTCAACTCTTCTAAGTAATGTTGGAGAGACAATACATATGCATCAAGTAAGTAGGCACATCAGTTCTATAGAAAAAAGAAAATAGTAGAGTGAGAAAAACATGAAAGTAATATGGACAATCCCAAGAGGGGGGTAGGAGGGAATGGTGCGACTTACAGGTAAGAAAAATTAATGATGCGGCTTACCCAAGGCTGGGTCCGATAGGTTGCAGTCATGAACAACAGCCAGTATGAGGCTACTCGAAGAAGATTTAAGGCGTCAGGGGTAGATTACCCTAAACATAAAAAGTATGTATATCAGAAGGGGCCGAGACCATAAAAAAGAGACTGTTCCTTTAGAAAGATGGACAGTGGTGACAAGCGAATTCAACTGACAAAGGGTCCAGATGCTGCTATACGTCAGAAAGACGCTGCTATACGTCAGAAAGAGCTAGGTATTATAACCGTGACTCAATGTTCCAACAAAAGCAAGAAAAGGCCACGGACCGGTTGGTGTGTGTTACTCGACATTCGAACATTAACCATAAAATTCGTCAGGCTATTAATTCTCTCTGGTATCTCCTAAACATGGGTGACAATGATCGATTGCCTAAACCTCTTTTTGCGTTTAGAAGGAATACAAATCTCAGGAACCATCTTGTTTGTGGCAAGATACCAGAACCTTCTTCCCCCTTCCGCCAAATGTCCATCACTGGCCTACCCCCCATTACAGGCAGTCATCGATGTGGGTCCTGTCAAGCATGTCCCAACGCCTTGGTCAGACAAAATATCAACATCAATAAACAAACCATTAATTTGATGGAAATGACTAACTGTCGAACCTCGAATGTCGTTTATGCGATTTTCTGCCCATGCGACTTGACCTATATCGGTGAGACTGGCAGGGAATGCCGCCTTAGGATGGGTGAACATAAATCTAACATTCGTTTAAAGAAATCAGGGGCTCCCCTCGTCTCCCATTTGACTGAATTTGCCCATTCAGAACAAGATCTCAAATGGATCATTTTGGAAAAAATACACACCCCTGCGGGTAAGGACCCCACGGCCCTTAGATGGAAGAGGGAAGTCTTCTGGATATATTATCTGAATTCTGTTGCCCAGGGTCTCAATGAGGTCTGTCCCTGGGAAAATGCTATAACATGAGTTGTCATCTCGTGATTTATTAGTACCCTCTTTATTTGCCTCAGTCTTCTGATAGGTCTTCTTCCCTGTTGCGAGTTCCCCCTATCCCTGTGATTCGCTTATCTCTCATCTTTCATTTTCTATTTTTTATTCTATTTTTATTCTATTTTTTATTGTTTTCTGTTACTTCGAACTTTGATCTAGGAAAAATTTGTTTTTGTTTATTTGACTTATATTGATCCCTTTGAAAACCCTTCCCCCAGCTTCATTCACGCTTGAATGATGTACACTCACTTGGAGATTCGGCTCTTACTATCCCGATCACTTTATCATTTTTTCGTTTGGGGGGATGATCGGGCGGATACTACTAATTACATTTAATACTCTTGTTACTTACTCAATTTTTATTTGTTTTCCTGCTCCCCTGAAGATGCTGAGCCTTACGTGCCTATGATGATGGTGGCGATTGTGCTTCGGTTCCATTCTATTACGCTCTGTTCCATTATGGCCGCCTATGCTGTTAGCTCCTTTTGTTGTGCACTCTGAGCCCGTTCATTGTTTCTTAGCTCTGCGTATTCTCGCGAGATCCTCTATTCTTGGCTCGGGGATTGGTCCCATTATATTTAAAACCCTGGGTTATTAAACCCAGACTCCTTGTGTTATCTAGGCTCATCATTGTTGCCACACTTTCGTTCGAACATCGCGTTTATTGACAGTAAGACACCCCCGCCTCAGTCTATCTGTTTAACCGTTCTCTTGTCCGTGCAATGTATGTTTGGGCGCTTTAAACCCTCCAGCATAAACAGCGCATCTCCATGCCTCTGTTCCCGCTTATTACCTCTGAGCGATGCTTTTATATATAGATCCTGCCTTGAAGCCTTTGAGCTCGTTACCTATATGGTGCCAAATTAGGAACAGTTTTAGTCCTTTTGCTTTAATCTTGACTTTACTGTATTGGCCCCCTCCTTGCTAGCTCCGTATATCACGTGAAATAGATTTTCTCCTTTTTCTCCTCTAGGCCCTGTATCATATGGCCGGATTTGAGATTCCCCCTATTCTCATCTGCCTAGCCACGACTGCGAAGACCAGTTTGCGGTGTGTTTAGGCGTACTGTTTCCGCCCAACGGTGGCCCTCTCTGCCTGGTAAGCGTCCTGCCCATGGTAGTCAGTCTGACGTATAGCTGCGTCTGGACCCTTTGTCAGTGGACTTCGCTTGTCACCACTGTCCATCTTTCCACAGGAACAGTCTCTTTTTTATGGTCTCGGCCCCTTCTGATATACATACTTTTTATGTTTAGGGTAATCTACCCCTGACGCCTTAAATCTTCTTCGAGTAGCCTCATACTGGCTGTTGTTCATGACCGCAACCTATCGGACCCAACCTTGGGTAAGCCGCATCATTAATTTTTCTTACCTGTAAGCCGCACCATTCCCCCCTACCCCCCTCTTGGGATTGTCCATATTACTTTCATGTTTTTCTCACTCTACTATTTTCTTTTTTCTATAGAACTGATGTGCCTACTTACTTGTTGCATATGTATTGTCTCTCCAACATTCCTTAGAAGAGTTGACTTTTAATATCACACTTGATTGAAAGGTATTGTCCTCTCTATATTTATTTAACTCTGTTTATATTACTTTTTATGTAAAAACCCCCTTAGCATCTCTGTTTTCCATCATTTCTTGGTGGTCGGTTGTGCTATATCTGCACCCTCTTGATATCATTTCTCTTGCATCACCGGTGTTCCTCTATTGTCTCGTTGATATTTTGAATGCTTTTACTTTGTCTTGATTCTATCTCTTTGGGTGCACCACGGTCTTATCCATCCAAAGCAACCCACCAGGTTGGTTTCATGTATTCTATATATTATCCTCTTTTGAATCTGGGCCCCCCTGACTTGTACTTTGGATTTGTATCCTTTAGCCTCTATGTGACTTTAGTGACTTTTTTGTACCTTTGAGAGCGCTGAAGGAGATACTATGATGTTAATACACTGTGAACAGAATGTTCTTTCAAAATTTTGATTCCTTGCTGTATTGTTTCTTTTTTTCATGACTCAATAATAGGTTTCTCCTGTGTTGTCCCACACGCCTTTTATCACCGTTGCCCTGATGAAGGTGTAGCTCTGTATGGGCAAAAACCGAAACGTGTGTTGGCTCTAACCTTCTCATGCCCACCAGAAGACTCCATCTGCCCTTATGAACTGGGAGCGCACAAGCTTGTTATTTTGCCAAATTCATATACTGCTGATGTCATTGTTAAATTTAATTGAAAATTAATGTGTATAACTGTTATACATATGTTTGTTTCGTCCTATATATGAGCATGATGTCTGATTGAGTGTGTTTATGTTTGTTGTATGTGTGGGATTTCCGTTCAGGTGTAAAAATTGGATTGTATGTTATATTTTTTATCCTTTGTGCAAAGATTATCATCTTGACCATTGTCTTTGAAATAAATTTCGTTTTGTTATTTCCCTTTTGTCCCTTTTATCTTCTCGAGTCTGTCTTGGCCCATGGCTCTTTTCAATAAATCTGACCCATGATTGGGCATAGTGTAATTAGTTCAGTGTAGACAGTGGGTTTTGTTTCCTCCTTTTGATTCTAGTTGTTCCCTTTTCCCCCTGTCTACCCATCCTGCCTTTAGGGACCACCCTTCCATTGAATAGTTTTCTTCACAGCCTTGAGCTGTGGGGTTTTTTCTGTGCTTGTATCTGTTGATTTGCTCTATGTGTTGTATTTGACGTTGTGCACCCTATCTGTTTTTTCCTCCTCTACTGGTTTAGATACCTTGTACATCTTTCTATTAGTTTCACTGTATGATCCCATTTGGACTAATCTAGTTTTTTCCCCCCTACCCTTCACCGTATCCCAGAAACAACATGGAAAGCATTAAAACATTCGGCTTCTCAGATGAAGACTTTGCCCGTATGATCGGGACCACCACTGATAGCAATAAACAATTCACTCTATCAAGGGGCTTGAAGAGCAATGGACAAAACTCTTGAATCTCAAAAAGAAATCTAAACGCACGGAGGCACATGCCAATTTTATGCTGAAATATCTTAAGGCCGGTACCATCCCTATAGGCCTACGTGTTCGCAACATCCCGGGTCTCTTTGTCGCACTGAGACTATTTTTGGAAAAGTGGGCCTTAATCTCTAATAGATGCTCCAGAGATTGGATGATGCTGATAGTTGAAACCGCTAGAGAGGTTCTTTCTATTCTCAATAAAGAAATTGAACAAATGGAAGAAAAACTCAAACGAGAGAATGTTGTTGAGATAGGAAAAAGTAAACTGGAAGAAATCTCACTTGAACTTGATTCTTTCTCTGAGTACCTCCTCAAGAGAAAGACTGACAAATTCAAAAAAGACATCAGGCTTTTCTCCCAAGAGCGAGCCTATCCATACCTGACTCCTAACTTCTAGACTAACACTGAAGAAGCTTATTCAAACTATCCCAACAATTCTAGCAGTACCAGACGGAACAACAGACGGGTTGTTACGTTCTCCGATACTACGGATTCAGATAGCGAGGAACCCACCAACTATAACCCCAACTATAATCCGGCGTACCAATCCAGACAAGAGAATTTCGACAGAACAACCCCGTCAAATCGTTTTTTAGGGAATCGCAGAGGCACCTTTCGCCCCAGGAACCGGAACCCCAGACACAGGGGCTTCCGTCAGTATCCAATACAACCTCAGATGTACATACAAACGAGGCAACAACAATATTGGAAAACATAAGCAACATCCCTGTTTTCAATTTGTCACTAAAAACTATAAATCCTGAGACGTCCAAACTGCTATCTAGATGGTTGTCCTTTGTTCCATCTGCTAATTTTAATAAATTTGAATTTAACAAGGACCTCCATTCCTTCTTCCGCAAAATAAGACTAAAAAAATTCTTTCAGATTAGGCCCCTTGCTGACAATAATAACAACCGATCTGGACTCAGACCTCCTTCCGAATTTACTCCATCCTTGGACTCTCTGGGACCTGAAGTCCTTATCTTTGAGAAGGCAGTCTTGACTAGAATTCAACAAACTTTGAAATATGTTCCCAAACCGACACCTAACCTCCTCAAAGAAGAAAACGATGCCCTCCTTAGAGATAATGAACAACTCACCATCAAACCGTGCGACAAGGGGGTTGGGATTGTCATCTTTGACACCCCCACATACATTGACAAAATGAACAACCTTTTATCGGTAGTCAAACACTACAAGCGTATCACTATTATTCCTGAACCAGCACAAAAACACCGCATTCTGACTATGGTACGTAATGCTGTGGATGAAGGATACCTGTGTACCAAGGAAGCTGAGTTCCTTACCCCTCTCCACACTCGACTGCCGATCATCTACGGGGTGCCCAAGACCCACAAAAACGTGTCTGATCCCCCCTGAGACCCATCGTTTCCACCATTGGGGCAGCTACGGAGCCACTTTCAAAGTATGTCGACCATTTTTTAAAACCGTTGGTTGCCAACCTTGAATCTTATGTAAAGGATACTGGCCATTTCATCGCCAAGATTGAGAAGTTAGACTACCATAGTGACAGGGAATTCCTTGTTACTATGGACGTCGAGTCCCTATACACTAACATCCCCCAAGAAGGAGCCCTATCGGCCATTCAAGATATCTTAAGCTCGGAACCGGAGATCACCAATGCCCCCTTTATCCTTCAATGTCTGAAAACCATACTGGGTGAAAACTATTTAGAATTCAACAACGAATATTACCAACAAACCCAGGGAGTCAGTATGGGGGCTGCCTGCGCCCCCAGCGTGGCATGTCTATATATGGGGATGTTTGAAAGAATTAACATCTACAATGAGATTGCCCCCTTTTTCGAGAATGTCTTCGCCTGGTCCCGTTTCATAGATGACATTTTTTTCATCTGGAAGGGTGACCAGGCCTCCCTGGACGATTTTGTCCGTTGGATCAACCTTGCTGATCAAAATCTTAAATTTACTGGTCACTCCAGTAACAGCAGGATTGAATTTCTTGATGTGTGGGTTGAGAACAAAGACAACCACCTATTTGTCTCCCTATACACCAAACACGTTGCTCCAATTTGACAGCTACCCCCCCCGCTGCCAAAGGGAGGGCATTCCCTTTAGCCAATTTCTTCGACTTCGGAGAAATTGTACTGAGACGAAGGACTTCCTCTGCCAGGCTGACATCTTGAAAACTAAACTTTTGAACAGTGGCTATCCCCCCCAAATTGGTGAAGAATTCTCTCAAAAGAGCTAGGTATTATAACCGTGACTCAATGTTCCAACAAAAGCAAGACAAGGCCACGGACCGGTTGGTGTGTGTTACTCGACATTCGAACATTAACCATAAAATTCGTCAGGCTATTAATTCTCTCTGGTATCTCCTAAACATGGGTGACAATGATCGATTGCCTAAACCTCTTTTTGCGTTTAGAAGGAATAAAAATCTCAGGAACCATCTTGTTCGTGGCAAGATACCAGAACCTTCTCCCCCCTTCCGCCAAATGTCCATCACTGGCCTGCCCCCCATTACAGGCAATCATCGATGTGGGTCCTGTCAAGCATGTCCCAACGCCTTGGTCAGACAAAATATCAACATCAATAAACGAACCATTAATTTGATGGAAATGACTAACTGTCGAACCTCGAATGTCGTTTATGCGGTTTTCTGCCCATGCGACTTGACCTATATCGGTGAGACTGGCAGGGAATGCCGCCTTAGGATGGGTGAACATTTGTTTAAAGAAATCAGGGGCTCCCCTGGTCTCCCATTGGACTGAATCTGCCCATTCAGAACAAGATCTCAAATGGATCATTTTGGAAAAAATACACACCCCTGCGGGTAAGGACCCCATGGCCCTTAGAAGGAAGAGGGAAGTCTTCTGGATATATTATCTGAATTCTGTTGCCCAGGGTCTCAATGAGGCCTGTCCCTGGGAAAATGCTATAACATGAGTTGTCATCTCGTGATTTATTAGTACCCTCTTTATTTGCCTCAGTCTTCTGATAGGTCTTCTTCCCTGTTGCGAGTTCCCCCTATCCCTGTGATTCGCTTATCTCTCATCTTTCATTTTCTATTTTTTATTCTATTTTTATTTTATTTTTTATTGTTTTCTGTTACTTTGAACTTTGATCTAGGAAAAATTTGTTTTTGTTTATTTGACTTATATTGATCCCTTTGAAAACCCCTCCCCCAGCTTCATTCACGCTTGAAGGATGTACACTCACTCGGAGATTTGGTTCTTACTATCCCGATCACTTTATCATTTTTTCGTTTAGGGGGATGATCGGGCGGATACTACTAGTTACATTTAATACTCTCGTTCCTTGCTCAATTTTTATTTGTTTTCCTGCTCCCCTGAAGATGCTGAGCCTTACGTGCCTATGATGATGGTGGCGATTGTGCTTCGGTTCCATTCTATTACGCTCTGTTCCAATATGGCCGCCTATGCTGTTCTTTGTTTCTTAACTCTGCGTATTCTCGCGAGATCCTCTCTTCTTGGCTCGGGGATTGGTCCCATTATATTTAAAACCCTGGGTTATTAAACCCAGACTCCTTGTGTTATCTAGGCTCATCATTGCTGCCACACTTTCGTTCGAACATCGCGTTTATTGACGGTAAGACACCCCCCGCCTCAGTCTATCTGTTTAACCGTTCTCTTGTCCGTGCACGGTATGTTTGGGCGCTTTAAACCCTCCAGCATGCCCAGCGCATCTCCATGCCTCTGTTCCCGCTTATTACCTCTGAGCGATGCTTTTATATATAGATCCTGCCTCAAAGCCTTTGAGCTCGTTACCTATATGGTGCCTAATTAGGAACAGTTTTAGTCATTTTGCTTTAATCTTGACTTTACTGTATTGGCCCCCTCCTTGCTAGCTCCGTATATCACCTGAAATAGATTTTCTCCTTTTTCTCCTCTAGGCCCTGTATCATATGGCCGGATTTGAGATGCCCCCTATTCTCATCTGCCTAGCCACGACTGCGAAGACCAGTTTGCGGTGTGTTTAAGCGTACTGTTTCCGCCCAACGGCGGCCCTCTCTGCCTGGTAAGCGTCCTGCCCATGGTAGTCAGTCTGACGTATAGCAGCGTCTGGACCCTTTGTCAGTTGACTTCGCTTGTCACCACTGTCCATCTTTCTACAGGAACAGTCTCTTTTTTATGGTCTCGGCCCCTTCTGATATACATACTTTTTATGTTTAGGGTAATCTACCCCTGACGCCTTAAATCTCCTTCGAGTAGCCTCATACTGGCTGTTGTTCATGACCACAACCTATCGGACCCAGCCTTGGGTAAGCCGCATCATTAATTTTTCTTACCTGTAAGCCGCACCATTCCCCCCTACCCCCCTCTTGGGATTGTCCATATTACTTTCATATTTTTCTCACTCTACTATTTTCTTTTTTCTATAGAACTGATGTGCCTACTTACTTGATGCATATGTATTGTCTCTCCAACATTACTTAGAAGAGTTGACTTTTAATAGCACACTTGATTGAAAGGTATTGTCCTCTCTATATTTATTTAACTCTGTTTATATTACTTTCTATGTAAAAACCCCCTTAGCATCTCTGTTTTCCATCATTTCTTGGTGGTCGGTTGTGCTATATCTGCACCCTCTTGATATAATTTCTCTTGCATCACCGGTGTTCCTCTATTTTCTCGTTGATATTTTGAATGCTTTTACTTTGTCTTGATTCTATCTCTTTGGTTGCACCACGGTCTTATCCATCCAAAGCAACCCACCAGGTGGGTTTCATGTATTCTATATATTATCCTCTTTTGAATCTGGGCCCCCCTGACTCGTACTTTGGATTTTTATCCTTTAGCCTCTATGTGACTTTAGTGACTTTTTTGTACCTTTGAGAGCGCTGAAGGAGATACTATGATGTTAATACACTGTGAACAGAATGTTCTTTCAAAATTTTGATTCCTTGATGTATTGTTTCTTTTTTTCATGACTCAATAATAGGTTTCTCCTGTGTTGTCCCACACGCCTTTTATCACCGTTGCCCTGATGAAGGTGTAGCTCTGTATGGGCAAACACCGAAACGTGCATTGGCTCTTACCTTCTCGTGCCCACCAGAAGACTCCATCTGCCCTTATGAACTGGGAGCGCACAAGCTTGTTATTTTGCCAAATTCATATACTGCTGATGTTATTTTTAAATTTAATTGAAAATGAATGTGTATAACTGTTGTACATATGTTTGTTTCGTCCTATATATGAGTATGATTTCTGATTGAGTGTGTTTATGTTTGTTTTATGTGTGGGATTTCCGTTCAGGTGTAAAAATTGGATTGTATGTTATATTGTTTATCCTTTGTGCAAAGATTATCATCTTGACCATTGTCTTTGAAATAAATTTTGTTTTGTTATATCCCTTTTGTCCCTTTTATCTTCTCGAGTCTGTCTTGGCCCATGGCTCTTTTCTATAAATCTGACCCATGATTGGGCATTGTTAGACCTGTCAGCCCTAGGGTGGTCTCCCCCTGTATTTTTGATTGTGCCTCATTTTTTCCACCCTCGTTTTTGTGTTGGACTTAGGTCTCCGGGCGCCTTTTCATTGCCAATCAGTGTTAAGGTGCAGGTGCTCGCTTCCCCAAAGATGGCTGCCAAAGGCCCCTGCTACTGCGGAGTGGCCTTTCTAGTGCACCATAGCTGCCAGGAGCTGGCTGGAAGCCCACAACAATGTTGCAACACCAGCCCGCCTTTTTTTGTCCTATACCTAGAGTGGGGAAGCTCCTGGAATGTGCTGGAACCTTCTGGAAGAAGTGTGGGGTTTTACTTTTGCCGCCTTAGGAGGTGGTCACCTGACCTAGGGCTACTTAACAGAGGGAGGGAACTTTTTATAGTCAGTTGGGGTAAAGCAGACCTGGGGAACCCACGCAGGAGTTTTAGGCGGTAGGGCCTAGGCAGGGACTTATGCCTCTGAAGGTGACAGGGTTTAGGCACTGCCCTTTAAGTGAGTGAGGGATCCTGTACTACCCACTGATCTAGCCCGGCGATAGGGAAACCCAGGGGCCATCTGCCAAGCTGGACTAGAAAGGAACTAGTCACCAACTCAATCCCTAACCCCCAGGAACAGAACCCCTAAGGGCGCCAGAGACAACTGCGCCACCAGGACTGCTGAAACTACTGCTAGAAGTTACTGCTGAGACTTCCTGCTGAAATTCCTGCTGAAACTTAATATTGGAACTTTCTCCTCAAAACTCCCTGCTGGACTGCTGGGGGATCAACCAGGTACTAGCGCTGTGACCCCTGTGCTCCCCGACCTTGCCTGGGATCCCCCTAGTCCGTCCTGTACCAGGCGCTGGTCGCCGAAGTCACCCCTTAATTTCTGCCCCCCGGGTGTGGGGATTCAAGGCGCACTCACCGCTACGGCCCAGGGCCGGGAAACTGCCCCCTGTCATCACCGGGGCCCGCGGAGAAGCCCGGGGCCCCGCCGCTGCCGTCGCAGCCGAAGAATCGCAACCCCCAGCACCGAGAAGGCCTCGTTGCGCCCAGGCGTCTGGCCGCGGTCGCGTAGGCCTGAAGCCGAGCCCTCGCATCACCTGACAGGGGCGGACTGCCAAACGCCGCCCCCGCCGTCACGCTATTGGTGGATTGGGCCGCGCCCCCGCAGACTGCACTGTCATTGGCGGCTGCGGGCGCGGACCCCTGCAGCCACAAGAAGATCCCAAGAACCCCCGGTGAGGCCAGCAGAGCTCCCCGGTCACGTCTGACCCGACCGGGAGCTCCGCGCGTTGTCCCCCGCTCCTCGTACCACTCTACTCGGCGGAAGAAGCTCGTGAGGGAGGCCCTCGGCCCGGACATCGCCGGGCGGCCTGGAATCCCGTTGTGAGGTCCCCGCCGGTCGGAGCGCTGATCGGCGCGAGACACGTAAGGAGGAGGGATCCCCTCCCACCAGCGAACCCGTCGCCAGGGCCGAGAGAAGGCCAAAGACCAAGGTAACCCATGGGGGAGGCGGGCGGAAGGCCGTAAGGAGGCCCCGAGTTCGCCCCTCCCCTGGGGAGGTTCCTCACGAGGCCCAGTGAGCCACGGCCCTCCCCCAGACCCGGGACCCGGGTCACCAGCACCTCTCCCCCTTGGTAGGGCCCCCCGAAGATACTGTGGGCCTCATTGTGGACCTGACATATGAAGCACGAAGGGGACACAGAGTGCTAAGACCTATTTGAGGGCCCGATAGGGGGATGCTGAGATTCTCCACTGGGTGGCCAATGCCTCATGTGACGTGCTAGGAGACTGCCCGCAGCGCTATGTACATGTAGCCTGATTTCAAGCGCTACTCAAATGCTGGGTGCAGCGCTATGTTCTGAGGCCTGCTTTAACGCGCTATTTGCATGCTATGTGCAACGCAATGTCGCTAGGCCATGTTTTAACGCGCTAGAAATTGGCTATGTGCAGCGCTATGGTCCTAGGTCTGATTTAAAGCATTATTCAATTGCTATGGGTAGCGTTATGTTCCTATGCCTGATTTTAAGCGCTGTTTAGTTGTTACGCGCAGCGCTGTGTTTAACCCCTGTGTTTGACGCTCCGCAGGATCACCAGGTGAAGCGCTTGGGTTCCATAGCTGGTTTAATGTATTCAGGTATTGCCCATTGAAGAGTAATGAAATGCTTTTGAACTTGATATTTAAATGTATTCAGGTATTGACCATTGAAGAGTAATGAAATGCTTTTGAACTGGATATTTAAATGTATTCAGGTATTGCCCGTTGAAACCTAATGAACTGCTTTTGAATCTAAACTGATTTAGATAAACTAATTGATTTTCAGTTAACATACTGTGTGGTGTCAGTTATTGCGTGCGCTTCCTGCTTCAGGGGTTGTGTGTGCTGTATGATTGCTTCACACGTAAGCCTTCGGGTGCCCAACCGCTCGAGTCACGTTACCCCCTTAGGGCCCGGTGACCCCAGGTCCTACAGGCATAGTGTAATTAGTTCAGTGTAGACAGTGGGTTTTGTTCCCTCCTTTTGATTCTTGTTGTTCCCTACTCTCCCTGTCTACCCATCCTGCCTTTAGGGACCCCCCTTCCATTGAATATAAATTGCTGCTAACCTGATCTCTGCCTTCCGTAAACCATTAACTTTTAATAAACCTTCATGGTTTGATACTAAATATTCTCTGCTTTTCTGTGGAGCCTAATGTGGTATATATAATGATGAATGTATTTGTTTAATGACCAGGCTCAGGTCTGGAGCACTAACATCCTTAGGGGATTAACACCATTCCTAGTCCTTCAGGAGCGTTATGGTTCTCAAAATTGCTTACACTATGACGTTATCCTGTCCAAAGAGGATTGCAGGTCATGTCTCCAGGCTTTGTGGTTTTCATCCTTCAAAACTACTTATGACTACACACTGAGTTGCTCATCTTCAGCTCTGATCTCCAGGGAAGCCAGACAAAGGTTCTCCCTCAGGTCTCACATTTCCTTTTTGTGCAGGTGCACAGAGACTTTGCAAGTAAATGTGAACTTGTTATGCTAATAAGTCAGCTTATGTATCCAATTAAGTAGTATTTAGGCTCTAACACACCGGCCATTCAAATTCACAATTAGACCCAAACATTTGGAGGGAGACAATTGATTAAAGGTGTGCTTCCTTCAGATGTGCCATAGCTGCATGGCAATTAACACAATCAGATGCTTTTGCTGAGTTTTGGTTTCTTGGTAGAATTAAGGGCACAGGATGTGTGGGGATGCACACCAACTGCAATCAGAGGTCTCATTCAGGCGAACCTACACTAATTTACACAGGGAGAGCCATTATGCATTCTACTCACTGGTGTAGAGATGCAAAGGCCTGTACCCAGCACTTTCAATCATCGGGCTCCACCCACTAGGGGTCTTATTATCTGGTCATGACAATAGTATTCACCCAAGTGAATAGAAGTTTGACTTTTTTGTGCCTTTATTGCCCAGCAGAGTCTTGCACAATCTTCATGGGAAACAGATAAAACAATGTAGAGCTATGTGAAGGGTTTTGCAAAATTATCTTCTGCAGGGGAAAACACATAGAATTCGTCGGATTCAGAAAATGAGGATCAAAATCACACATGGATACTGCACCAGCAATCTTCGACCTTGTACCCATAATATCGTTAATACACAAGGCCCTGATAAACCAGTTGGCAGCGTTACTGGTAAAGCCTTTTCATTATTTTATACTTTGCACAACTTACATTAATCGCAAGTATATATATATACATACATAGAACCAGGGCCGGACTGGCCGTAGCGGGCACCGGGCAATCCCCCGGTGCGCCGCATGGTTGGGGGCCGCTTTTGGGCCCCTGGGGCCGTTTTTGCAGCATAGCTGCAAAATCGGCCCTGTAACAAAATCGGCGGAAAATCGGCCCTGGCACAGAGCTCGGCGGCACCCCCAACCCCCCACGGAAGCGGGGGAGGGGGGGGGTGCGGCCGAGCACTTTGCCAGGGCCGGTTTTGGTTCCCAGTCCGGCCCTGCATAGAACAGTATTTGGACTCCATACCATTATATTTGGCCCATCACAACAAAATGTTGGTTGCAATGATTTTGTACTGCCTTAACCCCTTCGCCGCGGCACGAATTTTGCCGCAGCACTGGGGGGGTTTGGGAACAGCGCGGCGCCCCCATAATCATGACGGAACCACTCCGTCATGAGTCACGGGCGCGCTGTGCTCATGACGGAGTGGTTCCGTCACGACTCCGCCCACTGCGCTAATCGCCCGCACAGGCGGGGAATTAGCGCCGCGTGGGCGGAGCGGCCGCCAACGGCCGCAGCATGACGGAACCACTCCGTCATGAGCACACGGCGCCCGTGGCTCATAACGGAGTGGTTCCGTCATGAGCAGGGAAGGGGTTAATAACAACTATTTTCTATTGTCAAACCAGTTATTTCAACAAATAAGAGGAGTAGCCATGGGGGCTTGTTTTTCCCCTAGCTACTCCTGCCTCCACATGGACTGGTGGGAGGAGATGGTTTTAAACAGAGAGCTTAAGTCCGCTGTAGACAGGCAGGTGAAAGTTTGGTTACGCTACATCGATGACTTATTTGTGATTTGGCACGGTACAGAAGAATCAGCCCTTGACTTTGTGAGAAACATCAACGAAAACAGCGTAAATCTCCATTTCACAGCCACCATCAGTAGCACAAGTGTGTACTTCCTTGATTTGGAAGTTTATATCAAAGACCAAGAAATTGAAACTAAACTTTACCGAAAACCAATGGCAGGTAATAGTTTGCTGCATGCTACGAGTCATCATCCTCGGCATCTCATCCAGAGTATACCATATGGAGGGATGTTGAGGATACGTTGAACATGCAGCACTGACTTTGATCTTGCTGACGCGCAACAACTCAGCAAAATTAGGTTCTTGGAGCATGGCTACAATGAAAAAACCATAAATATAACCATTACGAAAACCAACAGTCTGGACAGATCTGAGTTATTAACTATAATAGCCATCAAATGTCCAAGCCATGTCAATGTAACAGACACTGAAACCAGACTTATTCTTACGTATAGCAAAGAACAAAATGCTTTACGCAAGATTATAAACAAAAATTGGCCAGTGGTTAAGAGTGATCCCGTAACTAGGAAAATGCTGCCCAAACACCCTAGCATCACGTTCAGGAAATCAAAGTCCATAAAAGACTTGTTGGTTAGTCGCAGTCCTGAGATCAAACCATCAACTAATTGGCTTACTGCTCGCAGGGGATTTGTAAAATGCAATACTTGCTGGGCCTGTAAATATGGGACAAATAGAACATCATATAAAACCCCATATTCAGAATACCCCATAAAAATCACAAAATTCCTCACATGTCGCACGGAATATGTGGTCTACGTGTTGGAGTGCTCTTGTGGGTTGCAGTATGTGGGCAGTATCAAGTTACAGGCCCACAAAAGAATACTGCAGCACATGAGAGCAATTACCAACAGTGACCTGACATATCCCATAGCGCTACACTTTAAAGAAACGCACGCCAACAATCTTAACCATCTCACCTATTTCATAATTGACTCCATTCCAATGTCCAGAAGAGGGGGTAACAGAGAGGCTAAACTTAGACGCCTCGAAACACAATACATTTTAGAACTCGATACCAAGACTCCCAATGGACACAATTCCAGTGAGGACTTTTATACTTGGTTATAATGAATATGACAGTTGACCATAGTAGAGTTAATTTTCCACTTTCTGTCCATGCAACATGAATGATCAAACAATTACTATCCCAATCTTATCAGCATTTCTTCAGTATACTGCAGTAAGCATTACGCTCTTATGAGTTTACTATTTGATTTTAATTCATAGCAGTTTTATTTAGTTATGTATAATTCAGGAACATGGGTAGTTCCAGGGTAGCAAGTTATTTAACATTTCACGTAGCACTTTAGACAAGGACAGGAAAAGCCATAATATTAGAAATATTGCTTCCGTGCAAGCATAACAATCAATCAGCTATAGTTAAACAAAGTAAAACATGTAATCAAATTATGTGTACGATATTATATTATACATGTACATGGAGGCGCTGCTTACCGGAATAGTGATTTTACCTGTTACCGTGTATTGAATTATGATGCTGCCAAATTTGGGGGACTTTTAACGAATAATTTTGCACATTTTCTCGCACACTGCACTTTGTATTTTAACCCTTTTTAAAGTTGTAGGATCTGCTGAAAGTTCTGGGCCATTTTGTAAATTAATTTTTCAAGGTCAGCAGTCTAGTGTTGACGCTGACATCGTCGCGCACGCCCAGTTATAAAAAGGGCTTATGACGCGACCGCGCTGAGGCGCTGCTTACCGGAATAGTGATTTTGCCTGTTACCGTGTATTGAATTATGATGCTGCCAAATTGGGGGGACTTTTAACGAATCATTTTGCACATTTTCTCGCACACTGCACTTTGTATTTCAACCCTTTTTAAAGTTGTAGGAGCTGCTGAAAGTTCTGGGCCATTTTGTAAATTAATTTTTCAAGGTCAGCGTCTAGTGTTGACGCTGACGTCGTCGCGCACGCCCAGTTATAAAAAGGGCCCAGGTGCCAGTAACCCTGCCGGTGGAACAAGGACCTTGATTGCGTATACCACCGAACAGCTTCAGCACTATAGCAGAGTGGAAGGAAGGAAATGTATTCACGGTATGCACCCAGAGGTGAAAACAACCTAATGTATGCATTGTCCTTTCCACTTCCGGCCTGCTCTTAACAGGGAAAGTACCCTGGCCCCGGTTTTTAATATGTTGTTGCTTAATTGTTGGTCATTGTCCAGACATTCTACTGAGATTAGATTATTATTAGAGGACGAGAGCCCAGATGTGCTGTTTTTAACAGAAACATGGTTGACAAATGAATCCGATATGACTCTTATGAAAGCTCTTCCCTCTGGATATACCATTCAAAGACTTGATAGAGAGCATAGTAGAGGAGGGGGCATAGCCATCGTTTTTAAAACTGAATTTAACTGTCGCATTTCCGAGAATACTATACCAGATTACGAGAGTTTAGTCTTCTCTATTGGTTTTTCCCATACCTGCACCTTCTCAGGGATTTTAATTTATCGTCCCCCAGGGCCTTTGGGAAAGTTTTGTACTGATCTTCCCGAGATTATAGCTGATTTAGCGCGGTCCTTGTCCAATTTCTCGATGTTGGGAGATTTTAACCTGCACTTTGATGACTATGCTCTACCAGTTATTCGGGAATTTGTAAACAGCATGGAATTTTTCCAGTTATTCCAAAAGGTTAAAGGCCACACTCACTCTTTGGGTCATTTACTTGACCCTATTTTTACTAATGCCATTGATCTCCAGGTTGGAAATTCCACTCCGATACCCCGGACGGACCACTACCTTATTTCTTTCACCTGGACTCAACAGGCGCCTAGTAGATCAGTAACTACATCTATTAAACTGCTTCGGCCATGGTCACAACTTCCATTAGAACATTGGGTATCAATACTTAATGATACTAGACCGGCACCAGAGCCTAATTCAACTACTGCCAGTCTCAATTTTGAAAATTGGTTGAGCTCCTCTTTAGATATAGTGCTCCCAAAGAAATATATCAAGGATAAAAATGGAGCGAATAAGAATGATTGGTACACTCCTAAATTATGTAAACTTAAGCAGGCTTGTAAGCGATCGGAAAGGAAATGGAGAAAGGATTACTCAATTTTTCATAAAGCAAATTATAGGGAGAACATTAGAAAGTATAAGGAAGAAATTAAGCATGCTCAATCCCTTTATTATGAAAATCAAATATTGTCAGCCTCTAATTCTTCCCGTGAAATATTTCCTATAGTAAACTCTCTTATTAAACCCCCTTCCCCACCCACCTTGTGTGAGGACATGTTATCTCGCTGTAATCAGTTAGCCTCTTTTTTCTCTAATAAAATTCAAGAGATTTACACATATTTTCACCAAACAGTTTTTATTGACGCTCCATCATTTAATAATATAGGATGCACTGATAACTGCACTTTAACCGCCTTTCCTATCCTGGACCATTCTTCACTTCAAGTTATACTTGGCCAATTGAAATCAGGCTTCCCTAAAGATTCAGTTACGCCCCTTATTTTAAATCAAATTTTTGACACAGTTGTTACTGCTATCCTAGAACTGATTAATGCTTCATTTCAGAAAGGCATAGTTCCCATTTCCTGGAAGCAAGCTATGGTGAAAGCATGGTTAAAAAAACCAAACCTGGACCCGGAGGTACTGGGAAATTATCGCTCTATCTCCCTGTTACCAGGGATCAGCAAAATTGCTGAAAAACATGTACACTGTGTTTTTTCTAGGTTTCTGTAAACCAATAATTCCTTTCATCCGTCCCAGACCAGTTTTAGACCGTTGCAGGGTACAGAGACGGCCCTTTTGACGGTAGCTGAGGCCACGAGAAAAAGTTTGGATAACGGAGGCTGCGCTGCTATTATTCTTTTAGATCTCAGCGCAGCCTTCGATACAGTCAACCACCAGTTGCTCATCCACAGGCTCAGGCAGGTAGGAGTAACTAATCTGGCTCTTAAGTGGATTCATTCATTCCTGGAGGACCGGTCTTTTCAAGTGTTTTATGGAGACTGTATTTCTGATCCTCAACCGCTTCGGTGTGGGGTCCCTCAGGGATCTTCCCTGTCCCCCACGCTTTTTAATGTATATATGAGCCCCTTGGCAGGGGTTGTGGAACCTTTTGGCATTCAAATAGTCACTTATGCCGATGATACACAGCTGATTGTTTCCCTCAATCAGATGAATAACTCTACCTCGGACTTCGCATTGTGTCTGGAAGGAATATCAGCGTGGATGGATCGCTCTTTCCTGAAGCTGAATGGATCCAAAACAGAGCTGATGGTTTTGGGTAACTCTACTGTACCTAATTTAATATCATTTTGGCCAAATTGTTTTGCCCCCCCCCCCACTTCCTAAAGATCATATTAAAAGCTTGGGGGTGTGGCTAGATGGTAAGCTTGATTTCGGGAAACAAGCAAGGAAGGTTGCTGGCAGCTGCTATGGATTACTGAGGAAGACACGGAAAACTTTTCCTCTCCTCCCTCTCAGTACAAGGAAAGTGGTGATATTCAGGCCCTTATTTTATCAAGGCTTGATTATACCAATGTTCTTTACCTAGGAGTACCTTGCTCCACGGTCAAGACACTGCAAGTTGTTCAGAATTGTGTGGCACGCCAACTTCTGTACATTCACAAGCGACAGTCAGAACGGCAAGCAATGACCACTTTGCACTGGTTGCCCATTCAGCAGAGAGTACAGTTTAAGGCTCTCTGCATTCTACATAAGATTCTATCAGGTTCTGCCCCTTTTATTATTGGTTCCTTTGCTTCCATTTATCATCCGTTCAGACACCTTCGTTCAGGCAATAAGAGGCTTGCAGTTGTTCCCAAAATTAGGATAGTACATGCCGGGGGCCGATCCTTTTCTTATAATGCAGCCAGGCTCTGGAATTCACTTCCTCTAGATATTCGATGTGTAAGTAACCATCTGGGCTTTCGGAAATGTTTAAAAACTTTCTTGTTTCCATAAATCGATACTATTCACTAGCTCTTGGCCTCTAGCGCGGGGATGCCTTTGGTAACCAGGCGCTCTATAAATATTTTACAATTACAATTACAATATCATATGTTTTTTACTATACCTACATGAAATTGCCAACATTAGGTTTTAAATTTTGTTTGAATGCTTTTATAACAAAGTTTATGTATTTTACGTAGATTTGTTTTATATGTATTTATATCAAGTGGATTTTAACCTTTCATCTATTTATTGCTGATTTGCACAATCATATATGAGACAATTAAATCATATGATTATTTCTTCCATTTCTATACGATGAATTTACCACATGTGATTGCACTAGCACTTTAAAAAGAATAATGTGACTCCCATAGCACGTCATGTGATCAAGGCTGTGTCAGGTCGAAACACGTCATGGCAATTGTGGTGACTAAACAATAAACCAAAAATAACAGCACAAAATGAGGGTCTGCATCTGTTTGTTCCCAGCGGAAGGTAAGTTTCAGAGAATGGTAGAGTTGGATATATCTATATCTATCTATCTATCTATCTATCTATCTATCTATCTATCTATCTATCTATCTATCTATCTATCTATCTATCTATCTATCTATCTATCTATCTATCTATCTATCTATCTATCTATCTATCTATCTATCTATCTATCTATCTATCTATCTATCTATCTATCTATCTATCTATCTATCTATCTATCTATCTATCTATCCTCGTTGGCTGAAACAGGAAGAAAGTGGGGTGTCGACATCTGTTCTTATGCAGACGACACCCAACTGATGATCACATTGGATGAGGAGGATGACCCAAAGGATAGGTTACTAAATTGACTTGCGGAACTAGCCAATTGGATGCATGGCTACTGTCTTAAGCTAAATGCAGATAAATCCGAAATACTGTTGTTCGGCAGACATACACAACTATGGGATAGCAGCTGGTGGCCCACAACCTTGGGCACCCCTCCCAGCCCGACAACGACGACTAAGAATCTAGGTGTGATACTAGGTAACACTCTGAGTATGAAAACCCATGTATCAACAATCTGTGGTAAAGGCTTTGCATTATTGAAAATGCTCAGAAGAGTCTTTCCATGGATTCCTACTGAGTGTAGAAAGATCCTGGTCCAGTCGTTACTAATGAGCAGACTGGACTATGGAAACTCCTTGTTCGTGGGAATGGCTGACTATCTCTTTTCCAAATTACAGGTTGTGCAGAGCGTTGCGGCAAAGGCTATCTGCAATAAAAGAAAATACGACCCAGCCAGGAGCTGCATGAGAGAGCTGCACTGGCTGCCAATGAGAAACAGAGCTACTTTTAAGCTACTGTGCATAACGCATAGAGCACTGCACAATACAGGCCCACGTATTTTAAAAAACAAAATCGCATTCTATGCTCCATCCAGGAATTTACGCTCCCAAACAACAGCAAGAGCAAGAATTACCCGTGTGAAAACAGCAAGGATGGGTGGACGGGCTTTCTCCCACCTGGCGGCGACCAGTTGGAATGAGCTGCCTGTGAATCTTAGATTAACGGACAACCACCTGTCCTTCAGGAAGCAACTGAAAACATTTCTCTTCCCCAAGCTTGATTAAAATAATGACCCTGTTATCTGCCTACTACTCACTATTGACATTATAGCGCCGTGATATCCTACTTAGGATGATTGTTCGCACTTTATAAGTACTATTAACATTAACATTAACTATCTATCTATCTATCTATCTATCTATCTATCTATCTATCTATCTATCTATCTATCTATCTATCTATCTATCTATCTATCTATCTATCTATCTATCTATCTATCTATCTATCTATCTATCTATCTATATATATAGAATGGGGGCATACAAATCTAGAATCCTCGGCGAAACTATTGCAAATCTTAGTCAAATATGCAAGCATTGATAGGAAGGCATTCATGAAAGAAATCGAGGAAATCAATGATTTACTGGCAAAATTTGAGCCCAATGATATGATTACTAAAACGCGAAAAGAAATAAATGAGAGACTTGCTAAGCAGGAAGAAAAAATTAAGGCGTGCAAAGTATATAAATTCGCCCGGGATAAGGAGGACTATGCCCAGGGTCGAATTTACACTTTTGCCCGAAAATTCGATAGCGCTAAAAGAACGAAATTTGCGCAACAAGCACAGCAGGCAAAATCAACAAAACAAATTAGTTTGACAGCAGCGTCTACTTCTGCAATAGCAAATAAAGAGGGCAATGTGAATCAGGAGCCAAGTGACAATGAATTACTAACGAGTGGGCCTTCCTCGGATGAAGAAGGCTGCAGCACATGGGACCCCAATACAATTATTCTTGATTTAGGTGAAGAGGTGGATTTTTTAGTGTCGGACAGGCTCCAGACATTACGACCTCGGACCAAACAACCACAAAAGGGTCAACAACAGCAAAAAGAGCAAGATGCAACAAACGGAGGGGTGAACGCCGGAAAAAACACAAAATCTCCCAAAAAACAAAAAAGCAATATTGGCGAAAAAAACACTAGATAACAATGCAATTATAAATTTATCTACAATCACCCTGAGCGAAGCTGAGAAACAACTTTTGAGTCTTGGACTGACATACTGTCCGGTTTCGGATTTCAACTACACAAAAACGAGTGTTGATATCTATTTGTACATCAGAACGTTAAAAATAAAAAAGTTCTTCAGTATCAAGGAGGGCCTGAACGAAAAGGATCCATCCATCAATACTGCTGTTATAGTGAACCCTTTAACCTTACCAGCTAGAGACACCAAAACTTTTTTGGCGCTGCACCAATTGGCGACCAATGACATGAATGATGAGGACATGGCGTCCACACAGGAGGAACTCAGAATGGCTTTAATTGAGCAGGTGGGAGCAAACATCAGCCCATTCAAACCGAAATCAAAATTCATCCCTACTATGCCAAGGGACTCAATTGACGTTTTCCAAGATGTAGTGGTGGAGGATCTCAAA